>NC_090925.1:53186702-53516401 GCF_040938575.1 Ambystoma mexicanum | reverse complement strand
CTCAGACGTCAGTAACGTTAGCCAATCCTCAGGGGTCTTCATGTAACAATTCTTATGTATCTAATTGTAGGGACAACCCAGATATACCACCTGACTACATCTTAACCACTAATATCATTCTCTATATGCGTACTATACTAACCCCACCACTCGAGCAACCAATCAAGAGTGGCGATAGGTTCTTTTGGTAACTTTTTGGAATGACGCAAGTAGCGCGTCATAATGTAGTAAAAAGGGCCTGCGAGCCCCACTATTGTGTGTGTGTCAGGACGAACGCGTACGCTCCTTGACCCATCCCTGCCGTTTGCATAATAAACGGCAGAAGTTGCCTTGCTCCTTGTGTGTGCCTCATACTCTGTCTCGATCCGAGATATACACGGGAGGAGTTGGGGCCTCCCTGCCCGGAGGTCTGCGGACGGCCCGGCCGACCCCGGCAGAATCCCCCCCGACACACCATAAAGTCTGGAGCTTGGTTGGTCACCATTGTGTCCCACATGTTGCATTCTTCCTGAATTCCAGCTACCCACCTTCAAGGGAACATACCCTGGAGCAGCAAATGTGACCGCGACTTGAAGGACGCCTGTCGTCATCTGTAAATGGTGATCATTGCTGGAACTCACCTTCCTTCATCCAGTGAAGTGTCCAAGGGGGGCCTGCTTTGTTGGATAGTGCATGCCTTCACCTACAGGAGTTGCCATTTGCATTAGCAGCCGAAACAAAGAATCCTCAAATCCACAAGTCATGGGCACCTCTCACTGGAACAAATGGCAGAGAATCGAACCCCCAGTGACTCCCAGATGATTCACAAATACATCTGGGAAAATCAGAGTCAGGGGGGTGTGAAGACGGCCCACAAAAGTCCCTGTTAACCTGGAGTCAATCCAAACCAGACTGAAACCAAGTGCAAAGCAAAATCCAGCTTTATTATCAGTCAAATTAAAATGGAACAGCATACACGCATTCAAATCTCTATGCTCTCAGCACGTCCATTAGAAACAACAATTTAAATAGTACAACATCGTCATAAATGACACCATCACATTTAACCAGTTTACAAAAACCTACAGGGAATGGGGACTGGGGCTACATATCTATAGGGTTCAAACATCTAATTGGGTTATACTTGCCTGATGGCTCCTCCTGAGACCCCCCCTATATTGATAAAGGTTAAACTATGTAATTTCTACAACAAGGGGTCTGTTGGCATATAACATGACGGTCGGCACAACACCGGGGATTCTGATAGGTTGGCTTTCTGCTAACCAACATTGGACAACTGACAGGTCATCAAGACATGAGACAAACAGGGAGTAGGGGAGAGAGGTCCACGGATTGCTTTTCTTCCAATTAAAAAACTTAGCATCCCTTAATCCTATGCCATGTGCCAGTGTAATCTCTTTGTACTTGGCCTTGTGTGATGTCTCATGTATGTGTGTACATGTTGGGAGTACGACAGGTGTCCTATCTGTATTCACTTCCAATGAATGGACAGTGTTCTCCAATTATGGGTCACATGTGATGGGTCCACGTTGGGCATATATTTATCCTAAATTTATTGGGAATTTAGCTAATATTAATGTAAGTGTCAGGTTTTCTGTTGCCACTGGTGACGCTCTTGAGTTAATCTTCGTGGAGTTTTTTTTCTTAACTGCACCTGGTCGGTTGTGCTTTTTATACATGTTCATTCATCTGGAAGTAGACTACCTGCGTCCTGGGAATTGCTATCTCTTCCCCTCTCTCTGCCATTCCTATCCTCCCTTATTCCACTGTAGGTTGTTAGCTACTGTCTGAGCTCTCCACTGATGTGTATTTCTGTGAATTTAGCATGTTGAGCTCTCTATAAGGCTTGGGGCCTTTGTTCATTTAAATAAAAGCACACCACAGCTTCCATTTTGGGGAAGATGGCTGCCTCATTATACTTGTTTTTCTATGCAATTGAGCAGTAGTTGCATGTCTTTCATGTTGCATTCAGCTAATACATTGGTTATGTTAGTATTCTTCATGTATAAATGCATATAAATGCATATATTACCTATTGTACGTGTTCTTCGTGTTGAGTGCACATTTGTTTTGTGTCTAATGCATGCAGATGTAAGATTATAGCGTTAGTTTGACTACTTTTGCCATCTTGAGTTTAAATTGTCTCTATGTCCTGCTGGACGTGCCTGGGACAAGGGTGGTACGGATGTCTTAGTGAGTAACATTTCTCACCTGTGCAGTATTGGGCAGGGGCAAAACCTATGGGTGATGTATTCATCTGCCTCCCAAAAGGGGTAGGAGTCAGTGTGCTGCGCAGTATAACATTTGGAACACGTCCTCTTGTCTTCTGTCTACTCTCCACTCACCTTTGGTCGTGGAACCTGGGTCAGGTATACTACTGCTGGGTTAGCTTTGGGTCTGGAAGAGAGGAGAACACTTACCTGTTCTTTGGTAAACTGTTGAATAACTTTAAAATAGTTTGAAACTAATTCCACCACTAGTCTCTTGCATCCTTTCTAAGAGAACTCATTCTGTTGAGAAACATTGTGTTCAACTCTGTGACATTTGGGCACATGGTCCAATTCATCTTAAGGTTTGGATTTAGGATATTGTTCTTGTGATTGGTTCCCATCCTTTACTGCATCTAAGTTACTTACCTGCTTGTCTTCATTAAGTTATCTGGTGTTATTTAAGTGAACTGGTGGTGATTGTATATATTTGTATTATAGAGTGTTGTGTGATAATACGACCTGTTAGGTTTTTTTCCAGTTTACTCATAAGGCCTCAAATAAATAACTGTATTTTTAAGACTGACTGTCTAAATTGAATTATTGTGTGCCTTTGAGAAGTTGCCAAGGATCTGGCAAGGCTGCAGAGCCCTGACCTTTTTTATTTGTTATTTACAAATAGAATGATGAGGGCAATCCTGCTTCCTAAAGGGTTACTCTGCCACACAAAGTCGACTCCATGCCAAAGGTATAATGCGTTCATGCCCTGCCGCATCAGTGGTCTGATCTGCAGCACCTGATCTACTTGTGGCACAGAGCGTGTTCAAAGGTTGCAAGTTGTCTACTTGACAGCTGCAGGGACAGCAAAGTCCCTGAGGCTCAGGGAGGGCATTTAAGATAAGCCCCCTGTACCCAAAACTATGATGACCACAAGTTACCTATGCTGGTGGCTGGGTAAACTTTAAATAAAAGATATGCCTGAGTTTAGGCATAGTGCATGGTACTACTTATGATCATGATCGCCACAGTCAAATTGGTATCGCACATGTGTTAGTTACTGTGAGCCAGCTCTTCTGTGGAAGTTGATGTGCATCATGGCAGCTAGGTATAGCCCACCAAATGGTAGGAGAGAAATCTGGAAGGCTGTGGCCCCTCGTTGATCTCTTTATGAGGGCAGAAAATACCCAGGCAGCTGTACTGGGCCCGACCAACAAAGGATCACACCCATTCAAAAGGATTAGACTCATACCAGAATGCTGCATCTCTAAAGGATGTGAGCTTCTTAGAATGGAGTGCGTTTGAGGGACATTTTGACCAGGTTGTGGAGGGCAGTTAATGACACAGTCATCGGGGACAATATATAAGTGGAAATATATAGAACAAGGTCAACTAACATTGGACATTTTTAAGTGCAGGTAGGTGAGATGGCAGCTGTGCACAGCATGTGACCATGATGGGTGAATTGCTAGAGTGGAGGTAGAGAAAGTGAGGGACAGAGGCAGGTTAGAGGTGAGGGACAAATATTACCTAGTAGGCAAATGATAGGTAGGCTATGAGGGAAAATCAGAGGCAAGGATGTATGCTTTTAGTCTGGTTTTGAACAAATCTGTGTGGACTGTTTCTCAGATGTCCGAGGGAAGAGAATTCCATGGAAGTGGAGCAAGAAGAGAGAAAACGTGGAAGTGAGAGGAAGCACAGGGAGGGTGAGGGTAACAAGTCACAAGGGTAATCAAGTAGGAAAACCTGAGATGTTTGGTGGTGTTGAAAGAAAGAAGGAGCCCGATTTTCCTAATATTTAGGAGGTTGAGGCAAGCTGCTGTTGCAGTTTTGGAGATGAAAGCAGAGAAGGTGTGAGACGGGACAAAGATGACACTGAGGTTTCTAGCTGAAGAAGATTAGTGGAGGGTGTCAGGTGGTAATTGGATAGGCATTGGAAGAGATGAGAGAACATTTGGCAGGGAAGAAGAGTACATCTGTGTGGTAGAGATCAACATCAAAGAGTGCGAAGCCATCCAATAATGGCAGAGAGACTTTTGGAAATGTTGATAGAGAGATCAGAAGGGAGTTAAGGAAAGGAGAAGAAGATGTGGGTGTGGTCTGCAAAGAGTTGGTACGAGAACCCAAAGGAGGAGATTAGTGGCCCAAGAGCAGAGGTATAAAATGTAAAGAAGAGTGGACCCAAGACAGAGCCTTGTACAACACCAACAGTTTGAGGAGTGAGTTCAGAGGTGTTGCTGATCCAGGAGAATTGGCGGTGTGCATGGTAGAAATAAATCCAGACAAGGCCTCAATCACGAATCCCAAGACGAAAGAGAGTATTAAGGAGACCACTGTGAAAGACATTGCCAAAGGCAGCGGAGGGGTCAATGAGAATTAGGATACAGGGTAGGTTGGAGTGCTTTGTAGAGGTGATGAACTTGGATACATTCATGAAAGCAGTTTCCGTGGAGAAATAGGAGCAGAAACCTGCTTGTTGGGGGTGTCAAAGGTTGTGGATGTTTAAGGATTTGGTAATACAGTTGTACCCACCCTTATGAGCACTTTAAAGTAGTGAAGAAGGAGAGATACTGGGCAAATGTTAGCTGGTAGGTTGTCAGCCCTTTTTTTAGGAGAGGGAAGACTGTCGCTGTTTTGAAAATAGAGGGAAAGCAAGCAGAGTCGGAGGACAGGTTGAAGAGTTTAGCGAGGAAGGGAAAGAGCGGGATTATTTTAGTTTGGGCGCTTCTGGTCTAGGGAAGGAGGACTCAAACATGTTGATTCTCAATGTTCTTCTCTCTTTCCTGTCCCCTCCACTTCCTCTGGAGCAAAGCACTTTGGATGTGACATCAGAAGGGAAAAGTCCACTCCGTCTAAGAGCAGGGATTGGATCACTAAGGCAGGCTAGATTTAGTCCAGTTGCCTTTGGACTTGTGCCTTTAAAAGAAAGGATCTTCCACCCTTTCTTCAGATCTTTTCAAGACACTGAAGATTTGCTCTGATGTAACTTTTCCTTTGAGAAAGTTGTACTTTCATAAACCTTCAGCCTGAAGTCAAGAATGAGCTGTCCAAGGATGTAGAAGAAAGATTCCCTATCCACTACCAAGGCACATCAGGGGTGAAACTTTGCTGTGACCAAGGACATGCAACTCTGCACTGGAATCTCCTTAAACTGGATGAACAGACCCTGAAAGGAACCACCCTATCCTCAAGTCGTCCTGAGTGGTCCTCACAGCAAAGAGAGGGCCAGGCCAGTCAAAAATCTCTGTTCTACCGCAATTAACCGGTCGCTCCAAGTTCACCGCCCCTGGAACAAGAGATAAGTCGCTGGTGGCTGTGCTTATCCATGCACTTTCAACCAGCTCAACACTGCATTGTGTC
The DNA here is from genome assembly GCF_040938575.1 of Ambystoma mexicanum. Taxonomy (NCBI): domain Eukaryota; kingdom Metazoa; phylum Chordata; class Amphibia; order Caudata; family Ambystomatidae; genus Ambystoma; species Ambystoma mexicanum. The sequence goes on along the minus strand of NC_090925.1, from coordinate 53,510,837 downwards.
CTAGCCATAGCTTGTCAACTACTATGCCCAAATCGACTGCCTTACCTCGGAACCTGAACCAAATTGCTGTAGAATCATATACCAAGTCTAACTGGGTTTACAACAACAGCTCAACCTTGCTAGTTGTGTACTGGCGCCTCATCAGTCACACATCAACACACCCAAGATCAACACTAAGACAACTGTCACCTGCTGACTCCAACCACTGGAGCATCACTCATCGACCCATTTGAGTGGTTAAAGCCCACTTGGCCTGGCTAACTGAGAAGCATTCCTGGCATAGCCTCGACCTGCATCTCTGAAGAGCCGTCATTCTGCCACACAGAGCACCTGCCTTTGCCCCTACTCGAAGCACACTCACTGCTTGGGCCAGTACGATCCAACGTTCCCGGTCTGAGCTTCATCTGCTCACTTCTACATTTGTTGTCAGCCCACCAACAACTGCATCCAAGTACTGTTGACTCTGAACTGCCCCCTCAATTCACTCGAACCCTTGAGACTGGTTAGGTCACTATGGCTCCAGATGTCACCAATGATGGATTAGTCTGCTGTAACCTACACGCTCTCCATGACCTTTCACCTACAAACCAACAGGCTTGTTGAGCAGCTAAACAAGGACATCAAGGGCATGATAGGTGGCTTAAAAGAGCCCCTCGGGGGAAATTGGGATATTCTCCTGCCACACCACTCTTTCTCCTACCGGTAGGTGCCACAGAACAGTGTTGGTATCAGTCCATTTGAGCTCCCTGTTTGATCATCCTTTTAGGGGCCCACTAAGTCTGGTGCGGGAAGGATGGGAGGGCAATCTTCAAACTCCTTCCGCCAACATAGTGGACTATGTGTTGGTCTTTGATCCAAGATGGCTAAGTAAGGGGAAGAGAGCACCCAGAACCTGAAAGTAAGCCAGGAGTTAATTTGGTCTGATATGTAGGAAGATTTTGGGCCTTTCTAATTACACTCCAGTAGCGGCTATACATGTTGAGTTAGGCCTTATCTCGCTATCTACAATAGTAAACATTAATAGAGGAAATCTTTAGATCAAGAGCCAGCTGGCTAATGACAAAACGCTATTGGGTTTTGTTAAGTCAGCCTGAAATGGTAATAAGAGTGCTTCATTAAAGCTGTTCAAATTGAAAAATTCTGATTTTGTCATGAAGATAGGGTGGAAACCACATTGGGACTATGGCAAAGGTGCATTACTGAAATCGCTTAAGATAAATGCTGAAGAAGGGGCCTGGGAGAATAGTCATGATAAAGTGGCCTCAATGAAATCGCTCAGGACATTCACAAAAATGTGAAACCACAGTATTACGTAAATTACATAAATCTGGTCCCTTCACCCACTCCGCTGAGACTTTTTATGGCACTGAGATTTAACAGACTGGAGGTTCTTGATGTCAAAGGCGAGTGATCAGGAATAGCAAGAGAAAAACGTGTCCATTTGCCATGTAATAACATCTTGTGCTGCAATGAACTGTATATGGGCAATATTTGAGCCAACATGTGGAACATAAGAGACTTATTTTGGTTGAGATGTTTCTCTGGCTACAGCAGGAGACTGTTGATAGCTGTAGTACAAGTTTGGAAAGTTGTAGCAGGTCAATTGTGCATCATAGAAGAAGCTGGAAGATTTTAATGAACAAATGTTTATTATTTATTTGATAAGGGTTGCTCATTTCATATTGATGAATTCATTTGTACCTTTTTTATACTATCTAATCCCTCTGGGGGATGGTCCGAAGGAAGTGTGGGGTGTTGTACATTAAAACCAGGGTCTCTCAACTGGCGTAACGGGGGCTCCCACACTCCCCATGGTGCGGGTGGCCCCACCACCACATGTTCTGCGAAAGGGCACCCTTGGACAAAATTATTTTTTAATTATTTTCTTTTAGTCACTCTGCCTTCTTAAATAAATTATTTATGTTACAGCATAACATAAATAATCTCTTTATGAAGGTTCTTTTTGTAGACCAAAGGCTCCCCCAACCCATGACATGGAAGCCTCTAGGCTTGAAGTAATTGGGCTCCCTTCAACCCCCTGATGCAGGCGTTTGTGAGTATATTGTGAAAGGGTGCAAAAGATGTATAGGTGGCTGGGTGTGCATGTCGAATGAATGGTGAAAGGGTGCACAATTAAATGTACATGTGGCTGCCTTGTGAGTGTATGATGAAAGGGTGCACATTTAAATGTATAGTTGGCTGCCTGTGTGACTGGATGGTGAACGGGTGCACACTTAAATTTATAGGTGGCTACCTGTTTGAGTGTATGGTGAAAGGCTGCACAATTAAATGTATGGGTGGCTGGGTGTGCCTGTGTGATTGCATGGGGAAAGGGTGCACACTTAAATGTATGGGTGGCTGCCTGGGTGTGCCTGTATTGTGAAAGGGTGCACACTTCAATGTATCAGTGGCTGCCTGGGCGTGCCTGTATGGTGAAAGGGTAGACACTTAAAATGTATGAGTGGCTGGGTGTGCATGTGTTTGTATAGTGAATGGTGTGTATGCTTGTGTTCAGGGGCACAACAAAACCTACATTTCGGGGGGTGCTAACCCTTCAAATGTTGGGAGAGGTTCTAACTTCACAGGCGGTGGGGGAGGGGCAAACGGCAAACTTATTTGTGTGGGGCATCTAACTTCTTTATCCATTCTGATGAAACTTGTCTAGTGCAGCTTCAATGTTACAAGCAGTTAACTCTCTCTTTAAGTCTGAAAAATCCCACTTATGGACTGCTGTGAGAATAAGCGGTCTCCTGTCCCATCTATACCCTCCCAATCAATTCCCTGGCATGCAAGTACTAAACCCACATCAAGATTTCAATTACCTAAATAATTATGCATTTGAATGCAGGTACTAAAAGTGAAAAGATTGGACCTTTGTTAACAGTGAAACCCAGGTGCCGTTTAACATCTGTGACCTGTTCTGTCCTGCAACGGCTATGTTGGTCAGCCAGATCGAGTCAACAGATATTGTTTTCATTGTGACATGGCATTTCTAATAGCAAAGCATTGTATTAATTAAGTTCCTGTGCGCTGTTGGTGACTTGTATGTAATGGATTTTTGGATTGGTGTTATCCTACAAAGCAATTGCAAACGCTCTGGCCTTTCAGCCAATTTTTCTCAGAAGGGGTGCTGTATAATGCATTAAAAAACATATTTATATCTTTCTCCTAGTGCAGTGTGCGGCATTTGTGCGTGTGTGTTGCGCAAGCATGGTAATCTAGGCCAACCCAAAGTGTGGCACGAGTCGCGATTTGTTGCCGAGTTGGGTGGGCCCCCTCAGCATGGCTCGCAGGGGGCCTCAGAATGTTGTGTTCAGTCACTGGATCTCTCCCAAATGCCTGATACTTTGCCGGGAGAAGATTCTGGAGGTACAACGATGGGGAGTGAGCACAAGGTTTCTATGCCGGAGCTATCATTTAAGACCATTGACTGGGCTCCGCAGTTCAACTCGCAACTTCCAATGGAGGTCTTACTGCTGATTTCAGCAAATGAAATTGAAATTGTGGGACTGGAACGCCAACTTTGAGCATCAATATACCTTGATGCATTATGCATTGACAGCGGAAGTAACTTATAATTATCCGAAACCTTAGTCGTATGCATATGTTTTTATGTCTTCATCCAGCAGTATGCCGCGTTCTTTTATTGCTACGTATAAACCAGTTACCACTTTGCTCTATTGTGGGATCGCAGCATAAACTCCCTTACGACGGGAGATACTGTCGGATTTGCTGTAAGAAGGATATTCCTGAAACCCGTAGGGACGTCCTCACCAACTGTGCCGGCCTGGGTCCTGTTTACATTAAGGAGGTCCTTAGTCCACAACTGCGCCTCAATAACATCTAAGTCATGTTGGGCCTATTGTTTGAATACTGCTTCTGCCTCTGCCCACATGGCCCTATACCTAGCATGGTTAAAATCAAAGGAGATGCTGAAATGTTTGTTAAATGAGGGAGTTTTTTTATTTTGATTCTGACCTTGAATGTGATAGTTGGTGCATGTCTGTTATTCATTGACCTTGTGTATTTTTTATATGTGTTTGTATGTATCTTTATATATGTATTTTTGAATCGTTTTTTGTGAAAAGTTCTTATGAGCTGAACACAATAAATATATTAATTAATAAAATGGACAGTTTGCCATTGGCATACAACTATATGTATGATACCCAAGATACAATATCATTTGCACTAATTATATAATGATTGATATTGGACTTCATTAGCCCACCTCTTTACATTTTTAAGGTTTTTAAAGGGTCCAGCCGAGCCTATTACCACCAGCATTCACACTTACATAACCCATCTTCTCAAAATGGCTATACATTGTAACAGGAGCTTGATATCTAAATGACAATATTGCATGGACACTTACATTTACAAATGCAATTTGGAGCCCAAAAGCCAGCAGAAGCACCCTTTCACATAGGTGGTTACAGTCTAAAGTGGAAGTTCCTTTACTGCTACGCCACATTGGCACTTTAACTGAGCCACTAAGCATCAACAGGTCAAATTCTTTGAAGAAAGTAATCCACGTTAAAGCTTTCTTTTTGTAAGCACATCTACGATAGAAATTAGTAACATCCGTAATCCATGAACTTTTATCTTTCGATATAAGGAAATTGGCATTAAGATCTCCGCAAATGCTGATTGTTATTTGCTGATTAGCTGCTAACTGTGGCCCCAGCAATTTGAACACTTTTAGTTGGAAATCCGTAGTTGCTGAGCCACCAGTGGATCATAAATTTATCACAAGCATTTTGTGATTCGGGTCAATTTGCACTACCACGGCTAAACCATTGTTGTCAATTTCAACTTCCAATAACTCTTTTGATTGAAAATGATTTGCTACTAGAGTAGCTAAGCCACCATTAGGGCAACTTTTTTTACCATTATTAGCAGGGTGCAAGTGCGCTGTATAACCGTCAAACAATGCATCCCCAAACAACAACGTCTCCTGAAGTATTATAATGTCTCCCTGAAAAAGATCTTTACAAGAGCCATCTAGATTGAAGAGGTGAACGTGCCCCCTTGTCTTCCAAGATTGTATCTCTTTTTTTTTTAAACTTCTTTTTATTAATTTAGCGTGGCAGCAAAACATGGGCAAACAGCGCCAGGAAAATACAGTGTAAGCTCATTATATGCAAAACAGACATACAGCAGTTACATTACGATATAAACGTAAACATTAGGCATTTTTGAGGACATGAGCGATATGGCCAGGTGTTATGTGAGGGGTGAGGCCCGGTGAAGGCGAGGAGAAGCTGCTGGGGAGGATGTGTCCGATGTCGTACTCAGATCCGACATGTAGGATCGGAATCTAAGCCAGATATTCCTGGGTCTGGAGTGGGTAGGCTGTAGGTGAGACCAGGCTTCCTCTGTGTCAGAGGCCCATGTGACCGCCCTTAGCCATTGGGCATGTGTGGGAGGTGAGGGGCGAAGCCAGCGAAGTAGGATGGAACGTACTGCAAGAAGCATGCAGAGGCCGGCAAGTTTCCTGGGATTCCGGGGGAGGCCTGGGAGGTCGTGAAAGAGACAGACCATCGGGGAGGGACTGATGGGGTGGTCGAGCATAGCAGTCATCGTCGAGCAAACTGCCTCCCAAAACTGTGAGATGCGGGGACAGGACCAAATCATGTGGATGTAATCAGCTGAGTCTTGACCGCATCTGGGGCAGCTAGACGGGTTAACATTGGATATGCGGTGCAATCTGATCGGGGTAAAGTGAAACCTGTGTAAAACTTTAAACTGAATCAGCTTGAAACGAGAGTTGAAAGACACACAGTGTATGCGGTCACAGAGGTGCGCCCAGCGCTCGTCGGACATTTCAACACCCAGGTCCGCCTCCCATGCTCGCTTCAGTTTAGAGAAATCTGGGACGGATCTTGACTGCAGCATAGTGTATAACCTGGATATTTTACCTCTAGTGGGTGAGGGGGAGGTGAGTTCCTCAATAATAGGATCGTCAGGTGGTATTGCTGGAAACATCTGGTAGTGGCATTTGAGGAACCTGCGAAGGGATGAGTATTGGAGCCATACGCACTGGCCAGTTCTCAAGGGCAATGGGAGGTTGGGCCATTCAATAAATATACCCTGGTCAAACACATCGCGCATCAGCTCGTATCCCGCCCCGGCCCAGCGTCGAACCATAGCAGGTGATACCCGTAGGACCCCGGGGAAGAAGTTCCAGAGAGGGAGGTTGCCGTGGAAGGTATAAACAGTGCCAGACAGCTTCCATGTTTTGGCTAATGCCAAGGATGTGCAGGCGACTGGGCTCTGTGAGTCCAGCGCCAGGGGGATGGGTTGTATCACCAAGGAGCGGATATTGCGGTCGCAGACCGCAAGCTTCTCGAGCTTGACGTGTGGGGGGGAGTCCTCTATGCTAAACCAATGAGATGCGTATTGAATTTGGGATACCAGCCAGTATTTCAGGAAATCAGGAGCACCAAAGCCCCCGTATATCATAGGGGTGGACAAGGTTTCGAGTTTAAGACGGACCGCGCCCGAGTGCCAGAGAAATGTGTTGATTGTACGAGTCAATTCGCTGAAGAAGTCCCCCCCTGGCCACACGGGAATGTTGGTGAACCTGTATAATAGCTGGGGCAACACCACCATTTTCAGTAGGCCTATTCTGCCTGCAAGGGATATCGGGAGTTTGTCCCAGATCCGAACTTTGGATGACAGGTGTGTAAGATATTTCTGGTAGTTTTCGTGAAAAGTTGAGGCTCGGTGGCGTGTCACCTCAATCCCCAAGTAAGTAACAGTAGACTGGGCCCACGTGAACCCCTGGGTGTCAGGAGGGGGGAGGGTGCATTCTGTAAGTGGGAAAAGTATGGATTTCGAACAATTCACCTTGAGGCCCGAGATTCGGCCAAAGAGCCTGACGTCTTCCAATATTGGGGCTAAATTGGAAGAAGGAGAGCGTATAAACAGCAATGCATCGTCCGCGTATAGTGACACTATGTCCGCATGGCCCGCGGTACGAAGACCTCTATGTGCGTGAAATTGGCGGAGCATATCAGCGAAGGGCTCTATCGCTATAGCGAAGATCAGAGGAGAAAAAGGGCAACCCTGTCTCGTCCCCCTGGCGATCTCAAAGAGAGGGGAACAACGGTCGTCAGAGCGGACCCTAGCCACAGGAGCCGAGTACAGCAGTTTAACCCATGAGAGAAATGAGGGACCAAATTTACAGTTCACAAGGACCCGCCACAGATACCGCCATGAAACGGAGTCAAACGCCTTTTGCATGTCGAGCATGGCAGCCACCGCTTGTGTCTCGGGGTGAATTCTGTTAAGTATGTTGAAGAGGCGCCTAAGGTTCAGAGAGGTGGAGCGACCCGGGATAAAGCCCCCCTGATCCGGGTGGATAATAGATGGTAGAAAGGGAGCTAAGCGAAGCGCCAGGGCCTTGGCATATATTTTTACATCACAATTGATAAGTGACAGCGGGCGGTACGAGCCGCAGTGCGTGGGGGATTTACCTGATTTGAGCAGTACTGTAATTGTGGCTTCCCAAAGTGAAGGGGGAAAAGCCCCAGCCTCCACCGATTCATCCCAGAGCACCATCAGGTGAGGGAGTAGCAATGGCTTGTAGCGCTTATAAAATTCGACTGGGATACCATCCGAGCCGGGAGCCTTCCCCGAGGACAGGGAGTCCACAGCGTCGGAGAGCTCCTCCAGCGTGAGTGGAGAGTCCAGAGAGCCCGCGGCCTCCGGGGAGAGAGTAGATAGGGGGAGAGCATCAAGGAAGGAATCGATCTCCGTCACCGGCACCTCATCGGAGTTGGAATATAGGGTTTCATAGAATGTAAAGAATTCCGTGTTAATGTCCTGTGAGGTGACCGCCATGGAGCCATCCGGCCTCTCGATCCCAAGTATACGCGGGGCCCCCGTCTCATGGCGGAGCAGCCTCGCTAGAAATCGGCCAGGGCGCTCGCCCTCTCCGTATCTCCTTGACATGCCAGGGTTATCCAGAAATGTTTGTTCGCGCTCCGCAAGGGACCGAAACGTGTCCAGCTCCACCCCGATCTCCGCCAGGGTCCCCCGGGTGGAGTGTAGCGAGCATTTGGTCTCAAGGATCGATAATTTAGATTCACTCTCGGTGAGAGCCCCACGGATCGACTTAAGAATACCACTCTCCTTCGACAGCGCCATCCCTCTAATATAGACCTTGAAGGACTCCCATAAGGTAGCCTGTGATGTCACTGAGCCTGTATTTGTCTCGAAAAACTCCTCGATAGACGCCTCGAGGTCAGAGCTGAACTCCGGGTCTAGAAGGGAAAGGGGTTTCAGCCTCCAACAACGGGTTTGACCAGGATCCGGGCCCCAACTCACAGTGATGGTAACAGGAGAGTGATCAGACAGGGTTCTGGGGAGGATCGTCAGTTGTAGGACATTCTTAACCAACTCATTGGAGATCACCCATCTATCGATGCGGGAATAGGAATCATGGACTGAGGAGTAGAAGGAATAGATTCGAGAATCCGGGTAGAAGAACCTCCATGCATCAAACATAGCGAGACGGGGTAGGGATGACAGTGCAGCATAGGCCGCTCTGGAAAGCTGGCGGGGTCTGGACCCAGATCTGTCAAGGGTTACATCAAAAATTGTGTTGAAATCACCCCCCCAGAGGATGGGAATAAGGGGGAATCCATCGAGGAGAGACGTGACCTGAGTGTAGAAATCCGGGTCATCTATATTGGGACCATAAATGTTTAGCAGGACAACCTCCCTGTTTTGAAGTGTGGCATGCAACAACACATATCTACCCTGAGGGTCTATTTGTGAAGAGATTAGAGTGAACTTGAGGCTCTTATGTATGAGGGTCATTACTCCGCGGCTTTGGGAAGAAAAGTTAGTGAAAAATCTATGAGGGCCCCATGTTTTGGCGAATTTCATGCATTGTTCCGTGCGGGCATGTGTCTCCTGCAGGAAAAGGACCCTGGACCCGTGGCGCTCAGCCTGCAGCTGGAGCTGCCTCATCTTCTTGTAGTTACGCAACCCCCGCACATTCCAGCTCATAAAAGTCACGTCACCCTCAGACATTGATGCCGGATCCAGTAGAGTATCCCTGACCTGTGGGTCAGATTAGCTTTCCTGCAGTGCCAGTCTTTGAGTATCACCCTGCTGTCCGTCCCTGCTGCCAACACCAAACTTTTTATAACATAATCCCCAACATATCCCACCCCCTCCCACATCCCTCCCCCAAACAGAGGGATGGCGATCCCAAACCCCCCCAACAAAAACCAAACCAAGGGCATCAGCACCTGGGGGGCTGTAGGCCGGATTGGCCGTGTCTCTCCGGGCATGGCAGGTCAATGTGAAACTTAAGGTGCCATCAATGAGAATTTGCACGTAGCTTGAACGGAGAGTTTGCACATATTGATGTGGCACATAACCATACAAGAGAAACCATCAGAGCAAGGTACAGAACTAAGAAAACAGTGTGGTTCCAGAGTAAGGGAATGACCGGGCCTGGTCCCTCCGCAATGGGCTCGAAAATAACCCCTAGCCATGATCAGCGGGGGGGGAGGTCAGCCCGGGAACTGTTCGTCCAGGAATCTGGAAGCCTCCTCCGGGAATGTGAAAAAGAACACCCGGTTGGCATGTTCTATGCGAAGTTTGGCAGGATAGAGCATTGCGTATTTGATTGAATGATCACGCAGCCTGCGCTTTACTGCTAGAAAGGACCTGCGTTCGCGCTGGACAGCTATTGAAAAGTCTGGGTAGAGATGGATCCTTGCGCCGTCCAGTGAGAGCTCGCCTTTGAGTCTCGCGGCCCTAAGGAGGGCATCGCGGTCGCGAAAATTCAACACCCGGGCTATGATGGGACGAGGAGGAGCACCAGGTTTGGGTTTAGCCATCAGAGCTCGATGTGCACGCTCTATAGCGAACTGCGGGGAGAGTTTGGGAGAATCTAGGAGAGCCAGCAATGTGTGTTCAACAAAGTCTTCCATTGATTCATGGATCTCATTCTCAGGGACCCCTATAATTCGGAGGTTATTGCGTCTTGATCGGGATTCCAAATCCTCGTTCTTTTTCTCCACCTCCAGGACTCGGTTGGAAAGAGCGACGACCTCAGAGCATAGAGAGCCCAGTGCATCCTCAGCGGAACTCACTCGTGTCTCGACCTCCGCCACCCGGCTATCTGTCCTCTCAATGTGGGCTTTGATAGAAGATATAGTGCCGTTCATGTCGTCCAGTTTGGAGTGGAGTGCGGAGAAGCCCTCCCGGATAAAGTCCATCATGTTTTGGGACTCCGGAGCTGTGGCGGATGATGACGCAGTGGGGGCTAGGTCGGCGGCCTTCTCCGATGATCTTGCCGGTGGTTTCGCAAACATGTTGATGGAACCCTGTCTCTTTGCAGCTCCCTTGGTCATAGTGGCGGCGTTGAGTTTCAGTAGTATGAGAGGGGGAGCACAGCGGCTCAAGGAGAGAGAGCCTAGGAACTCAACCGGTACAACCCGCTGAGGAGCGTGCAAGGTATGGTGAGGAGCGGGGGGAGGCAAGTGGCAGCGGCCACATGTGCGTAATGCTTGTGACCGCCGATGTAGCCTGCGAGGGATCAGTCAGCTCCAGATGATATGAAGGGTGCGATCCGAGGAGCTCGGGCGTAGGGAAACGCAGGAGTGGTGAGCAGTGACGTGTGATGGCTACCACAGAAGCGACGTTCCAGATGTGGTTATCCGGGCAAGATGGGGAAGAGCCCCACACAGTCTTATAAACTGCCGGTGAGTGGGCTGTGGTTCAGGGCCGTATTTGTGGAGCGCAGGCAGCGGCGGTCCCCCTAGCAAGAGGCCCGCCAGAGCCGAGACGTGGATGGTACCGGGGTCCCCCCAGTAGGTATCACAAGTGTAGGCAGGTCCGTGATGGGTGGAGGTCCCTGCAGCCGCGGGGCGTCCCCTCGCGTCCAGGTGTCGGCCTCGGCGGCACCAGGGCGCGGCGCAACCCAGGGAGCGTCCCCCCCAACGTACCTTATTGGGTCCGGGGACCGGCGTCGTGTGACAGGGGGGGAGCACGGCACCAGGTATACAAGGGTGCGCCGCAGCTCTACGCCCCCTCCGGTGTACCCCACGCCGGGGGCAGGGGGGTCCCAGGGAGCCCAGCCACGGCTCAGGTCACAGCGGAGCCAAGAGGGGGGGGTCCTCGCCAACGCGGCCGCGGCGTGCAGAGCCTCCAGCGTGTTGTCCCCGGACGAGGCGGAAGGCAGAGCCGCGGCCGAGGAGGAGCAGGTCCGCGGCGGCTTCAGCCGAGTATGTCCACCCTCCGTGGAGGAGGGCGGAATGAAGAGTCCGCAGGGGGGCCTCGATGAACGGCCCGTCTCAGCAGGGGCGGGTGGGGGTCGCCGCCGGGGGCGAGTGACGGCACCGGTGGGTAGAGAGGCCCGGCGCTTCAACCTAGTCGGGCCCGGTCGTCAGCGTGAGCCGCCTCACAGGTGGGGGAGGGGTGCAGAGACAGACGGTGTCCGGATCTCACGGTCCCCGGCTCCGTTTCTTCTCAGGGTTCGGGCCAGATGGAGCCCAAGCCCTCCCCCGTCGAGTCGTGCGCTCTGGATACGGGTGTAGGAGCGGGAAGTGCCACGAAAAAAGGATTTTGCAGGCCATCTGCCACGGAGATTCACCTTCAGGCGGCCATCTTGAACGGCGCTCAACAGCGCCCCCCCAAGATTGTATCTCTATACAACATTTGGATTTCGTTATTACAGATGGTAGACATGAGCAGAGCCAACCCCAGTGGGATTTGATGACAGCATCACATCCGTCTAGATATATTTCTGTTTCTATAACTTTCTTAGATGTTACATCCTTGAGTATTTCACCCTTCTGTTATTTTTTGCATCTTTAGGAATAGCTCTCCTGTTTATCACACAATCTAAGTCATACCCCCATTTGAGAAGAGATTCAGAATTTGCCCTAATTAAGCTGACTAATTCAGAAGAAGAACAATGTACCCTAGTTACATAATAAGGACCGGGATCCAATTGTTCAACAAAACCAAAGTCACTGCTTTTTTATCACCTTCAGAGGCAGGAGATTACTAAAGATTTTAAGTAAAAAGCCTCTATTTATCAGCTGTTTTGAGCTCTCAACAAGGTTCACAATAGTAATCTCTGTAGTTGGAAGAGCAGTCACAACCTGAGCAGAAGAACTTTCTGAACCCCCCCCCCACACATTTGATTGATCTTTTGCTTCATTTGTGAAAGTCATTATTCCAGGTTTTTTTTTTTATTTGGCTTTATTGATTTTTAACAAAGAAACAAACAGGATGGGATACCTGTTACACATAAAATCATTGTAAGCTTATGATTGTATGGAAGAGACAATAAACATTATATCAAAGGATGTTCTCATCATATGTCTTTGTGCTTATATCAGGGTATGTCCATCACAACATAAGGAACCCTACCCTCCCCCCATTCCCCTCCCTTCCTTGATTGAGCACTCATCTGTTGAACGTTATAAAAACGTAGGGACTTCCGAAGTGTTTTATTCATATTACCATTGAGTGATTGGTCTGGGGCCACCGGTTGCGAGTTCTCTTGGATTGGTTTACATCAGGTATGTCTTTTCATCAGAACCCGGCAGGGCTTCTGCATGGGACTCTGAGTCTGTTGTGAGATGTTTATTTTTAAAGTCCATCCATAGGACTTCACATTGTGCGGCTTTGTCATGTAGAGAGGCGGTTATAGTCTCCGTTAGGTAGATGTTTGTGGCCAGATTAATACACTCGCTTTTACCAGGCAGTATAGTAGACTTCCACTTAATCACCAAGAGAGACCTGGCTGCTTGGAGTAGATGGGGGGTCAAGCCCTTCACTCTAGACCAATCATCTTCATCTCTTTCCAGGCCGAAGAGTATCAGGTAGGGGTCAGCGTCTCTTTTGAATCCCTTCTATTTCCTTAATCCACCCCAGGTCCTCATTCCAGAATATCTTGATGTGCTGGCAGCCCCACCACATGTGCCAATAGTTGGCTATTTCCCCGCATTTCCTCCAGCATGTTGGGTTCATTGTTTGGGACATTTTAGAGAGTCTGAAGGGGTCATATTGCCATCTGTGTAGGAGTTTGATGGCATGGAGCTTGTATTGGCTGGATATAGACATTTTGGAGGCCGCTCTACACATTGTTTCCCATAGGTCAGGGTGTATCTCTTCCCCAAAGTCTTTTTCCCACCTTGATCGTAGGGATTCCGTTGATCCATCACCCGCAGCTATTAATTCCTGATACATTGCAAATATGAGGCTTTTCATCTCAGATTTTGAGTCCAGGAGTTTCTCAAATGGTGTAAGGTCTCTTTTCAGTTTGTCTCGCCATTTTGCCTGCGTTAAGGCCCCTTTCAGTTGGATGTACTGGAATGTGGATAGAGTGCCTATACCCAAGGCGTCTGTCAGGTCCGGCAGCATAATAAAGAAGTCTTTCTTCTGGAGCTGTCCCACTCTCTCCAGGCCCGCCTCATACCCTGCCTGGAACCCACCCACATTAGGTATATGGTTGTTTATGCCGGGTGACCATAGGTGACTGAGCGGGGATGTCCAGGTAGTGATTATGCGCATTTCCCTGCCCGTGCGCCATATGCTCAATGGAGTGCTTAAGATAGGGCGGCCTTTGATTTTTCTTTGTACCCTTTTGTGGGGGGTCCATAGCCATTACGACACTGTAGCTGGGGAGAGATAGTGATTGTCCATTTGAACCCATTGGAGGTTTTTCTGGTCTCTAAGGTGTGGGATCAGGAGGCGCAGCTGGGCGCTTGCTTTATAAGTCCACAGATCGGGTAGTCCAACTCCTCCTTTGTCTTTGGGGAGGGTTAGGGTATCGTATGGAATTCTGGCTTTCTTCCCCTGCCATATGAATCTTACCATAACCTTTTTGGCTTCAATAAAGAACTCTTTTGGTATCTCAACAGGGAGCATTTGGTAGAGATATAGGAAACGGGGAAGGAATACCATCTTGACTGCATTAACTCGGCCGAGCCATGAGATTGTGAGTTTTTCCCATTTTTTAAGGTCGGCCGCAGTGGGGGAAAGTTGGCTTCAACGAGGTCGCTCAAGTTTTTAGTGATTTTTATGCCCAGGTATTGTAGTGTGGCGTGTTCAAGGTTAAGGCCCAGCTGAAGAAACCTGGTGTCATTCACCTCTGCAGTACCTCAGAGGGGGAACAGGATGGACTTGGTCCTATTCACTTTAAAGCCAGAAAATTGGCCATATTCGTCCATTAGTTTAAGTGCTCGAGGGATGGACTCTGAGGGGTTTGTTATGTGGAGGAAGAGGATGTCGTCTGCATAGAGAGCGACCTTGTATTCTGTTGGCCCTAGTTTCATCCCCTCTATCAGGGGGTCGGCTCTCATCTTTTGTGCCAGGGGTTCTAGCGAAAGTGCCAGGGGTTCTAGCGAAAGTGCAAACAGGATTGCAGAGAGGGGGCATCCCTGTCTAGTCCCACATTTCAGTTCAAACCATCTGGAGTATTCTCCATTGACAAATACTGCTGCCTTAGGGGATGTATATATTGTTCGTATTGCCTTTCTAGTTCTGGGGCCTATTCCAACCGTCTGTAGGACTGCTGCCAAAAAATCCCACTCAACTCTATCGAAGGCCTTCTCTGCATCTATTGACAATAGGACAGGGTCGTTGGGGAGGTTATGGGCTGCATGGATGAGGTGTAATGTTTTACGCATGGAGTCAGCTCCCTGTCTCCCCAATATAAACCTGACCTTGTCAGAGTGGATTAGACGGGGCATTAATGTTTCCAGTCTGGCAGCTAGTACCCTAGCGTAGCTTTTGGCATCAAGGTTTTGGAGGGAAATAGGGTGGTATGATCCACAACACGTAGGGTCTCTCCCCTCCTTAGGAATGACTGTTATCAGCGCTCTTTTAAAGGAATCTGGTGCTACTCCTGTCTCCATTATTTCATTGAAGAGTTCAGTTAAGAAGGGTGTCAGTTGTTTAGCAAAAGTTTTATAGAACCCAGCAGTGTAACTATCCTCCCCCGGGGATTTGCCCAGAGTCAACCTTTTAATTGCCTCCTAGATCTCATGTTCAATAATTGGGGAGTCAAGGAGCTCGGATTCTGTAAGTGTTATGGTAGGCATGGAGATCGGGGCTGAATGAGAGTTTATATCTAACTGGCCAGGGATTATTTCAGAGGTGTATAGATTCTCATAGAAGCTGGCAAAGGATTCGGGGAAAGAAGAGGTTGGGGCAGAGGAGACAGAGTCCTGACGTATTTCGTTTACCGTGCGCTCTGCTCTTTGTTCTCTGAGCCTGGCCGCTAATAGGAGGAGGTTTTGCAGTTGGGAGCCAGCATCCTGCCAGTGATCCTATTGCCCTGCGGCCGTGGGTGCCCATTCTTGGACTCCCCCGGCGCAGGTTTCAGTCATTTGGTCTGCCAGGTTTGTGAGGACAACATGAACAGCAGTCGAAGCCCATTTGGACACCTTCGTTTTTAGAAAAGTGTATTGAGATATGAATAACCTCGATCCGCAAAAGTCCAAAGTAGTTTAGGATGTTCTGTCCACAATGTTTTCGTTTTTGTTCTTAGTATTTGTTGTCCAAATATGTTGGTGGTTATTAGTTAATATTCTGGAAATTGTTTAACAAATGGAACATCAACCTTGATTTTCTTATGCAGGAATATGTTACCACCCCATTCACATAATTCCATTTAGTACACATAACGAATGGGATGCCAATAAAGCTTACTTGAGTGATCATCTAATCCAATATGTGGCCACTAAGAATAGAAAGAGGTTGGCACATAAGACAAAAGGGTTAAATGATAGTAAACATTTGAGCAATATGTATATAGATGACCTGTGAGAAACAATATCAAGCACTCCTTGATGCCGGACTAGAATTCAACAGGAATTCACCCCAGGCTAGTTCCAGTGCTATCCTTTAAGGCGCTTTATAAAACAAACAATAAATAGAAATATCCTTACACAGCGATCTAGCATCCTAGCGAGGAAAATAGAGTCGGTGCATTATTAGTATCAGTGCTTAATAAAAGACCTGCCAGCAACCAAGTACCCAGCGTTCTTGGTAAATCTGGAGAACTAGTCTAAGCTAATCTAGCCACACTGATTGGTGGCTTCTATAAGAAAATATATACCCAAGAAGAGACAGTTCCCAAAATGTGTATTGAGAAGTATCTCAGCACTCTGCTAAAAAGTTAACAACAGCAACCAGACTTCTGGATACCTTGGAAGATATAATCTGTCCAGTAGCTATGCTTATGAAGGAGAAAGCTCTGAGCAAAGGCACACATGCATTCTGCACCACCTGGGCAACTAAATGCTTAGAAAATGATTGCATCTACAATGAAGTTGGGAGTGTTGTGGGATCACTGAAAAACCAGATCGGAAGCAAAGTTCTCCGAACCTCCCTACAAGTTATCTTGTTAGTCATTACTGAGTGCAATATCCTAAGCAACATTCTGGCAACTTTATTACCGAAAAATACTCCCCATATGATTGAAGCCCTAGATTGAACCACTCTGTCTCTCAGCTCACCTCTTCCAAATGTGTGTTGTCTTCTGGTTCATCTGCTTTCCTTTCCTTCCAATGTTCTGGTCTAAAGGTTCTCTCCCCCTCTTCATTCATTGCGTCACCACTCGACACCGATTCAAGGTCAGAGACATGCTCAGGATGAGAGTTAAAGCAATTGACTATTGATGTTCACTTGGCATCATCTGTCACATGTGTTCACAGGCCCATCAACTGACCGGCCGCTGCCCCTTCCTCTCCAGCAATTTGGTGACTCTGCCATTGGAAGTTGCACACTCACCCTACTCAACAGCAGAGGGTATTCCTCTGCTGTCTCTCTCCATGTCAGGGGCTCAGCCTCCTGCTGGGGCAATGCACTCACCCTACTCAACAGCACATGGTATTCATCTGATGTCTCTCTCCATGTCAGGGACTCAGCCTCCTGCTGGGGCAATGCACTCACCCTACTCAACAGCAGAGGGTATTCATCTGATGTCTCTCTCCATGTCAGGGACTCAGCCTCCTGCTGGGGCAATTCAAAGGGACTCAGACAGTATTTATGTGTCAAGCTTTGAGGAAACACTTCACAAATAGCTTTGTTGCTGCTTACATAATATTTCCCTTTGCCCTCTCTGTGCCACCCCAGCACTCTGGGGCTAGCTCATACATTCACCCTCCACTCTTCAGCAAATGAGCCTCGTGACCAGCAGTAGGGGTTTCCAGGCTTCCTCCCACTATGCAAATCTTCCTTCTTTAGATTTGCCCACAGATCCGCTGAGCCAATCAGCCCATGTAACATGCCTGAAGATGATGAATACATGTATGTTCTTAGCCAGCTCCAGGTCAGTGGCTGTACACATGCATGACTTAAGATAACATAGTGGCAGCCTCACTTTTCATCTGGTGTCTCAATGGATTCTATGAGTACCTGCCCTTGTGATGCCGCAGATTGCTGACTGCAATGGTGCTCATCCAGGATCCCTCATAAAACCCTGCACACTCCTACTGGACTGGAACCACACTGTCCACCTCATATGCCCCGAAACATAACACCCGCATCTCCCAGGTCATGAAAGCCAGGCTCTGGCTACAAGTCAGCATTGCATCAATGTCAAGCTCTTGCGCCGTGTCTGCAACAGCATCCGATGCCAGGCGCCTGCATACCTCATCACAGTGTATGTGAACTTGCACATGCTGAGCACTCACAAGGCATAGTAGGTTTGTCTTCCCCTCCCCACTGTCTCTTCTTATTTTGTTGTATTTCATTAATTTTATTATTTACAATTGTTGTATTGCACTGTCTTTCATCCCTTGTCCCCTCCCGGTTGCCCGGTGGGCGCTTTCAACGGTATTTGCTTGCTGTATAAGCGCCTAACAAGTGAACAATAAATAAGTGTTACCCCCCTGCCAGCTGATCTGACCTCTTAGGCGCCTGACTCTTAGCCATCTAAAGTTGTGGGTTAGAACTCTACAGCAACTGCCTACTACCTCTGCATCCCCAAGTCACACATGACCACGATGTGTTCCTAAGCACATTGAATACACACCCCTTTGGATCCAACCAAATCCGGCAGCATTCATTGTATTCCTGCATTTATTTTTACAATTGTAGAGCACACAAAACCAACGGGCCTCAAAGCGCTGGTTGCAAGGGGGAGAGGGGAAGGAGGAGGGCATCAGAAGTGAAAGTAGCCTGGTGGCAGCCATATACCTTAAAATAATAATAATAATAATAATAATAATAATAATAATAATAATAATAATAATAATAATAATAATAATAATAATATATCAACATAGAAAAACTATCAAAGGCAAACCAAGAATCGCACACCACGTGCATAAGACACATGTTCATTTTAACACTTGCAGGCAAGTCTGCAACATGCGAACCGAACCATGAAAACATAAAAGTTTTTCCAATGCCAGAAATCATTGGCACATTTCACGAAAACTCACTTAGCTCATGTTGCTCATGTGTGGAATTTTGTGCCGGCGACCCGTTACGTTTACACTGTGATGTAAGCGCGTCCTTGCTGCCAAATGTTCATCATTTGCACTCCGGGGAGGCAATGTAAAGGACAAAAGACGGCGTACAAGCATGTGTTCTGCCTTCTGCCCTTCACATTTGCATTCCGCAGTGGCAAGTGAGTTAGTGCTGCCTGGTAGGCTAGCAGGCCCGGCAGGGATTGCTGTGTGTCTGTTTGCGAGCGCAGCGCTCACCAATGACATGAAACTCTCCCTGACATGCGAGCACCTCGGTGAGGGTTTCATTTCAACATGCGTGCATGTTAAGCAGTGTTCCCAATTGAAATGAAACCCTCTCTGACGTGCTTGCGTGTTGTGGAGGGTTTAATTGTAATTGTACACACTCCCTGCCATGCTCACATGGATTCCTATATGGATGTCCAGCATCTCTGCCAGCATGAAAATCCATGCTAGCGCAAATGCTGGAGTATTTTTATGGCAGAGAGTAAGAGATTGGCGGGAACGCAAGTTGCGTACCGCCCCGCCTCTCCCCACAAATGCCTGAAAATGTGCTGTGGCATGACTGCTAGGCGTTAAAGCCTTACTCAAGGGTTTTACGCCTTGCGTTCACGTTACTGCCCAGTCCAGCATTAGCCCCTAACACCGAGCTTGTACCTGAAGCATCTGTGAGATTTTTCAGGAGCTAGACAGCCATCTTAGTACAGTCTATTTTCCTATGTTTGTCTTGACCAGGTACATCACACTCCATGATGTAGATAGTGTAAGAATGAGAAAAAGGGTCCCACACGAGCACAGGGCGGATGCATATAGTGTCCCCTATAAGATGACTGACCTGCTATCATGTCTTGCTTTTGTATTTTAATGTGATTTATGAGTTGCCAAATTGCACTAGTGGGGCACACATGCCTATTCACTTCTTATTATGATTCCTGTCTCTTTTTCACAGGACATTATAGACAGCCACAATGCTGCAGGCACTCAGCTTGGCGTTTCTGGTCACCATACGCAGCTGCGCAGAAGGGAGAGATTACTCTAATATCATAACCGTTAAGAACGGGGGACCGAAAGGCACCTGGGGACGTGTGGAATTCTGCCCCGCAGGACAGTTTGCCACTGGATTTGCCTTGAAGGTACTGTACTCTCCTTATACACCTCAGACCAGCAGGTACTCAGGATGAGCAAGTAGAGATCATTTGTTTGCAAACTTGTTCTCAGTTAGTTTGTTCAAACTGTGGACATTCTGAAATGATGTGAAATTTGGGGGGCAATTGTGTTTACAAGGCCTGAGTGGCTGCACGTTTCAGCAGTCACTGAATCCTGTGGAGCAAATGCTGTGTCCCATCGAGCTCTGGGGGAAATCGCTCCATCGTCACTGGTTATTATTATCAGGACACTGCTTATACGCTCAGCAACTGCTCACAGGACACATGATGGAGAGAGGGGCAATTGAACCCTTAGAAGGGCCCTCTGTATCCTGCTCCACCCCACACATTATCCCATGTACTGATATTTCTGCTGTAGGACTTGCTGCCTTCTGCCGGTGCCCGGACTTGGGACTAATGGGCCTCATACTAGGTCAGCCGGTCTAGTAAAAAAGAGCCACTATTCATGGGTACGGGCACTTTACCAGACCTGCCGACCACAGGTTTGCCGGTGGGGCACCTGGGTTACCCGATCTAAGAGCTGGAGGTAAGCCAGGTGCCCTACTGGCAAAAAAAGCCCCCATTACCAGCACCGGCATTGCCGGTGCCGGTAATAATGGAAAATCCCCTCATGGAGTCCTATGGGACTCAGAGAATGGGGATTTCCACTGTCACTCCGTCACTCAGAAACTGTCGGCAATGCCGCCGGACTGAGTACCAGACATGGTATCTACATTTGCTGGTATCCTGGCAGCTCTACTGCCAGGATACCGGCAAACTCAGAATGAGGCTGTCTTTTTTCATCTTAATGCAGTTGGCCTCCTTCACAGGGCTCCATACTGAGCGAACCACTAACGTTTTTGGCCAAAGTGCTAGCTAACTAACGAACCAACTTTGAGTTGCTGCCTTTGAGGGTCATCCGAGTTTTCCTTTAATTAGTTTGCCCAAGCCTAGCCTTATCGTCAATGAGCTGTGCTGCTGAAGTTAAGATGTATTATTCCATATGGGGTGCCGGTGCAGCCTCATTCAGGCATGGATGGCATCCCATGGCCTCTGCCTGAATGACGAAAAAACGGAATTACTAATCTTAGGTTCTGAAGCTAATATCCAAAAACTCTGCCCAAGCTACACATCCTTCAACATTGATAACAACCCTATCAAGGTGATGTCTGTAGTTAAAACTTTAGGATTCTACTTAGACTCCTCTCTCACTCTTAAAAAGCAAGTCAATTCCCTTGCCTCATCCACAACGTACACTTGCAAACTCATCAGAGCTTCCAGACCATACCTCTCGAGAGAGAGCGAGCTGCACCACACTAGCCAACGCTCTTATCATGTCCAGATTGGATTACTGTAATGCCCTGTACTCGGGAGCCAACAAATACATTACAGACAAAATCCAAAGACTGCAGAATAACGCCCTGAGGGCAGCATTGAACATCCCTTACAGAGGGCATATTACCGAATTCAGGAAGGAGGTTAACTGGCTGAAAATAACGGACAGAATTATCCTCAAAACAGCATCCCTCACCTCCAAATGCCTGAATAACCTAGCACCCCCATACCTTATGGTTAAAATTACCAGGAGAACAGCTACCCACCCTACGAGATCTGCTAACTCATTTATGTTAGAGATTCCTAGGTTCAAATGCTCGACAGCAGGAGGAACCAGTTTCCCTGCTAAAGCGGCACACTGTTGGAACAAATTACCAGTTGACCTCAGACTAGAACAACCCTACCCTATATTCAGACATAAGATACTCAATTGGCTACACACTACCGACACCTAACTGCCGAACTATACTTCTAACTTCTACCTCTCTAGCCCCTACACGACCTTGTGTTCCCTCAAACTACACTGTAGATTGGTTAACTATACACGCATGGAAGTCTGTTCTGTCATATTTGCATGCACCATGGATGCACGTTAAAGTAGACATGTAAGGTTGTATATACATATCTGTATATGTATGTGTGCATATATTGTTACTCACGATAATGCCTCCTTGACTTACCAAGACCATTGCTTCGTATTTAATGTATCTTGTACCTGTATTTGTGCTCCTACTGCAAGCACTGCTCTATGTTTTGCTACCTTGTACTGTAACTAAGTTTTAAGATTTCTTGTCTCTGTTGCGCCCATCTACCTAAGGGCTTGGTGCGCATTACCAAACAAATAAACAAACAAATAAACAAACAAACAAACAAGCAAACTTCATTTCACTGAGAAATTCTGCATATGAATGACGGTACAGCACCTTCATAGAGGAATTATTTGCATTTTTGGGTCATCGCATCGTGGTAAATTAGCCACTGTCACGCCAGCCACAACCAAGTGAGTCAACTTAGAATTTGATAATAAATAACAAAATTGCAACAGGGTTCAGAAGTATTACTGGGCTCCGAACACCTGCAGTGTTTTTTGCAACGTGCTAGATGTACTTTTTTAATCTTATGTGTGCTGGACCCTTGCCATCTGATGCAGTTGTTCCTTTCCTCAGGAAGTACATTAGTCACAGACGTCACTTCCTTCTGCTGTGATGGAAGAAGGGTGCTCCCTCACCCCGCTGTTTCCATGCCAGCTACTTTTTTCACTGTAGTAACTTGCATTGCATTTTCAGCACAAACAAGTTCCCCACAAAGGGAAATCTAGACAACTAGAGGTCATTTTTTCATGTATGCCAACATTATTTATCCCATTAGGGAATGATTAGTCCAGGCCAAGTTTTAACTTTGAATTGTGGGGCTTGTGGTCCTGGGTTTATAATGGGAAATATAGGGGTACAAGTCCCAGAATGCAAAGTTAAAACCGGCACTGGACTAGTTTCTCGAAAATGGAATGGATAATTCTGGAATGTACATGTTTTACACCCAGTGATTTGTGAAATATATATGTGTGAAAAGCATGCACAAAACTTGCAACATTTTCATGATTTCTATGGCAGAGCAGGGTGTCAGAAACCAGAAGGTGTCTAACCCGCTAGTCCCCAGGGATCTGTCATCCAGGTGGCCAGGGCACGGCCATCGCTTTTGGATCCAATTCCTGGGGTTGGACCAG
Organism: Ambystoma mexicanum; assembly: GCF_040938575.1. Classification (NCBI taxonomy): domain Eukaryota; kingdom Metazoa; phylum Chordata; class Amphibia; order Caudata; family Ambystomatidae; genus Ambystoma; species Ambystoma mexicanum. The sequence continues at coordinate 53,488,173 of NC_090925.1, read as the reverse complement.
TGAGGGAGGATCACATGGATGGAGGGGTCTTCGGAGAGTGGGAGTGGGACACCGGATGGTTAGACATGGCATCCCCTTTCCGGTAACACCTTTTTCCCATCCTACCAGGTAGGATACTTGGGAACTCAACCCCTGTCTCTTTTACGACACAAACACTTTCTCACGGACGGCTCACTGTGAGAGAAAAATAACTAAACCCTGAGCCGCATACCTGACATGTCCCAACATAAGGGTCAGGCAGAGTCAGGCAATTACTGATAATTGCACACACCTGACTTCCATCACACTTCCCACATGGGTAAAAGGTGGAGCATGAAAGCACAACCCATGAGGAATTGGTGGCACTACAAAACAGATACGTCCTGGACCTCCTCATGTCTATAGAAGGAGGTGTTTGTACCAACATTGGAAGTTCCTGCTGCACGTTCATAGCAGCAAGCGACAAGGACAATGGGACTCTATCTGAGGCAGTAGCACAGTTAGCACAAATTCATGCCAAGATGGAAGAGGAATCAAATGGTACGAAGAAAGATAAAAGCTGGTTTTCATACATCTGGTCCTGGATGCCTTCTTGGTTATCTGACGGCCTACAAGTATTAGCAGGAGGATTAGTGATGGGAGTGGCATCTCTATTTGGCGTGAAGTTTTTCATAGTGAAGTGTAAAAAGACAACTGAGGAAGCAGAGGGTATGAAGTTCCTGATGGCTATGGATAGCGACCAACACATGGACGAAGCAATAAGAGAAAGAGAACGGCTGAGACAACAGATAACAGAGGCAGACGTGCATCCTCCTACAATGAAACTAGAAAATCCACGCAATTCAAGGAAGTATGTAGGGAAATGGGTTTATTGCAAGCCTGGAGGTGGATGTGTTTACATGTACTGGTCATTTGAAGATCACGTCAACCACTATGGACACTTGGGCGGAATAACAAAAGTATAGTGTTAGATAGGCGACAGAAGGTACCATAATGTTGTGGTCAACAAGTCGACCAGAGGGAGGACTGAAGAGGGAAAATCCGAGCAGATCCTCAGTCCCGGACGACCCTCTAACCGGAAGAAGCACCAGCAACAACATGGCGGCTAATCTTATGAACTTATGACGATCCCCACCGCCCCAGCCGTGGACAACTACCGGGAAAGGTACCCTTCCGGCTGACCATATGCTCCTGCTACAATGCAAACTCTGCCTAGAGTGGACAAAGAAGCAAAGGACAGAGCTGGAGACAAATGCATGGTCCGACTTGACTAAAAGCATTGAACCAAAGCCGGAATGATGAAGGTCGTTAGAGACATCCTGACAACATAGCTCCATTAGACACAAAGCACACACGCAATCCGCGCAACTGTCACACACACACACACACACAAATTTATACAAAGAACATGTACAGTTCGATGAGATAGAGGACGGTGACACATACACACGGTCAGCACGTTTATTATTTTGTCATTAGGCTCGCTATAGCACCGCAGAAACGCAAGAAGCAAGAAGAACTCGTGTATATGCTTGCAGATGCTTGCATGAAATTAACCCTATGGAAGGACAGGAGCACTCAAGGGACCTGACCAACTATAAACCTTCTACTAACCTATGGATACCATGAGAACTCCATAACCAAAACCAGAGTAGGCCTCAGGAGAATATAGTAGGCCGCAATGGTCTCAGAGAAATCCCAAACCACAAGGTGCTGTGCTAGCAGAATTACCCAAGGTGGGTGCAGCAGACTGCCAAGGACACCATGTTGCAAGGCGACATTCCACATCCAGAGCCAAGGTGATATAAGTGGCCACAATGAATATTCCCTTTAATATAAACGTTAATTCACGGCAATTGAGCTTGCAAGACTGGTCTCCAACCACGTGACCTGGCCGAGCTGAGAAGGAGCCAGGGCTCAGAGGCTGGGAACGAGCAGCTGCCCCACGGCCAGACAGCGGCCCGCAACATATCGATACCTCCAGACGCCTTGTACGATGGGAATGGAACGCTCTCATGGCATTAGTCATCCTCACACTATTGTAATACGCAGACACATAGTTGCAATTTGCTGGGACATAGTAGACATGTAATGATAACAGGTGTCTCACGGGCTGGGAACAGAGTTTGTCCCAGACTTGGGGGCCAGTAGCCTGACCAATCAGGATACTGGGTTCTGGGGGTAGATGGCGAGGGTTTCCAACCAATCACTGGGCTTCCTTACTGTAACATTTCAGAAGTAGCGACTTTTGGGGATGACCCAAGTACACCACCTGACACAGTACCGTCCAATAGCAATTCCTTTGTATAGAGTCCTATACTGGACCTACTACTCGGGGGGCCAATCCTTGGCCTCAATAAGTTTTGGAGGGAGTTTGCTGAGTGACGAAGGTTATTGCATCATAAATGTATAAAACTGGCCTGCGAGCCAGATTGCAGTGCGATGTGCCTGAATGTTGTTCATGCATATGACCCGTGTGCATTTCGTATAATAAACCACAGTTACCCTTTGCTCCTTGTGTGGACCTTGACTTCTTGGGACCAGGGAAGGGCCTTCTGTGAGCTGGGAGTATGCAGACCGTTGGCACGGCTCTGCTGGCCCCAGAAATGGCCCTAACAAATTCCTCTCTCCATCATAAAGACATAACATGCTAGTGCCAGCCACATTCATGCTCGCTGCTCAGCGACTGATTGCTCATCTCATCCAGGCTGCTCATAGTACAGCACTGCTTCTGCTGCTGGTGTGTGTTTATTCTGTGCCATGGCCCTGGCCGGCCTCCTGGACCCAGGACTGTACTCTGACTCCTGCTGTGCTGTCCTCCTTGCTAGCCATGCTCTCTATGCTGAGACACACAGTGACATGGGACTGACTGAGGATGCTCACCTTCATGGACCTGGCTCAATGCGTCATGAGCCGCTACATGCCTTGGGCTCTACCGACAGTCGGTGAGTGACCCATGTGTTTGTCCTTAGAGTGTCATGGCATTAGTAATTCCATTATGGGCAGAAATAACTTGACAAATCTTCTTATGTGAGGCAAGACTGGACTACATTGGTGTAACCCGTGTGGAGTGTTCGGGAGAATTTTCAGTTTAGTGCTAAATTCTTCCCACCTTAGAGACCTCTAGCTCTTTTGCTAAACTTTGGGACTTTGAACTTTTAAAATTCTATGTGTTTTCTGTGTTTGTTTATTTTGGTTATGGAGTCTGACAAACTCCATAGGCATCATCTTTTACATTGTATCACACAGCACCTTCAGTGTAGTGGCACAGGGAAGTCTTCCAGATCGCCCAAGGTTTAAATACCTTTCTCTGGGATAAACTACTGTTTCCCAGAGCAGCAAAGTAAAATTGACTTTACTTACCATTGTAACTTTCTAGACCCAGCACACCCTTTCTTCCTATAGAGTGCTGGAGGAGTTACTTAGTATCCCCTTTGTCTAGCTTCTTATGTAACATATTTTATGTTACCCTTTCCTCACTGAATGACTGGTGGCAGTGGTTTCGTTTTGAACAACCATGCTTTGCATTTATCGTGACTGTTCGCAGCTCCAGTAAAGCAACCGCGGGAGCCATCTTTTTTAAAATGGTGCAGAGCCATCTTTGACAAAATGGTCCCCGGACTTCTTTTTTTGCCATAGAGATTTTCTCTGCGCGCCAAACCAGTTATGGTCTCTTTGTTCATTTCGCCAATGTCGGGATTCAGGAGTGAAGCTCGCCTCTGGCCCCAGAGGGTCTGGGGTGGCCAGGAAGTGAGGGAGGTGCCCAAAACTCCCTGTGCTTAGTCTCCTAGGAGACCCAAATGCACTCTGTGGTGATTGGCTGGCTGACTGTCTGGCAAGGACAGCCACATTGCTTGGTGAGTGACAGGAAGCTGGAATGAATGGGAGAGAACTGAATAAAAGGCCAGCCTTTTGGATTGGAAGGCAGAGTTGACCACTGGACGAAGGAACCGAAGAAGAGCTTGAAGAGGACGCCTCCTGCAACTCCTGGATTAAATTAAAATCCCTCTGTATCATCCGCGAGGCTGTATAGGGCAAGTGACCGCTCTAACTGCAAATCTCTCTTACAAAATATTCTCCCTCTAGAACTCAGCGCTCCTCTGGCACCACCTCTTTTTGTGTACAGCATTTGGCTAAACAGAGGACAGGAGGTTGATCGCTTTCCTCATTTGGATCCCTTCTATGAAACAGCCTCCCCCTCCCTCTGAGTCTTGAGCAAGACTTCCCTAAATTCCGGAAGCTTCTCAAGGCTTTCCTTTTTAACTCCTCCAAACCCACGTCTCTCCTCTGCTAATCTCACAGTTGCTTGATTTGTGTCCAGGGCCCTTATGCATCCGTGGGTCCCTGAGCTCCCACATTGACTCGCCCCCAGCTTCTGTCTGTCCTCATCAATTGTCTCTGCACACCCTCCGTCCTGGAGGCTCGCTCTTACTATACTTTGCACTTCATCTGTTGCTCTTCCACGAGCATGGGCACCCCAGCACCTATCCGCACTGCCCCATCACTTCTGCATTTGCACGTTCTGAATATATGCAAGGCAAAGTAGGTTTGTACTTGTTTTTCCCTCCACTGTATTTGTTATTTTAATATATCTCAATGTCTTATTCCCCTCCTTGTTTCCCTGTGGGTGCTTTGAAACAGAATGCACTTGCTGTATAAGCGCCTAACAAGCAATCAATAAATTAATAAATAAGTAAATAAATAAATAAATATTGACGCCATATAAAGACCTGCATGGCCATGGTAAAGAGGGGGCAATACTGAAGAGGATCAATAACCACCATTGCCAAAGTAAAGAGGGGGCAAACCTTCAGAAAGCATATAACCCACATTGGTCAAGTAATAAGAGAACAATGCTGCAGACAGATTGTAACCAATATGCCCACAAGGGGGAAGAGGCAATAAATACGCAATATGCAAACAAGCATTGCCTAAGCCAAAGAAAGACAAAGGTTATACAGAGACATTGTAAGCAGTTGTATGAGGTGAAATTGAGAGATCAACAGTGCCAGGAGAAAAGACCTGCACATAAGAGGTATCCAGGAGGAGAGGAATATTACCTGCATTACATGTGGCAAATAAAAATAGGGGAACATACAGCACCAATGTGTACTGTGTTCTCACAGAAGAAGTTGTGAATCTCAATGTCGTTGAAAGTCAAGGACCTTTCTGAAAGTGTGACACAAGCCTCACCACAGAGTACTTGTAGTAGGCTTAGGAACTTTTATCCTGGCAGGCGAGTATACCAGAAAAGGGATTCTTAGTGGTAGTCCGGGCAGGTTAATGAACCAGGAAAAATATAATGAAATACTCCATTGTGGTTGTGAAGCTAAGAAAGTAGCAAAGCCACTATTGTGTTTTATGAACTGTGTTTAAAATCATCCTGACGAGAACCTTGTTGTAAATCAAGAATCATTTTGGAAGTGTTTGTTTTCCAAGAAGGAAAAGTGATTTTGAGATATTCAATATCATTTGGAAGATAAAATATTTTGTGTTTGTGGAAACAGTGTCAAGTGCCAAGTGAAAGACTTTTGGAAAAGTGAGAACTCTATGAACAGAACTTGGTACAGAAAGGAACTTTTCTTACTTTGAACTTTGGTTGGCGATCCTGCTTTGAACCTGAGGAAGGGGATTGAACTCAGTTTACAAGGATACATAATTACCAGGTTTATATTAAGTGAAACTGTTTTTTTTGTTCAGTCTGGAGTGCCATATTCTACCTTTTATGAGTGTATCGTATTTATATGTTTGAGGGATAGATTCCTTTTATTAGAGTGTTTTCCTTTAGCTCTGTTTTGATAGAAAATCCTCTTTCGCTTAGGGATAGCGAGACGTTTATCAATCCCTCATGAGTTAATAAAATGGCTAATTGTGAAAAAACGTTCCCAAGTTGTCCGCCTCACATTTCTGAACCCTCACACTGGTTAATATGTACACATCATTCTTCTGTCTGATTTGCACCTGGTATTTTTATTTTGTATGCAACCCAAAATATTGTGTCTATAATTTGAAAGGTCCCTTTCCACAAAGGCAAAAACATTAACTTCTTAGATTGGTTCCATTAGATGCAATAGAGGTAGACTCGATCACCTATTTCATATTCACATTTCAAGCTCTATAGGTCATGAGGTGTTGAGTTCATAGTATGTTTTATATACTGACCACACAATTCTCTAGTTTTCAGGAGGTATTAGCAAATGGGTTTGGTGGTACCTCAGCATTCAATCTGCTGAACTACAGTGAAGTGGAATTTCCGTTACCACCTCTTGGTCCTGCAGATTTACCACATAATCAGAAGTGGTGGTAGAATGGTTTAAATCACAATTTCTGGAGCACATTGGACTCCATGAGGAATGTGGTGGTAATACTGCAGGTGGTAATGTTTTTTTGGTGGTAAGGTGGAGGATGTACCTCCAGCTGGAGGTAAATCCTCCATCCTACCACCAAACCGAGGGTATGGTGGTGCAGTAATGTGTTGGTTATATGTCAGTAATGGAATTATTATGCATCCCTGGCATTTTTAATGCACCGCCATACTTGTAATGAGACCCAAGGTCTTCTTCTCTGTTCTGAGGGGATTCAATGTTCTGAGAAGCCATGAGATCAAAGGGGGGAATCTTAGACGAAGGCGGTTATGTCACAGCCAACAATGTTAGGTGTAACTGCAAGTCCCAAATTGGCTCATAGTAAATCACACATTTCTTTAAAATTTCCAGACTTGATTTGCTGTATCTCTCCACATTTCTAGATGCTGTGCAGTAGGCAATGTGTGTGGAGTTTTCTTGTCACTCCTAGAATTTCCAACATCATACTCCAGAGTTGGACTCAACCCATTGAAATCAGAGCTTGATAACTCATCTGTGACAATTTGCAAATACATGTTTCATCAGTAGCAAAAGGGCTAATGATGTGAAAAATAAGCTTGATTGTGGTCTGAATCCTGCTCTCTCTCAATAATGAATATCAGTAATGGTGATGTCTTAACAATGCCACATGCTGCCTCCCCACCCCCGCTCCACTGGCAAATTAAACAAAAGGCCAAAATGCTGTTAATATGCTGAGTGCCAAGCTCCGCTCCACCCTCCTGTCCTATCACACCATACACCACCTTCTCCTGCCCTGCCCACCAAGCTATTCCCACTCTAAGCCGATTACAAACACAAACACAGGTCTCTCACTACGGTCTGAGATCAACCAAGTGCCACTCCACGTCTTTCCGCTTGCAGCATTCTGCTGCCATTTTCATGAAAGGGGATTTCTGTGCTGCAGGGCACTGCCCGCGGCATTCTGAGTTGGTAAAGCCTTCCTACAGAACGGTACGAAGAGCTGGTAGTAGAACCACGGTTTCATCTTCCAGACATTGATATTTCTATACCTGCAGAATAGCGCATAGAAATATCCAGATGATTAAATGTTAGTGAGAGAAATCAACCTAACCCCCATTTCACTCAGAACATGGGGCATCGGGGTGGATTGCCAGAGAGAAAACTATAGACCTTATTCGATGAGCATTCGTATGAGGACATCCAGGTACCTCGGGCCTGTCGCTTATGGCTGGCATGGCTGGTAACTCCAAGCACAGGATGATGGGCCAGGCCGCTGCACATAATCAGGAAACAGGGTCCTTGTTTTTGCACTAGAAGGAACTAGGGATGGCCATTTCTCTCTCTGGGATCCTCTCAGAGGGAGAATATTAGGTATCCGTACAAAAAACTAAAAAGTAAACGAACGGTAGCCTTGACCGAATTTCAGCCGTACAAAAAATTTGGTGGCATTACAGTAAACAAGGGCAGCGGGGGCTGCAAGGGTGTCCCCTGCACCCATAGGAATAAAGTAAAAAAAAAGAAAAAGAAAAGAGGACTCTACGGCACTGGATCCCCTCCACTCAAGTGAATGGAACTGGCGTCGCAAAGGGATGCCGGAGATGGCAGCACCCAAGGAGGTCTGCTGCACACAGGTAAGTAAGGGGGTTGGGGTAAGGCGGTTGTCCAAAATATCCAGGGGAGAGAAAACCGAAAGTTATTTTCAGTGAAATACATACATTTCGGATTCAATTAATTCATAGTAATCCAAATATTATGCATTCATCAAGCAATTAAATCGAGTGTGAGACGCAGCAATGCTCCATAGATGGAACCAGGAACAAGTCATTGTTGATTGTACAGATAACCCTTTTCTCACCTCACACACTAGACCTTCGCAATTTAGTGGAAGGGGCAGCTACACTGCGCACACCCAGAACACAAACACTACTGCACATCACCTCTGCCATAAGAATGAAGCCACTTTTAACAACACAAGATTGAACTGTAACTTCCCACATAACTCTCTATCAGCTTAAACGCAACCCCCCTTTAGTTCATAATATTCCTCCACTGCAGCCATACACACTCCCTTAAAACATGGGTGACTACCAGGGACTTGGCCACCCTCGCATAACTTTAATGGCTTAAATGCACACATGCATAATAGCTCCTCCCAGTAGTTCCCAAATTTTGGACTGCAGTCCCTCCGAGGGTGTTCAACCAAAAGCGTGCGGGCACCATAATAAAGGTAAAAGGCGGTATAACAAATGACAAAATGAATGAATGAATGAACAAATGAATTGGTATCCCAAATGGAATCTACAACAGAGAAAATGTAGCCATTGTTTTTTACAGGGTTTCACATATACCTCTATCTAGCCTAGACATGGCCCACTTATTATACCTTGACTGGCATTGGAAACTAAATATGGTGTACGACTGAAAGGCGCCAAAATCCATCTTTGGTGAGTCACATAAGCCGTTGCTCAAAACATAAGCCAAATAACTTAAGCGAGTGATGTGGCACTCCCCCATTGGCAATTCCCTGGCTAAACTAGTCAGTATGGCTCGGAGAACCAGTGAAGCCCAGAAATTGGCTTGTGGGAAGGCACGCCATTTCCCTGGGGTCACTGGCGGCATGGCTGTCAGTGGGGGCTCCCTCTCATCATGGGAACTCTGTGCTGACAGACCTGGTGCCAGCACCACATGGCTCTCAGCGCAGCACTCCTGTGATGAGAGGGAGTACCATGCTGACAGCCATTCTACCAGTGCCACATGGCTCTCAACACGCGCTCCCTCATCATGGGAGCACCGTGCTGACAGCCACGCGGTCAAGGCTGTCAGTACAGCGCTCGCTCATCACGGGAGCACCGTGCTGACACCCACGCGGCCAAGGCTGTCAGCACAGCGCTCGCTCTCATCACGGGAGCGTCATGCTGACAGCCACGTGGCCATGGCTGTCAGCACAGCGCTCCCTCATCACGGGAGCACCGTGCTTACAGCCACGCGGCCAAGGCTGTCAGCACAGCGCTCGCTCTCATCACGGGAGCGTCATGCTGACAGCCACGTGGCCATGGCTGTCAGCACAGCGCTCCCTCATCACGGGAGCACCGTGCTGACAGCCACGCGGTCAAGGCTGTCAGCACAGCGCTCGCTCTCATCACGGGAGCGTCATGCTGACAACCGTGTTGTCTGTGCCACTCTCCAACTTGCCTGGGCCGCACCTAAAAAACATGGCCCGGGAACAAAAAATGACCAGCTCCCTCCCTCCACTCATTTCCTTGTTAGGGTGGGGGGCAGAGGCCTGTCATCCTGCCCGGGCTGCACCTCTCAGATGTGCCCTGAGCATGGGAAACATCCACCCCTCCCCCACTCCTTACGTTCTTGGGTAGCCACCAGCCCCCCGTTTTTGCCTGCAATCGTCAAACTAACCACTCCAGGCAGATTTCCTTGGTAAAAAAAAATATTTTTCTTTTTTTTAATGACATTATAGCTTTATAGACCTCGCGCACCACGGGAAACTATGGGTCCTGGGCCCTGAAGACCTTATTAAATGCCCTCGGTCTACTCTGGCTTTACCTTGCTCTTCAGGGCCCATAACCCCCAGTATGGCTCTTGGCTATGTCTAGAAATCATTCATATATTGTCAGTTTGTCTAGTATAAGTAAAGCAATTACTGTTTATCTGTCCTACTTTGCTGTTTACCATCTGATGAAGGAGATCCATGCAACTCTGAAAGCCGATGCATTATTTCAATTATTTAATCTAAGATTAACAGTTTGAGTAGTTCCACTAAAAGGTATCAAAACTCCAACTTGTGTTATCGGTTTCAATGATTACTGGTCACAATCATGATATGTTCTTTAGTCAGTAATTGCCTGAACCAGCGGGCAGGGTAGGGCGAGCATGGCGCTCCTATGAGCAATAACTGTTTGCAAAATGTGCCAAAACATGCATCAATGTCATAATGAACATATTCAGTGCTCTTTTGCCCTGCTAAGGCTGTTCCTGCTTCCACCTCTTCTCGCCTGACAGGTGCAGACTGCCAGGGGTTACGCTGATGACACGGGTCTAAACGGAATCCGCCTCTTCTGCGGCGGGGGCATCACTAGCGCTATTGAATCCAAAATCGGCAGGCAAGTTTGGAAGATTTTCTTTAGGAAGAAGTATACAGATGTGTGTGATTCATGGGTCTTTTGCTCCTTAACAGGGCAACATGTGGAACCCCTTTGATGCTTTCAACTTCCAGAAGCAATGGGCAGCAAGATCTCAGCATGTTTTGTTGGCCTTTGTGATGTTTGGGAATTTCCATGACACTTTTTCTGAAAGGCAAATTGACAGCAGAAGGCTGTGAGCAGCTCAGGGCAAGAACTATTGTCATGATGAATATAGGGCAAACAACATGGCGGGTGATTGAGACAAGCCCTGGGTGAATTGCATTTTTTTCTGTGTATTGTGAATCAAACAAGTCGCTGCAAAATTCAAATAAATACCCAGTGACTGCTTGCACTAGGTATTTTCGGGAAATTCTATTCCACAAGAGATACTTTAGTTAATTATAGATCTCTTCCATCATTCATGAATAGATGTTGTTTGTAACATTTTACCTTGTTTTCTCTGTGAATCAATTTCTTACAACAAAATATATGATACATTTGTGTCTGCAGGAATTTGTCATTTTTTCCGAAGAGTTATTTTATTTGTTTTGGCAAATTGGAGTGTGAAACACAAAATACTGGTAATTTGCCATGTACATGTGCTTAGTTCTCTCTCTGGCATAGTCATCTCACCCAGTGCTGTTCAAGACTAGACAACCGAAGCGCCTCGAGGGTCAATCATGCAGCACCCTTTATCACTCTATTCACACTTCCATATAAACATGTAGATTACTGTTAGGGAGAATTCTCCTGAATGGCTAATTTCCCTTACCTACTGAGTCCCTCAGCAGCTTTGCTGGATTTCTAGGATTTATTTTTTCACCTGGTAAGAGTGTGAGCCTTTTTTTCCCACTCTTACATGTGTTTTTGGCTATGTGTTGTACATTTTTATGTGTTCATGGAGTGTGGAGCTTCACCTACACCACAGGCATCATTGTTTTACTGTGTGTCACACAGCACTTTTAGTGCAGTGACACAGGGTTGTCTTTTTCAGAAATCCCACTCTGAACTCCATTTTTCTGGGACTGACTACTGTCTCCAAGAACATGTAAAGTTGCCATTGACTTTATTAGTCTTTTTAAATTCACAGACCCAGTACAAAATATCTTCCATAGAGTACTGGAAAGGGTTAATAGTTATCCCTTTTTGTCTGTCTCTCATTGAACATTATTTTGTTACCCTTTTGTTAAGATTTGGCTGGTGACAGTGGTATCTTTCATTTTTTCCCTACCGCGGACTATGAAAATAGCCCTGGTACTGTTTTAGGCTAAGTTAGTAGCCTCGAACTTTAAATCCGCTGTACCCCTTTATTTTATTTTGGTTCCGGCTGGGTTTATTCGCCATTTCTTTTTGTAAAGGTCTTTCTCGTGTTTTACTCTGCGCGCCAAAACAGGTTTGGTTCCTTTGTTCGCCAACCATTGGCGCGCTTCTGCACAGAAGCCCTCCTTAGGGGCCTGAATGTCTGAGGGGGACAGGAGGTGAGGTAGAGGTTTGAGACTCCCTGTACAGGGTCCCTTGGAGACCCATGTCGCACTCTGTACGATTGGCTGTGGTGACTGTCCCACCAGGACAGCCACCCTGCTGTGTGATTGACAGCCAGGCTGTGTGAATGGGGGAAAACTGCATAAAAAGCAGGTCTCTGGGGCTTGGAAGGCAGAGTCGCCACTGGATCGAGAGAACAGAAGAGAACCTGACAGAAGAGGACCTCTACCATGACTGAACCTCCCGGTGAATCCCTGCTGCAGGTCCAAATATCTAAACTTCGACGATGGGGAAGATCTGCAAGGAATCTTCTCCCCTTGAGCTGGTGGGACCAACCAGTTCGCCAAACTGCAAGCCAGGCCTCCCTCCTCTGGTCGAATTTGCTGTACCCAGCTACAGTGAAACGGATAGCCAGGGGATCAGACCCTGCTTGGGTTTTAAGGAGAGCACCTTTTATTCATCGCTTTGCTCCGCTGCTGGTTTCTTCCCTGGGAAGTGCAGGACCCTCCAGTCTTCCTCATTCTTGTCAGTCCGACAGTCGCTTCAGGAACCGTGAGCCTGCAGGGTCTGCCAGGAACGTCTGCCTCAGCTACATCATTCTTCAGCTCTAAAGGTACTGTGCTAACTCGGTTGTTCATTCTGTCCGACCACTGTGAAAGTGTTTGAAATCTTTCGCCAATCTGAGGGCTTGTCCTTCTCTATTCTTTAAAGTAACTTTTCTTCCGACCAACTTCGTTTCGAACTCTTGGCAAAAACTTAACCGCAAGCTACTCTGAACTGTGTGATCCTCTGCAAAGACTCTGGTCCATTGACATTGGCTCAGTCCTTGACTTGATTTCCTCACTGTAGTAGCCTTTTCTAGATTGCCCTGCCTACTTACTTGTTGGTGCTGCTTAATTGTGAATAACCTTGTCTTTCCCTCCCTTTTAAATTGCTGGAGTGCCACTTTGCTCACACTTCATTTTGAGCTTAACTTGTCCAGAATCTATTGGGTGGTGTGTAGTGTATTAAGAGTGTGATTTTCTGCTGCTTTACTTCAGTGAATTGTTTTATAAATGATGTGTAAATAAATGTATATTCTTATACTCAGAATCCTAGAGTCAGTGTTTTCTTAAACCATAGTAAATTGCTGTCCTTTGTGTAACTTCTGATACTGCTCACTTACTCTTGAGATAAGTCTGGCTGCTCAGCCATCGCTACCACTTTACTGTGTAGTCCAGGCTCATACCAAAGGTGAATTTGTACTGTCACTTGTAGTCTTAAGTGTGTGTGGTGTTCCCAAAGGGTACTGCATATGATTCTGCCTAACAATTACAGGTCTGGGGCAATATCATAAATGTCTTCCAAACTCTCATATCATTGATGAATCTGGCAACATCCTTGGTCAATTCCTCCTCCAGCATTTGTGCCATTTCAATAGCTTTGGCAAGTTGGTACATAGCGTTATCCTTCTTGCAAGTATTGCAACATTCTTCACCTCTGCATAATAACCTCTCCCTGCAAAGACATTCAGCAGTAGTCTTCGCAACAGTATTGCTTGTATTTTGTTACATCACACTTTGCCTTCAAGAGTAGTATGAACTAGTTTCAATATAGATCGACCAAGAGAAACTCCCTGTCAAGACTAAAGATCTTTACTCCCTCAATGGTCAAGTCAATTTGCACCCCCACCCAAACAAAAGTGCCACACCAAAATCTAAATATGTTTGGGTTCTTCACCAACAATGGCCCTCACATGAAGTCCGCCAGTAATCTGGCACAATTTCTGCTGAGCGGAAGTAGCGCTACCGCTGGGTCATGCAGTGGAATTAGCGCTGCATCACAACCCATAATGAATGCGCACCCAACTCCGGCAGCAACGCTATTGGCGCCCAGTGGAAAGTGCGCCAAAATAAGGGTTACTGCCAAAATATCAGCGCTAATAGTGCTACCGGCGCTAATAGTGGCAGCGGAAATTGCATCATCGCCAGAATGGCAAGCTTTGCAGCGGCCATTTTCAAAAACACAATCCATCAAATATCTCAACTTCCTGCAGCCATCCGGTCCTGGTAAGAAGCCAGCATGTCTCAGGGGAGGATCAGAGGCAAGGTGGCAGAAAATCATCTGAGATAACCAGAATTTAGTGAGGGGGAGCTTTTGGTCCTCACAGATGAGGTCATTGCCCAGTCCGATTAACTATATGGCAGTCGGAAGCGTAAAACCGCAGGACAGTGCAGGACATCCATTTGACATACCATCAGCCAAAAGTTAACTGCAGTGGCAAGTGTGCCACGTAACGGAAAGGACTGCCGCAAGCGGTAGAACAAACTGAGGGTTAGGGGGCAGGGACTGCTGTCACAACACCGCCAAGAGTCCCTTGCGACTGGAGGGGGCACTGTCTAGCCACTGGTCCTCTCCGGCTGGGAGGAAACGTACAGCACAGTGCTGGACATGGATGGAATAGAGTGAGTTTATGGTGCTGGCAGCCAGGAGGCAGGAGGTGAGGCAACCCCTCACCCATCCCCCCACAAGTGCCCGAAAAAGATGCCCCAGTGGACAGGGACACATGTCATCAGAGTCAGAAGCCAGCCATGGCAACAGGGTGTAGTGACGGGGTGGCATATCAGCCACCCTCCGCAGAAGCCATGGGGCAGGGCACCAAGGGCACCCCTGAGCATCACAGCAGTGGGAAGGGATGGTAAGTAGCTTATCCAAATACCATGCACACCACACCCCTACTGGTGTTCATTGTGGCAGTGTGATTGTGGTGCGTGAGTGACCACAACACTGTGCAGCAGGCACACCAGCATGTTGCAGGCCCAGTTTGCCTGCCCAATGTTGGCATTGCATACAAGCCACAGGGAAGTAAATGTCCCCTACACCGGCAGCTAGTCAATCACTGTACACCACTGCATAATCCTGCTGGCTGCACAGCAGTGCCCCATAGAGCCATGTCAGTGCCATGGGGTGAGCCCCACCCCCACCATGTAAGTGCCACCAAGGGAGGGGATGCAGCAGCATTAAGGGCCAGAAGAATGCATGCCATACATCAGCTGCACCAGCATGCACACCCTGCACACCCTGCCCTCCCCACACACCGGCCAATTTCCAACTAGCCATGTGTCACACACTCATAGCTACAAGCATCCCCTTGATGCTGGGCCCACATCCAATCTCCTCTGACTAACCATGCCCATTTGGCCAAATGTGTGAGGTCCCATCCTTTACCATAGCAAATGTGTCTTGCATGACAACACACGTGAGGAACCATACCTGACAACATTTCATATGTACTCTACAGGCACACATACATCGCCAGAGGCATCAGAGGAGTAGGAGGATGCAGGCCCATCTCTGAGTGGTGCATCCAGGCCCTCAAGGTCTGCCACCACCACCCACCACCCCACAAAGGGCCAGTCATGCTACACCAAGGTGGATTTCCCACCGTGAGACACTGCAACACAGAAGGGCCAGGCCAATGTCCAATCCACAGCCCAACTGAACCAGCGCAAGGCACATTGTACCAACCCCCACAGCTGGAGGGTCAGAAATAGAGGCCACACCTGCTGTCAGGGTGACTGTGGAGACACAGGGGGACACCAGTCAGGTTTCACAGCCTACAGAAGGACCGCAAACCCCAGAGATTCCTTCTTACTGCCAGCGCCCACAGACCACGGAGAGCCCTCCCTGCTGCCATTGTGCTCAGACTCCTGAGCCTGATGTTGACACGCCCTCTCATGGCTTCCCTGAATTCAGCCCATGGCCAATGCACAGCTCCTCTCCCATACGCCACACACCACCATGCTGCAGAGGCTGGAAGAGATGGAGCACAGACAGAGAGAGATGGAGGCAATATGCCACACACACTCTGAACACCTGCAGGCAATCTGTGACTACCTACAAGGAGCCAACCACAGGATCGAGCGGAACATGATGAGGAGCCGGGCAGAAGGCAGCTGCCAGTACAACCGCCCTAAAAGTATATGGGTAGATGGTCAGGGAGATGTTGGAAGGTGTCTCGGCACTCACTGAGGCCATCCGCCAGAGCAACGAACTGACATGCCAACAGCTCCGGACCGCAATCACATTTGGCATTTGGGCAACAGCATGGAAATGTGCCTTCATGGCATTGACCTGGGCGGGCTGGTAGGCAGTGAGATGTAGTGTTGCACGTGCCGCAGCAGGGCTTCAAGTACCTTACCCAACACTGCACATTGCTGGAAGTTTCCAGTTACAAGGAATTGTAGAACGGACACTAGCTTCTGCAGTGGAGGGGCAGAGCTGTCCGGATGTTGATCCTGCTCCCTATGTCCTCTTGTATTGTGGTGACTCTGTTATGGTCTCCCTGTTAAGGCGGTACAGGGTGACCAACTGGCTGTCAGTGTGGGCCTGACCAAGGGGATTGGTGCATGCCTTGGTTTGGATCTCCTCCTCCTCCTACCCCCATCCTGTACTCCCTGTGCCCTGGCCTGGTTGTCCTGCCTCTGTACTTCCAGTCACCAGGCTCCATCCCTTCCAGTTTGACAACTCCCACAGAGTCCCAGCAGAGCACACTGAGGCATCTATCCCAGCGCCTTCTGTGCCCAAGATCACTGGGGGCTAGCAGGGGGTAAAGAGGCCATGGTTATGAACACCATTGAGACACTTATTGCCCTGAGTGGCCATGCTGGGGAGTTGGTGGTGGGAGGAGGGAGGGGGGATAGTGTGCTGGGGAGTTGGTGGTGGGAGGAGGGAAGGGAATAGCTTACTGGGGAGTTGGAGGTGGGAGGGGGTTTATTTGGGGCACTTCAGTTCATTAAATCTGTTAAACCTCATCAATGAGAGGACCTTCCTGATTGTGTCATTGTCCTGTTTATTGATATCGGTGAGTGTCACACAGTCGTGCATGGCTTGTGCCATGTGAAAGTGTCAGAAGAAATGGTGTAACAGTTCCTGGCGGGCCAATCTCCCACCCCTCACATCATCCCTGGAAATGTTTGCATTTGCCTCTGCCACAGGCACCGCATTCCCATCCTCTGGGGGTGGTATGGCCACATCAGGGGGTAGTGGAACATTTCTAATCAGGCAGATATTGTGCAGCATGTCACACACAAGCACAATTGTACCCACTTTCTCTGGAGCGTACATCAGGGCTCCAGTGGTATCACACCTTCAGGAGGTTGAAGGTAAGCTCGATGCTCACATGGGTCCTGCTGTAAGCATGGTTGTCGGCATTATACTGTGGTGTGTGTGGATCACACACAGGGGTCATTAGCCAGGGCAGCTGTGGCAATCCAGAGTAACCTGCAGGGTGAGAGGCACATGCATTAGTCACGGTGTAAGGTGTGGGGGTGGCCTTACACAATATCAGGGCATTGGATATCTTGTGCATGCAAATGGGACGTCATTTCGCGTCATGTGTCTATTCAATGTCTGTGCATGCTGTGTCACTCGTGTCATGCATTGTTTTTGCTTCACATGAATCCTGCTCCCTTTCAGTATATTTTACATAAGGGGTCTGTCAGTGACATGGTGGCAGTGAATTTCCACCGTGCATGTGGCATGTTGGGTTTTCCATGGGCCCTCCCTGAGCATCTGGTGGCAACAGGTGGCCATTGTGGGCTGGCCGCACATGGGTGCTTGGCTGTGATACTGGCAGGGTTGTTGTTGTGTGAGGGATTGTGGACATTTGTCATCATTGCTTTGGTTTGTGCATGTTGCATTGTGGTACCTGTCATGTTTGTGTTTGTAGTTGCTACTGTATGTGTACAGCAGTTTCTCTATCCAGTTGAGTCCAACATGTGCATGCTCCCTGGGCTGCACTGTGACGTTGGTGCCGGCGGTGGGCAGGTAACGATTTTGCATTTGGTTTTCATGCATTGCTTTGCATAGTTATTCACCCCCCCCCCCTTTTGGACATGTACTTCGCAGGGCATGTGTGCAGGCAATTTTCCTCACCCACAATTCTGGTCCGTAGTCCTCTGTGCCTCTCCATGTATCCTGGCAGTGTGCTTTTCCGTAGGACCATGGAATCATGGGTGGTACCAGGGTAGCGGGCACAGCAGTGGGTGATGTACAGGTTGGAGTAGCAGGTCACCTGCACATTCAGATAGTCGTAATGCTTGCGGTACACTGCTTTGTGGGCCTGGGGGGGCCACCAACACAACATGGGTACAGTTCGGGGCAGCAATCACATTTGGCATTTGGGCAACGACATGAAACTGTGCCTTCATGGCATTGATAATGGGCGGGGTGGTAGGCGGTGAGATGTGGTGTTGCACTTGCCGCAGCAGGGCTTCAAGCACCTGACCCAACACTGCACAATGCTGGAAGTTGCCAGTTACAAGGAATTGTAGAACGGACACTAGCTTCTGCAGTGGGGGGGCACAGCTGTCCGGATGTTGATCCTGCTCCCTATGTTCTCTTGTATTGTGGTGAGCAGCTCTGTTATGGTCTCCCTGTTGAGGCGGTACAGGGTGACCAACTGGCTGTCGGTGAGGGCCTGAACAAGGGGATCGGTGCATGCCTTGCTTGGGTTCTCCTCCTCCTACCCCCATCCTGTACTGTCTGTGGCCTGGCATGGTTGTCCTGCCTCTGTACTTCCAGTCACAGCATGAGCAGCTGCCTGTCCCAGCTCACAACAGCTAGTAGCAGCATGGTGTTGGAAACAATGTTTGGTGTAGGGGTGTGCCTTATGTAGCCCTCTGGTGTGAATTAGGATCACCAATGTCTTCATTTCAGGCACCTGTGTTCATTTACCTCCAACTGGAAGCAGGAGGTTACTCCGCCATGTTTTGCCGGTATTAGTGCCCGTTTTCAGCACTAATACCACTGTACATGGACCTGTGCTGCGGCTGTGTTTGCGCCTCATTTGGCCGGATGTAATAGCGCTGGCTGTAATAGTGCTGGCGGATTTTATAGTCGACAGTCGTCCGTATTTGCATCGGCTCATGATCCGGCAGAGCGGTATTGGCGGCGCTAATTCCATTCCCGCCAGACTTGTGATGTGGCCCAATGTCTTTAGCACATATAACACCACTATTATCCCTCACTCCTTTTCCAATAGGCAAACCAAGAATCAGGCCGGTGTGCAGAAAGAATACATATTTATTATTAAGTAGACAACATTCTTTTTATGCAGTATATATCACCTTACTCTGTGGCTCACAACCTTTCCTTCCAACAACTTCAATACAAGCAAGTTGGACACAATTCACTTTCGGGAGTAAAAATCAAAGAACATGGACGACACAACAGCATTTGCATTGTTTTCATCTTTACTTTCTATGAACCCTTGTTAAATAGAACTACGGGTCTATGGACTACTTCATATACTTGGGTCACTCACAAAATACTCTTAAGATCAGTTTCATTTAGGCAGCGCCCGAGAACATGGCATGACATTTCTGGTTTACCATATAGATTGTAAACGGTCTGATTTTAAACTAAATGTAATGCTTTTCTATTTGGCAACATAACAGACACGGACGCACTCTTTATTTCGGTCCTCCCTGCAACTTTTCCGTTCTAGCCACATTCTGGCACAACAGCATTAATCAACATCCTCTTTTCTCAATATAGAATAAACCCTTTTCCTTTAACCCGAGGCATTGAACAATCTCTCATTCACTTTGGAGTCTCTCACTCTCATTAGAGAGTGTGCTTTTAAATACATTGTTTCTCTTTGTTTAAACTAGAAAGTGCTTTCCTGAAAATCACAAACTAAGATATTCAATTGATATTTTTCACCCTATCTGCTTTAATGCAAGGCGCTGGGAGTGTTCAACAGTTTGAATTTTTTTTTTACTCCATTTTCCCTTAAGGGACATTTTGAGGTTTGCAACAGGGATACAGGTGGGTGAATGTTAATTCATAGGTCTATACCATTATTCACACTGGGCGAGAGGTTCTCAATTTCAAACTTATCCAAAATCACCCAGAGTCATTTGTGGCATTAATACAATCTTGCGGTGGGGCTGGGTAAGGGCGCAGTGTTTGGAGCTGTGCTGGCCTCCGGCAGCACTCTCTGGTTCCTGGATACTGTAGCCACGCCCCCTGCAAATATCAGCCTGGTGTTCGCCACGCATTGTTGAAGCCCGCTACGGGGCAAAGGCGCAGTGTTTAGCGCTGTGCTGGCCCCTGACAGCACTCTGTGGTTTCTGGATCCTGTAGCCACGCCCCCTCCACATAGCAGCCTGGTGTTAGCCATGCAGCGGTGAAGCCAGCTACGGGGAAAAGGAGCAGTGTTTGGCGCTGTGCTGGCCTCTGGCAGCACTCTGTGGTTTCTGGATCCTGTAGGCCATGCCCCCCTGCACATATCAGCCTGGTGTTCACCCTGCAGCAGTGAAGTCCGTGGCGGGGCAAGGGCGCAGTGTTTGGCGCTGTGCTGGCCTCCCGCAGAACTCTCTGGTTCTTGGATTCTATTGGCCACGCTCCCCTGCACATATCTGCCTGGCGTTCACCCCGCAGCAATTAAGTCAGCGGCGGGGCAAGGGCGCAGAGCTTTGGCACTGTGCTGGCCTCTGGCAGCACTCTCTGGTTCCCTGATCCTGTTGGCCACGCCTAACTGCAGATATCAGCCTGGCATTCACCCTGCATCGGTGAAGCCCACGGTGGGGCAAGGGCGCAGTGTTTGGCGCCACTCAGTCCAGCGCTGTGGGGGCTCGAGGCCAAAACCTGGGACAGCTTGGACAGCCAGGAGACCTGAGATGAGTCAAAGTTGCCTGTAAAGAAGTCCGGTGTGGGAGAGCACAGTGGCCATGCCAGAGTGGCCCCAGAGCACTCTCCAACCTCTCCCTTTCTTCGACTCCTTTTTTGCACTCAATTGGCTGCCCAAGACACTCAAATACCTGTATCCCAGCGCAAGACCCTGGCTGTGACAAGACAGCGGCAACAGGGGGAGTTGCCCACGGCCAAGACCTCTGACTTTGTTTTTGGGGCCACCAGGGCACTTGCTACCAATTCAGTTGGCCCTTTAGAAGAGGTCCACCAGGTCCAGTGGCAGTATCAAGATGCCATGGGAGCCCAACTGTTTGCAACCAGCCTCGGAAGTATTATAACCTGGTTGGACTTTTTGATACCCTTCCGGGAGTAGGATGCAATGTAACTCCCCAGGAAACTTTGACCGCAAATGGAAACATGTTCACCAATGGTGCGAATGCCCTGAGTTATGACTTTGCCATTAATAAGGCAAAGGACCAGATTGGAAAGACTGATTTTGATTCCCAACCTCCTGCTGACACCGTTCTGCATCACAAGCCCATCAACCTGATTTGTGCCCCTCGTGTGTCTATTAGCTATTTGCCACCTGTCACTATGTGCTCAGGGGCAAACAGAGGGATCAGTAGTCAGGCTACCCTTGGTGGTGTTCAATATTTGCCATCAACTCTCCCTGTGATCCATAGCCCTGTCCTCGCCTCTGTACCTATGGCGGGCTCTTGTATTGCCACTTCCCTGCCCACACTTGCTCCACCTTGCCTGGCCACAGTGGAAATAGAATCCCATGACGCCCCAGGAGAAAAACCTCCCTCTAGTTTCCAAAGTTGCACCTGGAGCGACCATCTGTCGTCTATAAACTCGGGAGCCAGCTCCTTTCTCCACCTGATGCCACTTTGGGCAACAAAGCCCCCCATTCCTCTAGGCCTTTACCCCTATCATGGCAATGACATGGCCATAGATCCACACAGTGAGGTCATACACCCATCTGGGGGGTGTAAATGTAACCAAGTCCTTGCTGAGCTGGCGAACATTAGAACATTGCTGCAACTATTGCTGGAAGCCCACTGGAGGGGAGAAGGGAGACCACAGGAGAATGCCCCGGTCAATACACGTGCTGACAAGGGGCATAAGTCTCAGACCCTGGAATGCCCCATAGCTCAGGCCACCCTGTGCATAGCCACCCGAGAAGAGAATGTCGCTTGCCACAATCGGGCACCTGGGAGACCAAGTACCTACCACCAATCCAACCTGTAACTTAAAAGACAAGACACGCGAGGGCCGCAGGGTTCTAAACTCAAGCCACCTATTTCCCTACTAGCAGACCAGGGTTCCACCCCTATGTTCATGCATGGCCCAAAAGGGGCAGAGAGTGGGGCATACAGCATCTGCGAAAGAAGGAGTTCGGTTAAGTACCATACCCAGGGAAGGCCCTCACAAGCCTCAGTATACCTTCATGGACTTCCCAAATTGACAGCTCATAAGCTAGAGCCAAGGGATGCCCTTCTTAACAAGTGTTTACATTTGCTGCGGTCCATCAGAGGTTGTACGTTTGTCTCTTCTGAAACCACGGCGGGTTGTCGCAGAATCCCAAACCATTATGACTCCATTAAGCTGGACTTTTTGGACCGACGGGTGACTAATGGGGACTTAGGGAGTAGTGTGAGGGTGGCCCGGCGTGCCATGACTGGGATTACAATCAGTTTGTACTCCCTGCCTGTATCAGATGACTCTTTTGGAAATGCCACAACCATCACTCCCCTAACTGGTGCGAACCTTATAACCCTGGGTCAATGTCAATTGGGGCAAAAAGTGGCAGGACCCATGGAGTTTACGGTACCCTGAAAAGGGATGGGTTTCTAAACGCTGTCTCTGTTAATTGCACACTTGTATTAATTGTGTTTGGATTTACTTTGATGGCCCGAAGGCCGAATAAAGTTATGTTGACTGACAATCTTTATGTATAAAGCTGATTAGTACCCAGCGAGGGTCAATCAGAATGTAACAAACATTCTGATTGGCCATTTCCGGGCCTTTACCCGACTCCAAATCCCTTGGCTGGGATTCCTTGCCTTTGTTCCTGGCGGGGGCGTGGCAGCCCCTCAGCCAATGAGGTGGCTCGAAATGGGGCAATCCCTGCTCCGAGCCTCCACACGGCTGGAGGCTGCCATCCTCCCCCGCCGGGGATTCAGGTAAGTTTTATTTTATTTCCTCCCTCCTCCCCAGCAAACAATCCCCTCTGCCCCCTCCCAACCTCACTTACCTTCTTATTTTTCCTTATTCGGGAGCGAATGCGCTGAGAACACTTCTGTTCCCAGTGCGTCCGCTCCCGATGTCTGCCACGGAAAGGGAAAACGGACTCCGTTTTCCCTTCCCTGCAGACTATTTTCTTTGACATTTTTTTTTTTTTTGTCCCCTAAACGCTGCAGCATTTCGAAAAAAAAATGCTATTAGTACCCCGGTCTTGCGGGACGGGATATTAATAGCAATAAGCCCCACTCTGCGGGGGATTACTGAGTCAGGTAATGCCCCGAGGCCTTAATTAAGGCCCTCGCTTCACTCAGGCCTATAACTATGGGCTGCTGGGCATTTGCTGACTCGGTAATGCCCCACGGCTCGGGGCTTATTACTTAAATATATGTATGTGTGTATGTTTGCTTAGCTATACAAATCCCCACCGTTCAACCCACGTCTACCAAATTTTGCATGGAATATGTATACGTCAAAATAAATTGGGAAAAAAACTAAACATTTTTTTATCGCACCACTCCAAATATGGGAAATGGCAAGGTTACACTTTACTTAGGTTAATTCAGAAGAAGAGAGCACAATCAATCAAAAAACATTTTGGAAAAAAAAACATTTTTTAAAAATTTTAAGCAAGATTTGCTGACGTGAGGACAAGAGCAATATCCTCTAGGGCACATGAGACACCAGAGCAAATTGAAGCAAAACTTGCTGACAAGAGGACAAAAGCAATAACCTGCAGGGCACATAAGACAGCACTCGATCAGGACAGGGGCAACGTCGGATACCCCAGGTATAAAACATACACAGGGCAATAGCAGATCCCCACGTGCATGTCATCTACAGACATGTGCAATGCCGGGTGGTATTACTATTATTAATTCATCACAATTGCTACGATCTACTCCTGGATACCCTCTCCACAAATGTCTATATGGAAAAAGACACCAATTTAACAAGACCCCCACCATTGTTTTGTTCTGTTGGGACTACGTCCTTAACATTGAAAAGCTCCCTGGATGTATGCTCAGGAAAGTCATTAAGCTGCAGGCTCATCTCATGGGAATGTTAGGGATCTGGTAATACTACCCCTCCAGATGCAGTTGTGGGTAGCCTCTAGCATCAATCCCTCTGTCCTGGTTCCTTCAGGATGTTAGTCCTTCTCCTGGTCTCATTCCCATTCTTCTGTATCCCTTCCAATAATTGTATAGAGCTCAAGTCAACGTTTACAGCTCAGATAATTTCAGTCAGCTCTCCTCTTTTTAGTGATCTCATCATTCTGGACAGGCAATCCTCATTTTGGCAAGCCCCCCTGTTCCCATTGTATGTCTACATTTGAACCCATAATCACCCCCCAAAATATCTAAATGATGAGGTGCCAGCTTATTGGCACATGATTCGGATTGGACATCTAGTTGTCCTCCCCCTTAAACAAGGCCTAGCCCCTTTTCTCTTATTGGTCCCTTGCTCCATTTCTGGGAGTTATGGCTCCACCCATTTGGAGTGTAATTTCTAAACACTTCAAATGGACTTAAAATCTTCAACATGACACTTTTCTTCAATTTATAAATAAGCGACACAAACTCTACATTTCTGAATTGGTCTGGTCATGCCGGTCGCAACGCATTGTGTCTCATGTTGTCGTTTGCAGCTGTTTTTATGAATTATTGAAACAGGATAGCATTTAACATCACAAGAGTGTATAGACAGGTATCTATTTCAATAAGCTTTCATCTTCCCAACTCTCTGTTCCATAACTTTGGGAAGCTATGATCACATATTAGCTTATAACTCTGGTTCACAAGGTCGGATTTTGAGGGAGGTTATATCATCAGATGGGGCTTTTTTGAACCAGTTTTGTAAGTGTACAAAGTGCACAGTGTCACAGTTCTCAAATGAATGGACAAAATCTATATAAGCATATGGCAGATTTATAAATGACATATGCGTTTCACTTCAATTAACCAAACGTTTGTTCTTACCAAGACACATATGTAGTGCTGGGCACACAGTGTTGATCCAGCCTGCAATAAAACAATTAGCTTCTTTCAAAGTTAATGGTAGACCCCTGGTCTCCTTATCCCCTTAGAACATAGGGGTACTCCACCCGCTGACTCATGTGACATTCTCTGGTGCATGTCAATTGTCATCAGCTCAGAGCTTCGTTGCAAAATTGGATTTAATTTTGACTGTTATTCAGAGTTCACATTCATTAGCAGTGTTTTTGTTGACTCAGTAGTCATATGTTCACCCCAATAAACCTTTGTCTCAGGCATAACCTCTGTCCCCTTTCTGGCTCTCCATAAGCTTCAAAGAGAGATTTCCCATCTGTGTCTGGTTCATGTAGGGGGATGGTCACTGTTGGCCTTTGAATCTGATGTGGGGGAAGGCCTCTTTGGGTTTAAGCACAGGTTTTAAAGTCAGCTCTGATGAACAGAAATGAATGCTTTGAATTCCACAATGTGTTTATTTATACATGCATCCTACATCCATAACTTACAGCACACAATCTATTTTTTTCTCCAGCATCATGCCATCAATGTTCATCTTACACCCTAAAATATATTTGCATTACTCTGGCAACGGAGATTTGTTTTCCCTGGGTTCATTGCTCTAAGTTGCAAAGTGCACAGATTTCCATGCTAGCTCTCTATATTATTAAAATTCATTTTGTGTCTCAGTCCAATGTATTGGACAGTAGGCCTCTGGTTTTGGGCTTTGACATTTGAGCACAGGGCCCATTGAATTTTATTTTTCCTTTTTCTGAACCCAACATTCGGTTACTTGGTAGTTCAGAATGACATGCTGGCCTTGTCTCGGCCAACAGTGTCTTTTCATATTGCTGCACCATTTGGGCTTAACTCGGCCAGAGGCCGTTCATTTGTGTCTCAAATCTTTTACTATTGTGAAAGAGCAGGGGAGAGTGAGGTTTGAATGGCCCGTTCTATGTTTATCCGGTAGTGGGTGGTCGTTCTTCCATCCATATTCTGGGTTTCCTGGGGTATGGAAGTGGCCCCCTTCCTTCCTTTCTCTCCTCTTGCCCCTTCCTTTTCTGGTTTCCTGGGTCCATTCTGAACTTCTCCTGCTCCCCAGGCTGAAAGGAATTTATGTTAATGGTTCCAAAGGGAAGAGTAAAAAGAGTTGTAAAGCATTTTTGTTTAAACATTTCCCTTGATAGTATTGCATGACATTCTGAAACACATCTCCTAATTTTCAGCTACCCTCAAAGCATCAGTCATTATTTTTCATTTTTTTACATCAATAATTTCTGATAATCTTTTAATTTCCTTATTCACCTATAATATATTTTAGTTTCCATCCAGGGTTTTAATCCTACCTTTCATTCCTCAGGTGGTTCCTCTGCCTTCACTTCAGTGGGCTCCTCAATCACTCTTAAAGCTAGTCAGGGATGACAGCTTTTGAACTGATTGATGTGGACCCATTTCTCTTCCGTTTGTTCTCCTTTTGGGATGCAGATCTTATAGGCAATAGTCAGTATTTTAAGTACAATATTGCCACACCAAGATGGACGAAACGTCTGTTCCTTGGTATGGTTTCTCTGAAAATTGTAGAGATAGACCTTATCACCCACCACATACTCCTTTTTCGTTGTCTTCAAAACATAGTATGATTTCATCCATTCAGCCAACTTCTCTAAGTTGCGCTGGGCATAAGCAAAGGCGTGTTAGAGGTGCTTCCTTAGGTTCTAAATGTACTCATGAGTGGGGACGCGTTTATCAGCATCTGTCCCTGAGTTCTATAGAGCAGATGCTTAGCTAACACAATTCTTTCCTTCCCCCGGTCCTCAGTTCAAATGGAGACATTTTTGTAGCAGAAGATGGTGTAGACCTAATAGCCATTGGGACAAGTGGTAATCATCCAGAGACATGGTTCATACCTAACCTAATCTAACAGAATATGTTGCTAATGTTATCATTTATTGTTTAATCTGTCAGAGGTTTACTGCGGGGCACACGTTCAGAGCTGTGAGAGGAGAATTGCCACATCCCACAGGACCATTTCAGCATCTACATATTGACTAGGTCCCAAATTTGTAACAGCTACAGGTACATGTTAGTGGTTGTATGTCCCTTTTTCTGATGGGTTCCAAGCTGGTCCAAGCATGCATCCTGATACCACATTTGCAGATTAATTCCTTGTATGAGAGGTATTTCCGAGATGGGGAGTGTGAGACTTAACCACTATTGCTGGGCAAGCATCACCTTTGCAGGATGTCGGTTTTAACTGCACCACAATGTCTCTGACTTCCACTATGAAAACTGCCCTGAATACAAACATATCTTGCATATTATCCTCATTGGGCATGCTTGGAGTATCACAAATCAAGTGAAGTTTAAGTGCAATCATGTTTTCCTCTACTATCATTTTGTTGCAAAATGCTTGGCCGACTTGACCAGAGAGGTACAACAGGCTTTATCCTTCACAACATTATCTCTAACCCTAAAAGATTTCTCTAGTTCTCTTAACACCTTAAACATCTCTTGTGTATTATCCCCTGCTCTGCTGATCCTAGATTCATACTCTGATTTTCTTGCCTCTAGGACAGCCAGTTTATGATTTGTGGCCGCTAGGACATAATCTTCTCTGTTCTCCATGCTCTTGCTCTTGGATTTGGACCATTTAGTGTAAACTCTCAATTTGTTTACTTTTAATCTTTAAATCTCAGACGAGCACCAAGATTTAGAGGGTATGGGGTGATCTTATTGAATTTAAAAACACAGAATGAATTTTGAATGAACCCAAAACATCTAAAAAGAAATAACACATTTTAACAAAATTTACACATGTGGTTGGGAAGGGTAATAGTAGTTTTTGGGGTGAGGGAAAAGTATTAAAACATGAAATATAGGGGAGATCGGGGGGAACCCCCACCAAAAAAATACAGATGGGTGGCCATCAACTCTGCCACCTGACTACTTTGGGGTCCTATTTTGTAACCAGAAGAGGGCTCCAGGTATCATTCAACCAGAATCTTTTCAATGGTTCTTTTTCCCCATTATTGGCAACATTGTTAGAGCACCCGACCAGAATAAATGTACATACCCGCTGAAAAGTGTCTTCTTCATAGACCGAGTTGGCAGACCTTCCAATTGTAACTCTAAATAGTCCCACCTCTTAAGAAGTGAGTGCACATTTATCTGCAAAGGAAGTTTATTGTATAAACAGCCGGGAGGGGCTAGATGGCGCTGTACAGTCAAACTAACCTGATTCGCCTAGAACCACATACAGTTTTCACATTAAATACATTTAGCAACAGATAACACACTACTACATATTTAGTTATAAACCCATCCCACCAAACATGATTGATCCAGCCACTACAAAGAAATCTAATCCCCTTCAGTTCCCACACTCTCATTGGATACATTTATTTAACAACCATCCCCTTTCAACATTTGATTCATCCCATATTTGCAGCACAAATCTTCAAGTGATTTCTCTGTAGCGGGTCCTGACATCATCACATGGTTAAATATTCACACAGCAATCCTAATTTACTACAAATTCCATCTGGTTGGGGATCTCTAAACCCAGTCATGATACACATGGCTTTACTAAGAATACTTCAACAATATGAGGAGGGAGAGAAACAAACAAGTTCCCTTTGACCAGACGATAAGCATCTTATCTCCCCAGACTTGCTGGAATCCTCATTTCATGCTAATCTATACGACTACCATTTCAGCATGCGTGTACTCTGCCCACACCATGGTAATTCTTGAGAACCTGATTAAAACCCATAAACCATTTGTCCTCTCTGCCCTTAAACACCCCTTGACCCAGGTTTATTACTTGGACCCAAATCAACCCTACCAGTTGGCCAGACTTCCCTGCTCATTGAATACCAACTCCCAGGTACTTAAAAAGATGACATCTCCTCTCAACAATAGCACCCAGTCGTAAACTCAGAGCCTGGCCGCAGCTGACCATTTGATGCTATCACAGCTGCCTTACCCCAGCCTTCAACCTCGATCAACCTGCTTTCCAGGTCACACAGAGTTTATCTCACCAGCCCAGGTTTCTGTAGCCTACACAACCTCTAGCTTTGAGGGGTTCTGCGGTATGCAGATTTGTGAATTCACCATGCACCCCTTTTTCCCCCCAACTGTCCCAAATACATTTCCTCAAAGAGTTCTATGTATGTATGTCTGTGCATATGTTTGAGACTAGCACGCCCCCTCAAAGTGGTTTCTCCATCCGCAAATCTCCTTTCTCGTGTGTGCATATAAAGCTCCTCGCTTCCCATCTTTAGGCGCTACATGGCATGCCACGCAACTACATTGTATCGGCATACTTGTCATTATGTTGCTACGCACGTGCAAATCTAAAATGCATCAACTAAACACAAAGCACAATAATTGTTTCACTTATCCCATTCTCATTAACCCCACTAGATACATGCTAAATCGCAACATTTCGCCAACATCGCCATCACCCCAGTCACCATATTGGCGTGCGCAATGCGAAAGCTTTTTTCCCATTGAGACCTTTATCCACCACCCCAACAAGACCTTAGGTATGTCTTCATATTGTATTTGGTTATTAGACTTTCATCCTCGAGACAGTTTTCTTGTGCACAATCATCCAGGTCTGCCAATCCTTGCGCTTTAGGACTCTTCTTATTTTTTTGACCATACCTGACCGATGCATGGGCAGAATCCAGGAAGTAATTCTGGATTTACTTACATTCCCAGCCCGGATTCTGTCACTTTGTAAATACTGCAAAGATTGGTGAGGAGTCTCTACAAGGATGTTCCCCCCCCGATACATTTGTGTTCATTTCCCAATGCCCATACCATTGCCATGAGTGCCTTTTCACAGTCATTGAATTTTTATAAAGATGTACTTGCACAAGAGATAACTTTGTTGACCTCGTCATGCTTTTGTTACAATACCGCTGTGAGGCAGGTATCTGAAAACCCCATCTTCAAGAAGAATTCCTTTTTCTAAATGGGGTAAGCCTAACAATGAGCTTGAGAAAGGCTTCTTTTCAGTTGTTTAGGCTGGGTGGATAGCTCAGGGGCAACACGTTTGCCTTGGAAGCAAGACAATGCATAGCAACACACATTTGAAACCCCGGTCTTGCACTTTGAAACAGATCTCTGGTTTTAAGCTTGTTATAAAAGACCAATTATAATTATAAAATGAAAAATTATAACTGCCTCAGATTGTTCCGGGTCCCAATCCCTCTTGACTCTGGCCTTTAATAAATGGAAATGGGGTCGAGTGACCTCTGCGTTGTCTTCAGTGATTCTTTGACTACAATTAGTGAGTCCCAGAAGGCTTCTCAATTCTCGCAGAGTGGTCAGGTCTTTTAATTCCAATAAGGTTTCTACTTTCCTTAACCGGGGGTTGAGACACTCGGGGGAGGTTTTGTGCCATAAAAGGTTGACTCTGGTCTTTCACCATTGTGCCTTCTGAAAGGACAATTTTTCTCCACCTTTCTGCAACTGGGCCAGAACATATCACATTTCTGCCATATGTTCTTCCACAGGTGAGCTCTTGATCAATACATCATCTTCATAGGCCAGGTTTTCCCTTTTGCCCAAGTTGGGCGTGGCCTTATGAAGGAATATATATTGAACTGCTTTCTGGGGTTTATATATCCAATGGGTGCTCGGTCCATGTGTGTTACTGACCCCAAAGGTAAAGACAAGCTTGCACTGGTCTTCCCTACTCACGGTTACTGTCCAGTAACCGTTGGTCAAATCAACGGCTTTGTACACTTTTGACCCTTGGATCTGCACCAGTCCTTGATCGATATAGGGAAGTGGCCATCTTGACATATCAACCATTTTGGTCAACTCCCTCAGGTCTGCAAATAGTTTCCATTGCACATTGGGTTTTTGTATCCTGAATACCGGTTGTTAAAGATACTGTGGATCGGACAAATTATCCCAAGGGATTCCAAGTTCATGATAATTTCTGTGAGAGACTTTATAGACGCGAGAAGTGACCTGTACTGTTCCACAAATATTGGAGCCATCTGGGGTTCGGGTATGGTGGTTGAATAAATAGATGTACGTCCATAGTCATAAGAATCTACTGAAAAGAGATCCTGAAAGTCCAGGAATACCTTTTTCAGTTTCTGTCTTTGCTCCTCCTTCTCAAAGGCATCAGCTAGCTTGATCTATTCCTCAACCTTTAGCCTGAAACCTGGGAAAGCCTTTGGCTTCAAAAATTCAGCCGTGTCCTCCAGTTGTGTGGAAAGAGCTCTCTTAACAGTGTGTACATGGACATGAGGTTCCATAGATTCACAGTATTTGTTAACTCTAAACCCTACCTTATCGTTTCTGATATCACAGCTTTCCTCTTCCACCCCATAATGGCATGAAGAGTACACCAAGAAATTCCCTCCATGACAGGTAAACATCTTTTCTGGATGGATACCATCACTGGTTTCATAACAGTTGTTTGGAATGGGTCAGATGATTTAATTCCCTAAACTTATAGAAAAGTGCTCGGCATCGACCGCCATTCCAAAAGAGGTATACGTGGCAGAAAATGAATACTTTTAGGGTCGCTGTTATCCACCAATATTCAAATGGTGTTGTCTTCTAGATCCACTAGAGGTGTCAGATATAATTACAAACTGTGTTGTTGGAGGTGAGAATAAAAATGTATGTACAAGTCCTGACATTTGAGGTTCTTAATTTTGAGGGGGATAGTGAATTGTCGCACTTGTCTTGGGATGGTAACCTCTTCTCCCACCTGAACTTCAACTGCACAAGTCAACAATTGAGCTGACTGAAATGCCCTCTCTGGGTTGTTAAAGCCCATGGGGTGACCCCCCCCCAGTCGTGAACATGCTTTGTTGTTAATCAGATCTAGGCTAATTGCGATTGAGAATGTCACTACACAAATAAAAGTCAGAAGGAACATTTCTAATGACCAACAATTATGTTCTATAGTTTTATCTCCAATAGAAATGCTTAGCAGACACATGCTAAGCAGGAAATGCTTAGAATTTGGTATTTCCAAACCCACTTCCCATTTATCAATCAATATAAATGTGGGAATGGTCTGATCTTTTTTGAGTTTTCTGAATAATCCTTCTCTGATGAAGCTTTTCCCATTATTCAGAGGTACTGAATACTGGCTTCACCACCTGATTTATCTGAATGGGGAAATATAAGTGTTTGCCCCTTTTCTGAATATCGGTCATACTTTGAGCTGGTTTTTCATTGTGCTCTTTCAAGGGACATGGTGTTTCTTTGAAATTCCGATTCGTATAAAATCTCAAAAGATCACCTTCTAATGTGGAGTACCACTTGGAACTCAGGGGCACGTTGATTTCCTATAGCTGAGAAGCGATCCCATCGCCAGTTCCTTCTCCGACAGAGATGCTAGTGATTTCTGGGACTTGGACGTTCTTGCTCGATACGTCACTCAATCAAATGGCTCACATAATTAATTCTTTACTTGAGTTTGATGGACCAGTTGTTCATGCAATTAATTAGATGAGATAACCTTGGTAGGAAACTATTCCCCAGCAAACAGGCAGTGCCCTCTGGAGTGACGACTATCACTGGGTGTTTTAAACGGTGTCACCCAATTTTGATTTCTAGATCCACAGTCCCTTGGACGGAAATATCATTATCATCAAAGTTTTGGAGTTGCACGGGAAGAGGTATGAGTGATTCTCCCTCTTCCTAGATTCAGTTGATCGAAAGCTTTTCTGGACATGCGAGTAGCTTTGTATCTAGTATCCACCAGAGCTGATAGTTCACACTGACCCTGTACCTTGACCGGGACATAACATCTGCAATCTATTTCCTCAAGGGTACAAAGAAAGTGTGAGTTATTTACCAACTCGGCAGTCATTTTCTTAATGTTCAACTCTGTCACTATGTGCTTGGGTGGTTTCCAAGGTCAGAGATAGGGAATCTGTAGGAATAAGTCTACATTTTAAAATGTTTGTAGTCAGGAGATCCTCTTTCTCCCCAGATCTTTTGCTGTCACCCTTTGTCTGAAGACAATTCTTACCCCCTGTTTGCGGGGAGGATACCACTACAGTCTTTGCATGATCTGGCACGCATGGTTGTGGTCTTGGAATGTCGCTTTCTGGGTCAGTCTCCATATCCTCAAGGTTGGACTCAGGGTCTCTTGTGGCCCATTTTTCTTTGGGAGGGATTCCCCCATTCCTGAAACAGAAGATTTCCTTACTAGAATCCTCCAGGGATTCTTCTCTCTCAAAGGGGATTCATTGTTTTTCCTACTCCTCAAAGTAAGTTTTTCTTCTGTCTCTTCTACCTACCCTCTGTTCTTTGGGTTCTTGTTCCCCAGAGGTGGAAGACTCAGTATCAGCTTGAGATGTTTCCAGGGGTTCTTTTCAGTTAAGAAACAAAGCTTCCTCCAGGGCTTAGCATCTCCTTTCAAACAGGGACCCATCCCCCATTACCTGTTGATTGTCTTGACTTTCCTCTAGTAATTTCCTCCAGGGCATCAGACCAGGGTTTTGGGGCATTCTGTGGATCATGGTTGGTCTGAGGGTTACACTGAGCCCACAGCATGTGCCTCAGGTCTTCGGTCAATTGTTGGACCTGTCGTTCCAGTAGTGTAACATTTTCCCTACCTTCAATGTTGTAGGGAGGTCTTTGCTCATCTAAAAGGGTAACTATTCCTTCTAGTGACGTAACTCGGGTATAACATATTTCCCCCATAATTTTCAGTCCTGATTCCCCTTTCTCCTTGGTTTAGGGATCTACTGTCATGGAACCGTGGAGAAGAAGGATTGTTTGGAAAATTAGGTTTGGAGGTTACTTGCTTGAGAAATTCATGTTGGGAGGTGGCGTGTTACTCTTTTCCTGTGGGGAATTCAATGAGAAATTCCCTGGAGCGGTACTCACATGGTTTGAATCCCCCCTTTGTACCGGGGTGGTGTAGATTAACCCTGGGATCAGCCTCATAGCTTTATACTGAGGACTTAAACAGTTGGTGGGGTCAGAAGGGTCATTGTTCTGATACCCTGGTTGACTACCATTTGATTGGGCCTGGGTGGAGGGTCTCCTCTGTCCCTCATTCTGCTTGTCAGCTGGAGGAGTACTCTAAGGCCCCCCCATCTCCAGATACAAAGAAGGGGTTGTTTTTGCCTCTGCCACTTTCACAGCGGCAGGTATTCAGTTTTGAGGTTTTGGGGTTAAATGTATTGTCTGTGGGTTTTTGTAACTCATACATCCAGGTGGCTTGTTCTATTAACTGATCCATTGATCTTCCCCACATTGTAAGTTATTATTTTTTTTCTTATTTAAAGTGCAAATTGGTTAATTAAAACCTTATACACTATGAGGTTACACTATACAGCCTTGCATGCTTCTTGTGGGTTCCAGTGAGCTGAAAAGTGTTTTAAAATGGCTGCCTTATAGGTGGACCATTGATAATGATCCTGGTCTCTCAGTCCTGAAAAGAAACTGCAGTACTCGGGGGGAGGGGGGAATGGCCATTTTGCAAATTTTGTTCATAAAGTTCCAAATGTTCCCACGCTGAATGTTAAGCTTTCTTGTGGGGTGGGGTCAAGAAGCTTTTTATGGCTTTAATTTGTCTAATGGGATCATTAACAAAAACATGTTCTCTGTTTTGTAGTCCCTCTGCACCTCTGAGTGTCAGTCCATTCTCCCTCTGAATCAGAGCTTCTGTTGGAGCCCGTATCCCGGTCTTCGAGGCGCCTCCTTTCCCTGTGAGATGGTGAATGCCTCCCAAATGCATGATATACGGTTTCCTCCTTTTCCCTGTGTTGCCATGAGCTCTCAGGGTCACTTCCCCTGTTGTCACATTTTGGCAAAGGATAATACACAGTCTCTTTTTCAGACTGTTGCAAATGTGTACTATCCATCCTTCCAGGTAGTCTGGGGGCATTCTCCCCTTTCACCTGAATGTGTGGTTGCTTTTAAAATGTCCTTCATAGACTGACGCTTTTGCCTTTCCCTTTCAGCTAAGAGAGCTAGGCGGTCTCTGTGCAAGATTATTTTCTGTAAATCTAATTCTCTGATCTTCTCATCAAATGTACACACTGGTCCGGCCACCTTCCCTGCTTTTTGCTAATGCAAATCTGCATCAAAATCAGATAAAGACTGGCCTTCCTGATCAGTCTTGCTAGGCATAGGCAAGCTCACCTGCCTCATGTCTCCCTGTTCTCTATATGTAGCATGCATGAAGTCAGTTCCAGTTGGTACATGGGAGGTGGTAGGTAAATGACATAAGGTACTTGATGGGAAGGGCTGCTTTCGCCCATCATACAACCTCATCCAATACTCTGGTTGATCAGAGTGTCTCAGTGCCAGTTTTTTATTTTTTATTTCATTATTTAATTTCCCACACCTGTTTCTCTCTGCCAGGATTTCCTGCTTACATTCAGAGAGTTCAGCTTTGAAATCTGAGGTGTGGCAGGCTTCAAGAACACTACTCTGAGCCACAATACTTTCTGTACTTCATCTAGGAGGATTTCATTATCCCTCTGAGTATAGCTCTTAGAGTCTTGCATTATGCACTCATTTGCATTGCATTTTCCATTTAAAATGACAATTGCTCTCTCCTAAGCATCTCTTCGACGCACTGCATGTAACAAGTCAGCCTCTGCTTGTCTCAGACGCTCCTTCAGATCCATATTTTCTACCTGATCAGGCTGTCCCTTTTCTACATCCATTTTCAATTTTAGGACATTTTCTTTTGTATATGCTGCTATTTATGTTGCTTCAGAATATGTCAATCCTGATGCATTTGATCAAACTCCTTTTGTGAGTCAATCTCTTTTATGATGCACTGACTGTTTTCACATTTTAGTTTATTTATAGACTGTTTAAAGTCTGTAATATCATCCAACAATGCACTATTGCATGTAGGCTGGTCATGTGACTTGTGTTACAGTCAACTTAAGGTTTCTACACTCTCTTTATGTGTGACCTGCAGTGCAGAGAACTCAATGTTTCATTGTGCACTGGCCAGTTTGTGGGTTTTTACCTCATTTTTAAGTTGCTCAATTAAGTCTTCATCTTTAAGCTCAAGAATTTGGCTCTGCTGTAATGTATCCTCTAACTGCATGAGTGATTGCTGGGTGTATAGCATAATAGCAACTTTATTTTGCCTTCCCGTTTCCATTAATTGTAAAGGAAAATACAACTGAGCAGTGAGTTCGGCCATTTTTATTTTGTCCTCAGGGATATTCTGGGTCATGGAGAATTTTACTAGGGTTTTATTTAAAATCCCACCTCCATGCCAAATATCAGTGCCTAGTAAAGTAACATCCAGTATTGTTTTAGCTTGCCAGCCCCCTGTCGCTGCTGTGCCACTCGCCACAAATAAAAAGCTTAGCTAGGAGGTGTTGTCCTGCATCTTCAAGATGTATGTCATGCATTTTGAGTGTGGATTTTGCACAATTCCATAGAACTCTCGCTACACAGGACCAGCAATGTTGCACTTTATTCCTGCTGGATTTTAAAACAATCAATGCTAAATCAAATTATCTTTGCATTATTTCTGCACAATCGTTTTCCTGTGGACACCTCCCTGATTCTCAGGGGTGAAACAAACAATGGTGCTTTAACAACTGCATCAAAATCTTGTCATGCACCTTACTGACGTTGCAAAACAAAACCACAGGTTTTAAAGTCACAGCTGATTAATAGAAATTAGTGTTTTAAATGTTGCATTTTCATACAACCAAATCTTACAGAACACAGTCTTTGTTTTCCTCCAGCACCATGCTATCTTTACGTCCTGATATATATTCACATTACTCTGGCAATGGAGATTCCTCTTACCTGGGTTCATTGTTCTTAGCTGCAAACTGCACACATTTCCATGCTAGCTCTCTGTGTTATCAAAGGTGCACTTTGGGACTCGGTCACATGTATTTGACAGTAGGCCTCCAGTTTTGGGCATTGTCATTCGAACACAGGGCCCATTTAATTTTGTTTTTCCTTTTTCTGAAACCAACATTCAGGTTACTTGATAGTTCAGAATTACTTGCTGGCCTTGTCTTGGCCAACAGTGTCTTTTCATATTTCTGCGCCATTTGGGCTTAACTCGGCCAGAGGCATATTATTTGTATTTTAGGGCCCAGTTTTACCCCACACAGATAACAAGACACCCAAATCCAAGATACTGAATCTTTCCAACTCCCAAAACCCAACACTTTCGTTTTGGAAAGCTTGCTCCTCAAGTGGATTTGGACACAGTATATATCAAGCACATCTATTTTTCCTGTTTAAGCCAATCAGTTCTATATAATTAATATCTCTCAATATGTCCTTGTAAACACCTCTTATTTGACTGAGAATAAAGGATTGAACAGTGTCAGATCAAAATTCAACTTGGTGCAGGTCATTTCTAATCTTAAATCTCTGGAAATCTTCAGATCTGGGAACTGAATTTGACTTCACAAATGCCCAGTCACATTAACTGAGCAGTTGCAAAAGGTTTAAAGTGCTTAGTCAAACAGCCCGGGCCTTGTTCTCCCAGACTGTCGGTCTGTCCACCGAATTGAAGGCCACATTCTGAAATCCACAAAACAAGTGAATGCGGTTTCACTCCTGGGCCACCTCTCAGAGGGAAGATAGTGGTCCATAGTTGCTCTTCTAGGTCTGAACCTAACATGAGATGCTGCGTTAATGCTTTAACGCCCCTCCCAACCCTCCGCAACTCGATCTGTAATATGCACAAGAACGAGCACAGGGACTATTTTGAGGCACAATCCAGCAAACCAATAATCTATTAAGAAGGGCTATCACAACTCCTTTTTTAATAAATAAGGTCAACAATGAATCCATGCCATGGTCCTGGAGCCTTGTTCGTTTACACCACAGGCCTTAAAACCTCTAGTAGTGATGAAGCCCGGTATATTGTTTTTAATGCAGTGCCTACTTCCATCACAATATCACTAGTAGAAGTGATTCTGATATTTTTCTTATGAGTGTAAGGTCTTCACAAACGTCTGGAGGGCAAAGGACCCCTTTTCACAAAGAGGGAGGAAATGAATACCCTCAAACTAGAATCAGCTGATTTCACAATGTTTCATAACAGAAACAAACGAGAAGTAATCAAATGGGATAACTTCCATCAATAAAGTGGAAAAAGAAACGCACTGCGAAGCCATGCCGGCCCATTCATCTCAATGCCTGGTTCTGTCTGACGCTTCCCGGGATACCCCAACCGTTGGATACGCCCCTGAATTATGTACCTGAGCTGGGTTGCCCATGTATTCAGAACCTAGGTTGGTGCAAATGTGAAGGGCAAAGGTAGCGTGCACACTTGTACGCTCCCTTTTGCCCTTTACATTTGCCAACTGCAGTGAAAATGACGAAGGTTTGACAGCGGGGATCCCGTTGCGTTACATTGGAAATGTAAAGGCAATCCGCGGCCAATTTACGTTTTACTGGAACATGAGACCCTTAATGTATAGTGATACCCTGTCCCTGAGGTCACACCATTCCATTTCCCAAAGAGCCAGGTATGGGCATTCTTACAGTCTACAGTCCCATCATAAGATGAAATCAACCTGATGCTTTAAGTAGCTCCCAAGAGCATCAGGATATATTCATCCGGTCTCCCTGATACTTCCCCCGTGCCCTATCAACCATCTCCCTTACCAACTGAGCAATGTAGGAGACTCTGAGCTTCCAAACCTCTATTCCATGTCAGGTTTAATTGGAATCACGATATCCCTCTGGAAAATTGGCACATGACACAAAGCAAACCAGCACACCTACTCCCACAGCGTTCCCCAGTTGCATCTTTTTCCCCCTTAGGGAGGGGGCAGGGACAGGGTCCTGATGTTTGCAAACAGTGGGTGGTCAGCAGAGGGCTAACATGAGGAAAGCTGTTGTGCATTTTTCTTGGACTACCTATAATGCTGAGGGGAAATCATATGTGCTCCCAGGATCTGAGTCTACAGTTCTGATTAAGCAGCCCAAGGCCATTGCTGGTTGTGTAGGTGGAAAGGAGTACGGCAAAGGCGGTGCAAAGTATAGAGGAAGAGTGAGAAAGGAGAGGGGAAGAGAGCGGAGGTATAGGAGTCGAGAGAAGGGAGGAAGGACAAATAATGTGGAAACTTAAAAAATAGGATGGGGGTAGAAATATTCAGATAGAAGAGGAGGAAGAAGACTTCTGAATGGAGGAGGTAGATAATTTGGAAGACAGTGTGAAGAGCTGGACCGTGGGGGAGGAGGCCAAGTGAAATGGAGAAGTGGAGAATTAGTAAGACAGTGGGATGAATCAGAAAGAGGAAGGCATAGAGGAGGGAAGACATTTAGACCAGGAGAAGTACAAATGAAAAGAATGTGTAAAGAAGGGAAGGATGGCAACTGCAGGAGAAGGACAGTGGAGAGGAGGAGAAGCGGAGAAAAGGGGGGAAAAATTTAAAACATGCTGAAAAACTTAACTCACTCTAGGAGAACCAGGTGGGAGCATAGAAGTGAAGAAGTGGGTAGGAGGAAGAATCAGGAACAATGAAGGAGAGCAAGGGGGCAGAGATCCAAGAGGCCTCAAGGGAGAAAGATGAAGAGAAAGAAGTGAAACAAGGCATGTGAAGGGGCACATTCTATGCTGGGCATCGGGATAACACTAGAGTTGGCAAGAAAGAGTGTATACAAGAAAATGTGTCTGAAAGACATCAAGACATGCTGGGAGAGGCTCTTCCAAGCACCCACCCCTCACAACTGATGAGACATGCTCAATGGCAAGCATCCTGGCACTCACCCGAGAAGCTCTCTGGGTCCAGTGAGATTAGGTACAGTCAATCAAAGAAATAAGTGTAAGGGTCCCTGAAATCCCCAGAGGTTTGAAGGGTCCTCTGCACCGTGAGCAACTATTGTTGGACTGCAGGATGTGGAGCGCTGGGGAGAGATTTACAGAATGACAGCCTACAGTCCTAAAGCAAGTTGCAATGATTCCCTTATTATTTCTTTAAACAAAGTGCTGTTCATGTTATAAAATTGACCTGTATCTTGTGAGTCTTTAGTTGTCTGTTGATCTCCAAGACTTGACACACTAGCAGACTTTGGAATTCTCAAGTGATGCTCACACACAGCTTTTCTGACATGATGTAGATTCAGTTTATCAGCACAGCCTCTCACATCTTTTCTGCAATAGGACAATGCTCTTCAAATTTTGAAAGCATCTGTGTTCGGAAATTCAAAGACATTACAGGACTTGGACACATTTTTAATGCTAAGTAAACTATGTCTCACCATGACTCAACATCATTGTAACATGCTCAAACACATGTAAGCAACCACATTGAATACAAAGATGTGGCACTGTCTCCGCAATACAATTGTGACATGGATTGTGGTGCCCAGTTTGGAACTACTTGTTTGAATACATTGGCCTTATTCCAACTCTACTGCAAGTGACTCCCAGATACTGCTGCTGCGTGGGGCAAAGCTATGAGAGAGCCGGCGGGATCCACTCTTGTATGGTCCGAGAGCACATACATTTCTAGTCCTGATCCTAGTTGAGATAAGTGGTCAGAAATCCCTTCCAGCTGAGTGGCCAAAGCTAACATTTCAGCCATCACTGCTTGCTTTACATTTGTCTTCCAGCTGAGATATTCAGCATTCTTGATGTCTGAGCCTGCCACAGTCACATGAAATAGAAGACTCATTGAAAATAGGTCATGTGCCCCCCACCCCCGTTAAAGAAAGCAAATGTGGATGTTACTCAATGTCCAGTTACTGACCCGTAAATTCTCCTCCTATTTTGGGAACATTCCTGG
The DNA here is from genome assembly GCF_040938575.1 of Ambystoma mexicanum. Classification (NCBI taxonomy): domain Eukaryota; kingdom Metazoa; phylum Chordata; class Amphibia; order Caudata; family Ambystomatidae; genus Ambystoma; species Ambystoma mexicanum. The sequence continues at coordinate 53,447,599 of NC_090925.1, read as the reverse complement.
AAAAGGTAGTAGTTTTACAATAAATTGAGTGGATCAAAAAGCAGAATCTACTAGCATTCTTTCAATCAGGCTTTCGTATTCGTATTGAAACTGCAACATTGCAGATTATGGATGATGAGTGTTGTTGTGGTCCACCCTTTTGCCCAGCGAAGCAATATCTTATTTATTTTTGCCAATGGAGGTCAGTAACTATCGTTGTAGATCCGCCTTCGCTGACTGAAGTGAGAGTTTCAGATCTTGCTTTAGCACTTTGAGGGATCGCAATACGAAATCTGCTGTTGGTGGAGGTGCTTCTGTTGGCTCCCCTGGCCCCCCTTCCTCCTTCCCTATCTCGTCCCCCAGCATGACAGGCTGCTTTGTCACGGTTTTGAGGAACGCCTGAACACCTGTGTCTTTTGGTTTGTGTGTGGGATTTGGCATGTTACTCTGTCTTTTCGTCTGCTTTGGGATGGCCCTGTGATGGCCAGAATCCTCATGCATGTAGACTGAGGCGCCCTGTTTGCCTGCCTGCGATCACCTCACCCCCTGGTGTTGATGTCCTCCATCCACTTGTTGGCCGTCAGGTGAAAGTTGGAGTCAGAGTCTGTCCCTTTCAGGCTTTATTGTTATGTTTGGCACCGGCATGTCGCCCTCTCACCTGCTCTCAGCTGCCTTCGGGCCACTCCAGAGGCCCTGCTCCCACTGGCTGTTCTATTTCCTCCTTTCAGTGGGCCACCATGTTCCAGTGGCGTTCCAAGATGGGAATCTTAATGGAGGTTTGCCTGTAACCTGCCCCAGCAACCAGTGAAAAGATATCCGATACAGAACTCTCGATTGGTACAACACACACCTCCAGATAAGGCACTGTATGTGGACTGTATCAGTGCACAGAAGAGGACAAATGAAGAAACCTGGAAGCCTGTGTAGACCCAGCGGGGCCGTCCTCATAGGCCGACCGGCTGACAAAGAAACCTGGCAGCCAGCTATGGTAGACAGTTCGGTGGGTAGGAAGAGACACAACGACCGGGGTTGGCCTTTCGGAAGTGGGCGGCTGAACCACCCCCCCACACCTGGACCACAGCTCAATGGAGTGGGATCGGATGCTACCGGCAGGCCAGTGACAGACAAAGGGGCGTGGTGAGGGAACCTGAGCCCGGGGGCAGCCCTGCAGTGTTCACCAACCCCCTCTCCAGATCAGGCACTGAAGACCGGCTCCGACACAGTGGGGATAAAAGGAGGAGGAGGGACTTATGAGCACGATCCATGGAAATACTTAAAAACAGAATTCCTTTTGTTCTTGTGTGTGGAACCTGATCCATCCTTCGTTAAATTGTTCCACCGGGCTAATATTTTGGCAGCTCCTGCACAATTTGCTAACTCTGCAGAATCATTAGGATTTTCTTTTACATGCACATTTATCTATAATTCTACAGATACATTCTTTGGTAAAACCGGTGAAATTCCATTTGTTTTCTTTCAGAGCGATAAAACATTGATTGTTGGCTCACACTTTCGGTCACTGGTAAATTCATGGGTTCTTTCACACATTTATTTGGGGAATTATTTGTTAAATGGTCTTCCCAAATCTTCGCCTGCCCCTTCACAATCGGCTTTGAATGGAGCTGCATGTTTTGTTTGCGGGGCAAGGATATTGCCCACATTTTACCTATTTTGATAGATTTGCAGTGGTTACCTATTGAATACATCATTCAATTTTAAATAATCTGCATTGTTTGCAAAATATTGTATTTTCAGACCCTTAAATATTTATTTAACTAATTGAAAAATTCAGGAGGTTCTAGAGCTCTGCGGAGTCGAGCATCACTGTTTCTTGAGACCTCCAGATTTAAGTATTCTTTGAGGATGAATCGGTCAATTTCACGTGCTGCAGGAAAACTCAGGAATGCTTTACCGGAAAGAAATTAATTTGACCAAAAAGTATCTGAAGTTTCAGAAGATTTTAAAAGCATGGCTTTAGAATGCTGATTTTTCAACTTGCTATGATTTTAGTTAGTGTTATGTCGATGACCTTTTAGAGGTGATTTTATGATCCATCTTTCAAATAAATTATTTTTAGGGATTGAATCTGGACATTGTTTATTCCTCTTATTATTTTATGTCCTAAATACTTTATTGTGAGTATTGAATATTGTGCATGTGTTTTTATTGTACAGCGTTCTGATGCTCATGCGTGCCATGTTCATGCTTTAGAAACATTTTAAAGAAAGAAAGCTATACTATCCCAAATTAAATTCTAATACCTTGGTAACAAAAGTGAGGGTCTTGGCCCCATCCCAGGGCTTGAAGATGTTTTTTACTTGTGGGTCCCAGAATATGACAGACTAAATATCGTCATAGTCCCTATATCTTTATGTCCGCACTGAGCAAGGTGAGGGCAGCGTACTGTATGCACTCCGTGTCAATCCTGTCTCTCTTTATTCCCTTGCCTTTGTGCAGCAGCACCAATTCTATGCCAATCCCGGGCACTTTCTGCAGCCAGAGAACTCACAAAGGGCAGGATTGGGGGCAGATGTGCCCCTCACCGTGGTGTCCATCATGCAGTGGGTCTAGGTGGATGGCCCCATCTTGAGCCACCGGTTTTGATCCAGACCCCAAAAGAATGCATTGAAAAAGCAAATGCTTTCAGGGACAGACCTCAACAGTACTCAAGTTCAGAGACTCCTTAGGTTCACTTATAGGAGAGTATTGAACTGAATTGAAAAGTTACTGCATGCTCCTTTTCTTGAGGACCTGCATAGAGGCACTCCCTGAGCACACAGTACCATGGTTTCATGTACCTGCATGCCTATCTTTAAATATTTCAGGAATGTCTGGGTTCCCGTTGTGTGACATAAATTCATGATCTCCTGGTAGCTCAGAGACCTATAGAACTCGAAAGGACAGCAAGACCCTGGCTGAAGAAAGGTGTACCAAAGTTACCTTTATGTCACTCACAGACCAATCAATGAGGGGCATGGTAAGAGGACCTAGTTTCACTCCCAAATGACTCATGACCACTTTCATCTCCATATACCACATGACCCAAGTACCAGAACCGGCATCAAACTCTTGTCTTTCTCTAACACAGTGCTAGAGGAACCAACTGAAAACAATGCCAACCACAACAACCCCCAAACAAGTCCCCTAGATGACCACACCATATCCTCCTATAAATGATGTGACTTCAAGAAGGATATCACTTTGTGGGCCCTCACGGCACACACCTTTCATCACAAAACAGCACCCTAGAGCCACCCATAACTGGACCCAGGAAGACAGCTCTGTCTCCACCAAGGACCTAATGAGCCTATTTCAGGATGAAGGTACATGCCAAGAGCGCCCAGACGATGGAATAACAAACAACAAAAAATCAGTTTTTGGCCTACCATGCTGAGGCTATCACATGGGAGTGGTGGGCACAAGATATCTCCTCTTCTACGTTTCTTTCCATTGGCCAACACTCATCCAACAACTATGATATCCTTAGTGTGAACAACATAGACCTTCTCTTCATCACAGAAACCTAATTCTCTGATGATCACTCAGCAGTTTTAAATTTGCCAAGAGAGCAGCCAGGAGAGGTAGAGAAAGTGCCCTTGTGCTCAGAGATCATATCAAAGTTATGACCCCAACATACAATAAGATGCATGACTGCAAAACCTCCCTGTAGTTTTCTCAATCCCACACACATCAACATTGATCCTCCACCTCATGTACAGACCTCCATCCAGCAACCCTTTCTTCACTGATAATCTAGCAGCCATGTTTTCTAACCTCCTTTGTTTCTTCGGTTGGTGTTCCGTAGATCAGCATCTCACCATACAAGACCTTAAAATCTGGTTCGAGAATGAAGACAAAGCAGCTGCAAAGTATCACTCTGCAAACGTTGTTGCTCTTCGCCACAAACAATTGCTTGAAGGACCAAGTCATGAGACGTGACATGCCTAGCGCAGTGTCTTCTGCAATAAAAAAGACATTATTATTTCTCTTTCATCCTGATTAATATGGGGGGGCCTCTCCATCACATTCACCATTTTCGCAGGTGGACCAGTCCATCCATCAACAGGACCATGAATGCTAACCCGACTATGGAAAAAATACAAGTGGCCTTCTTGCTTGTAAATCTAGAAGCCACTATAACTCTCATTTCAACCAAAACCACATTCCAGAACAGCCAACAACCTACTCAATGACATTCACAACTGGATAAACATGACTTCTGCATGCAAGATGCAATGAAATACCTGATCGAAAACAAACTTGCAAATAGTTCACCTCCAGGCTGAATTGCATTGAAATAACTAAATTGGAAACTTAAATAATTAAAGGAAACATCCCACTACCAACCTGCGCATCGATGCCATGCAACACAGCCCTAGAGTGGTATTTTCAATCATCCATAAATACAAAACCACACAGTCTGCAGCCTATCTCTTGTCCACATGTAGATATGTTAAATTCCATTGTGTCACATTCCAGCAACAAGATTCAATAAATATAAGATCAGCTTATTAAGAAAGGACAAATAACTCCATATCAACTGGGGGAGGAGACACCTACAGCTTCTTCTGCACCATTGTTCTGCTTCACTCACACCATCATGAACTGCTTTCTGTCTCCTTCACTCAAGAATTTGTTTCATATTCACTTCTCTTATCGCCACTAGTTTCTCTTATAAAAAAGCCCAATAGTTGACTCCAGTGCAACTAATAGAAGATTCCATGACCTCACTAAGAAGTATTTCAATGCTTCCAATTAGAATGTTCTTCAATATGAAGCCAGGCACACCTAATCACCCATGGGCTCTTCTTCCATCTTCTGGATCTTTAACATAGATGCTTACTTTCAATAAATACAACAAACATTCTTATATCATCATGTGTTTAAAGTAAATTATTATATTCATGCTGAATAAACGTTTGGCAGTAATGCAGATGCATCCTGCAGGCAGACCACTTGAGAATCAGTCTTATGGACTGGCTGATGCTCAGTGAGTAGTTTCACATTGATTTCAATCCGTTCTTGGCCTGCATTAGGTGCCTTTGTGGCGGGATTAGAGTGTTTTTTTACATTCGCTGTCTGCCTAGCTTGTGGTTTTCTGTGGGGTGTATTGTGTGTTTTTGTTGATTCACACCCTGTTGTCTGAGCTGGTCTGCATCTGGGCCAACCCTGAGCAAAATGTAGGCAGGCCAGGCCCCCCAGAAATGCCAAATGGATATTATGTAGAAATGGCTATGAACTATTGTGCACCATCACCACACCTTACTCCCAGTATAGTCCCTGGGCTCTGCCAACTGCTTCCATAACAGACCCTGGGCTCTCTCCACCCTGCTCGCACATCAATCTCAGTGCTCCCTCCCATCCTGCTCCCATCACAGTCCCTGGGATCCCCCCACCATGTTCCCAACACAGTCCAAGGGCGAGTGGTAGCTGGTGAATTTTTTAAGTGGAGGTGCATTAATATTTCCCACAAAAATGCCATAGCGAGTGAGCGCAGCGAGGGCGCCTGAACCAATCAATGAGGGTTCGTGGGGGGGGTTTCCACCTGTGAATTTCTTTTAAATAATGGGTTAAAATGTTGCATTTTTGAGCATACTTAAAATAAAATGGGTAAAAAGCCAAACCACTTGCAATTGGCACTGGGGGGACAAGGAGGAAAGCATGGTATTTTTGACGAGACCTCTATGATAGATATCCAGTAAAACAAATACCATCCCTTTCCCCTGGGCTCCACAGCGCCTCAGAAGGAGAGCTGATTTTGGCAGGTGGGTAGGGGGATTGTGCAACAAAGGCATTTTTTAAAATGCCTTTGTTGTACAAACCTCGTTCCCGCTCTACCCCCACTTGCCAAAATCATTTCAACGGACCAAAACAAACATGCACACGCACGCACGCACGCACACACACACACACACACACACACACACACATACACACATTCACACAGCAATCACTCTATCATTCATACGAGCACCCATCACCAAACACTCACTCATAACACAAGCATACATGCATCCATACACATATTTAAATAAAAAATAAATGAACATAAACGTATCTTCTGCAGGGTACTGCGCGTGGGTTCTGAAATGCCACGCTCCAGGTTGCTCTGTCCCTATGTGCGAGGAGGCGCAGGAGCTCCCCCTTGCACATACAGACATGCAGTTCCCCAGCCAGCATTTCCAATGAGCTATGCAAGGCTGGCGTAGCAAAACGCCCCCAGCGTTGCATGGCTCAGTGAGCATGTGCAGCTGATGAACTGAACTGTCAAAGGGAAGCAGTGTTTCCCTTTAACAGTTCAGCTAGCCCAGGAGCAATCCCTCAGCAGAAAAAAGCAGCTGAGGGAGTGCTCAGTTTTTCACTGGGCTGGCTCCTCAGCTCCTTCGTAACGGGTGAGGAGGCCACTGGGTGGATGCTCCCTCGCCAATTATGGATGAGCCGCCAGGCTCAGACTAGCCTACCGGACAATAGGGAGATGCCCGTACCAAAAATGAAAAATGCTACTGTAGGCCAGTCAAAATAGGCCTCTTTTTTGGCCAATGTGTGCCAGTTTGATGAGTTACTTCACTATGCAGTTAGTAGTTTTGACCTTTGTTGCTGAATAAATAGTCTTTAAATTTCACAATTTGCTTACATTTTAACACAAAACACCCCCTTGGGTAGTATTCAAACAGTCTGTGTCTAAAGGAATGAAAATCCATTTGCAACAGCGGATCACTTTTTCATTGGTGCCTGAGACAGTTTTATGGTCCAGTCCAACCACCTTTGCACATTTCCTCAAACCTAATAAAAAAGAAAAAAACAGATGTTTTTTTTCAACATTTCATGCTGGGCTCCTGTGTCCTCCCTGGTATGCGGCTGCCCCACAGTTTGAAGACCTCTGAACTAGGGTGTGCAGCCTCTGTGGTATAATCCTTTGTTTCTTTCTGGCTTTCTTACTCTGCCAACCCTACACCTTACAATTGGATGAAACAGTCAGGTGGCTCTTTGCCCATTTGATTCTCATTGGTCCATGCCACACCTGTGACTGGAACAGCTGTATTTCAGAGGCCCTTCCAGGGCAGCCTCTAACCGTGCAACCCCTTCAGCTGAGGGCCAAAGGCAAAGGGCAGCTCTTGAAGACACAGATCCAGGGATTGCGTGGCAGTGTTCTCCTGGGAAGCCTATAGATGTCAACCAGCGCCAACTAATAAGGTGAATGTGGTATAGGTAGGGCGTAAAGAAATTACTGTATTCCATTAACTACCCCACCCACATCATTACCCAATATCCTACTCCTCAGGCACTCAGCCTAATTGTTGCTAATCAGCCATAGTCAGCATTTACCCCACTTGTATAAGGTAGCCTTCTGATTCTAGCCTCAATGTGTAAGATTACCATACTTTGCATCAAGCCAATGTTTTATTTATTTTATTTTTTATACTTGATTAACCCACAAGGTTTTTACAAGAATTGATCACTTTGTTTGTCTGCTTTGTTTATCCATTCTGTGCTTAGTCTACTTTTCTTTGTCAGCCACGTTTGTTAGAATGGAGTCCATGATTTTAGCTGTGGCTGTCACCCAGGCTGCCTTCTGTCCGCTGATAAGTCTTGACCACCAGATGTCGTCTTCGAAGATGTAAGCTGAGGCCAAGATAGGATTCAGGTAGGCTTGTCTGATGTTTTCCACTCCTGGACAGGATATGAGAAGATGCCTCGTTGTTTCGACTTCGTTAGGATTTTTACAAAATCTGCATTTGTTTGAGGTTGTGAGTCCGCGAATAGCAATAATTTCGTTAGTATGCAGCAGATTAAGGCGAGCTCTTAAAAAAATGTTCTGCAATTTCTGGTTTGGTAATTTGCCCACAAAAGGTTGTAATTTGTGTAGTTTTCGGGGCACATATGGAGTTTGTAGGGGTAGTTTGTACGTCACTGCTTGCTCGCATGTCTTGATCCAGTCTAGATTGTTCATTTTTTTGTGGATCCTTGTTGTATTTTCGATCAAGTCTTGTTTGCTGCACTGGATCATTTCTAATTTAGCTTCTGGATCAACTGACCAAAGGTTTAGGACTGTGCATCGTCTCCCCATCAGCTCTTTTTTGATTTCTGCCAGTAGCTGAGGGCTGTTTTCCAACAAGAGTTTTCTGAACAGCATCATGGAGTTTCTTTCGACCACCGATTGTAGGGACAGCTGACTCAGTTCTCGCCTTATTAGAACTATAGGCGTTGAAGTCTGCAGGTTCAGCACTTTCCGACAGAAGTTACTTTCAAGTGTGGACCAGATCTTCTTAGGTAACCCTGGCATCGCTTCCGCGCCATACACAAGCGATGGGACGACCGTGGCCTTATAAAAATCTATAACTGGAGTTAGAGAGAAGCGGCCAAACTTCTTGTCAATAGCTTTGACCTGAGATATTAGGCTCTTGGTTTTGTCTAACAGATAGTTTTGCATTGCACTTTCCTGTTGCGAGTTGTCGATCATAAAATGCCCAGGTACTTGAAGTCTGTGACCTTCTCGATTCATTCACCTTCTAGCTGCCAAGCGAAATTATCTGCTTTCCCTCTCCCTTTACCAAATGATAGTATTTTGGTTTTTGATTTGTTGATTTCTAGGTGATTTTCTGTGATGTACTCAGCGAAGTTGGTAAACTGTCTCTGCAGACCGATGGCAGTTTGGTCAAGAAGGATTATGTCGTCCGCATATAAGATCCTGGATATTTTGGCCTGGCCAAGTTGCGGAGGGAAGGCTCTCACCCTTGCCTCTGTTTCTTAATAGTCTCCCATGTATGCCACAAACAGTGGCGGGCCAAGGGGCAGCCTCGTTTCACCCCTCGATTTGTGGTTATCTCTTCGAATAGGAGCCCTTGATGGTTTAAGCGGACCTGTATCCTAGTGTTGTTATGGAGTGCTCTGATGGCATGTAATATTTTAGCCGGGCATTTCCATTTTTTAATTTCTCCCACAGTCTAGCTCTGTCTACCTGATCAAAAGCCTTAGGGCAATGAAGGCCATGAAAATTCATTCCCTCCTGCTAGTGTATTGCTCTTCAAGACGCTCAGGGTTGGTATGTTGGTATTGGTTCCTGCATTTTTCTTGCACCCAGACTGAAACGGGTCCAAAAACGAGTTTTTGATTTTTTTTAGGATTGCCAGGATGTCCTGTCTGTCATGAAGATTCACCCAGGGCGGCGCGTCTTGTTCCTGCGGGCTTGACGAGATCCCAAGTGGATCGTAGAAAAGATTTTTATAATGTGTCGACCAGGTGTCTTCGCCAATGCTGTCTATTAACAAATTGTTGGTGGTTTGTTCAGTGTCGTTTATCAAAGCCCACAATTTGCAAGTGTTTTTGCCGCAAACAGCCCTCAGCATGTCCTCCGAATCCTTTTTTTACAGGGAGAGGCGGTAGGATTTTAGCCAGGACTTGTAAAGCTTAAGTCCGTCAGATAGAGCTTTTTTGTTTACCTCTGAGCCGTTACTGGCTAAAGCTCTTCTTAGTTTTCGTATCAGCCATCTTTTGGCTACCAGTGTTTGGTCATATTTGTGGATAGGTTTCTTTGTAGCCATACCTGGATTTAGTTTTGATTTTTTAAAGACGTTGAGCAAACAGCGGTAGCCTGGTTGGAGGTTTGTCGCTCTCGATGTTTCTAGCTGGGCGTACTTGTAGGTCAGGGTGATGATGTTATTCGCGCTCAGTGAGAGACGGTTTCCTTTGAGATTTACAGTTAAGTTTGAGTTGTGCATGACTTTATCCATCGAGGAGGAAGGCCACGTTATAGTCAGCAAATTGTGGTCAATGGCCACTGTTTTAGAGATGTTAAAAGAGGCACTGATTTCAAGCATAGAGGTAGAAACAAAGATGTAGACGATTGTGGCCAATGAATTATGGCCTTCCCAAGATGGAATTCTGTTAGTGTGAGCGTAGGTGGTATCTAGGTTGACAAGGTCTCTAGAATTCATCAGGGAGATCCAAGCTTTGCCACGCTGCTCTGCCAAAGTCCCCAGTGGGTGTTGAGTCTTTTTTGTGCAGACTGCGTTTAGGTCCCCGCAGATAAGGAGATGGGATTCTTCATGATCAATGTATGATCGATCAATCTCTTTCGCTATCATTTCCAGAAAAACATTATCAGGGATGGCTTCTGTATTCCAATAAGTGTTCATAATTGTGACAGAGACAGTTGATGGCTTGTCTTGTATGGAATTCCAGTAGGTCCATTTCACTTGGACCGTTAGTAGGAATAAAGTAGATGTTAAGAAAGATTTTTATCATTTTCATCCCTCTTCCTGAATCTATCGCGGTTAATAGAACTGAAGATGACCGCCCTTTGGGTCCTTTTTTGGCTGGGGCGAGGGCTAAATTAAAACCGTCTAAGACAGGCTTTTCTGTGAGCCATGTCTCCTGAAGACACAGAATTTCAAAAGAGTTCAAGTTCACGTCTCCCGGAACCATAAGGTGAGATAACCCTCGTGTGTTCCATGAGCCAAGTCTAGAAATTCGGTTGCTGTTGATTCGTTGTGTTGTTGAATCAGGTAGCTGGGTGGTCTTGGATTGCTATTTCCTTTGGGAGGCCAACGACTTCAGGAGCCAGGCCCATAAATTCTGTAGGGGGTTGAGTTTTCCCCTTTCTGTCTGCTGTGTAGATGCTGTGTCAACTGTCTGTGTACATGTTCTCTTTATTGATGACAATGGACTTGATGGTCATCGCCCATTTTCCTCGAGAGCCTCTGATTTTTTTTCTTTATTATGTTTCAGAGTTGTTTCAAGTCTTTTTTCCTGGTTTAAACAAAGTATGTTACCATTGTCCCCTTTGGACCTTCTTACCATAGCTGTTTCAGTTTGATCTTCCACGTGGCCAGATTGATGGCAAGTGTTTTGGCTGTTTTCAGATGGTAGCCTATTGCGGCTGGTATTTTCCTTTTTTGTTGGAGAAATTGAGTGTGTGTGGCCTTTCCTGTGCGATTCCTGAGGTTGTTGGTGACTAGGTTCTTCAAGTTCTCTCAATTCGTAGCGAGTTTCCAGAGGTTTCCCGTGGAGTTGCGTAGCCTCTGTTTTACAGATCTGGAAGTTATGTACAGGTAGGTGGTTGTCTGTCTGCCTTCATGGCTTGGTTCTACTAGTATTAGATAGCTGGGTTCCACTGATCTGAGATTCGATATTCTGTTGAGCAAATCCATTACTGTTCTTCTGTTGAGAATGACGTAATCCTTGCTGTCACACTTTTGATCAAGTTTGAAAGCCGGATTTGGGGTCTTCTCAGTTTGAGAACTGAATTTTTTTGGGGCATCTCTACTTCGGTTTTCTGTGTCTTTAGATTGTACTCTCCACTTCATTTTTTCATGTTCTTTTGAAGATCGCGTCCTCTGCAAACCACTTGAGGACGTTGGTTCTTTGAGAGGTCTACTTGTTAATTTCCTAGGACTATAATTTTGGGACCTCCGTGCTTTTGAATAGTAGTGTCGATGTGGTCTTTCTGTGATGATCGCCTGTTTTTTATACGCTCGTTGGTCTGACCACTATTTTTCAATTTGGGTCATCTTTTTGCAACGTTCCTCTAATGTCAGGAAAGGAGATTTGTCTTTTCCGTCCCAGGTGTTTCCAGTTGACAGGGATTCTTGGGTTTGGCTGGGGGAGGTGTCTCATCAGGTATAACCACCGGAGAGTCGTCGGAGTGTTGACTCAGGTTTGCTATGTCTTCTTCCATTAGAAGATCTTCTGTTGATTTTGATATATTCAGTGTGCTCGTTGGCCTCTCCAAATGGATACAGAGATTTGGATTTCTCTCCTTTGTCCCTTTGGACACAAAGTTGCTCGAATGGCTACTTGCCTCTGCTCTTACATTCTGCCCCTGCTTTCTGGGTTGCCTTGCGGCTGGTCTCTTTTCCCACGGTGGTAGGCGGAAAACCAGTTGTTTCTCCCTCCTTGGTGTTTCCAGTTGAGTGGATTTCGGATCTGCGAAGATTGGAAAATCTTTGTTTATTTGAGAGTCAGTTTCCTTTGTGTTGGGTTTTCCAAGGTCAGCTTCAAGTACTGAGTCATCTCCTTCCCATACACAGTTAGACGGTCGCTTTGTTTCCCGTTGACCAATTTTGTTGCCTTTATCTTTGTCTTCTCTTGGTTGGTTGATACGTTTGTCAGAGTTTATGGTTTTTTTTTGGAGTGGGCTAGAAGGCAGATTGTCACCCCTACCCGGGCCTGCTGGCGTGTTGGATGGTGCTTGGTTAGGTTTTTTTCTGATTGCTCGATGTCTGGCACCATATCTCTTTGGTGGTATTTGAGATGTCTTGCCTCTGGTCTTCAATGACTTTTAGCAGGTTCCTGTCTAGTGTTTGCCGGTTGAGTTGTTTCTGCTTGTTTTTCCATGGCAGCGATGTAGCCCTTCATATATAAAAGTTTGGAGTGCATCATTGCTGAAATTGTGCTGTGGTGTTTTAAAGTATAATTTATTGCTTCATAAAGTTTTGTAAAAGGAGCGAGGGCCACTGTCACTGCTGACATAATTGTAAGGATGTCCAGTTTCTTCTTTGGCGAGTCAGCCGGTATAGACTCTGGCAATTCGTTGAGTCTCTGTGCTCTCACGGGTGTTTCTGGTAGTTCGCTGAACCTTCTGGCTCTCAGGGGGGTTGGTGCCATAGAGGACAGGGAGTCTTTTTTGTGGCTTCTGGCGCGTGGAGACGTTTTGCTTGCAAGGACTAGATCTTCTGTTTCTTCCTGATCAGTTGAGTGATCGATGGGGATGGAGTTCGCTCCATGGCCTTGTTCCAGTATGGAATCCAAGTGTTCCTGGGTGCTCAGCCTCTTCTCCTCCACTGGACTTGGGTGTAGGACGGGTCCAAGGGATTTGTCTCCCCCAGTTTCTGATGAAGGTGGGCAGAGGTTTGGCAGTGCAGCTGATTTATTCAAAGGTGGAGTGCCCCTTGTTGGAGTGACTTGATCCTGTTGTGGATCCGATGGCTCTGGCTTTTTGAACTGTTTACCCATCAGTTTTAGCTCTGTTGAGGTGTCCGTCTGCCGTGGTTCGATCTGATGCGACGGAATAGGCAAATTTCCGGTTGGTTCCGTATGGTTATGGGCCTCTATGTGTTCTTCCGAGCTGAACACAACTTCCAGCATTTCGCTGTCACTGATTTCGCGGATAGTGTCATATTTTCTTTTACGTTGTTTACCAAAGAAGTCCTTTCGGGTGTGGGCTAGGAGAGGTTTAGTTCCCACAATTTTGGAGGTGTCCTTGAGTTTTGATAGTTTCCTGGTTAGGCGTTTCACTGGCTGCTTTTTGCTGTTAGTAGGGGGAGAAAGCTTTGCACCTTTTTTTGGTGAACCACCTATATGGATAGTTGATCCGGATGACTGAGTTACTCGCAGAGTTTTGGTCCTTTGAGTTCTTTTACTTTTCTTGGGGCAGGCACCTTCGCCCTTAGTTAAGGTGGATGTTTTCATAGGTGAGTTAATTGAGTTAATACTCTGGGCGTCCGAATCTTCCCATTCCTCGTTTGGGTCCAATATCTTGGTTGCAGATGGGCTCCGCTGGACAGCCTCTTTAGGTTGTGCTGGTAGCGCTTTCCAATTTTGTTGGTGTGGGATGCATATCTATGCTCACAGTAAGCGGTTTAGATTGTTGGAAGCATCCCTCTTCTGTGTGGGCCAAGGTCTCGGCAAGCTATTTTCAGATGTTAGAATGATGTGCCCTTCACTTGGGCTGAAAGCATCGTCCTCCGTGGTGAGGTCACCAGAGGTTTGGGGCTCCCGTCCCCTTTCCAGAGACCTTTGCCCAGTTTGTTCCTCCGCACCTGCTAGGACGCTCTCTCCCTCTAGGGCTCGCGGCGCAGCTCCAGCCCCTCCCTCTGCTCCACGACTCAGTGTCGTCACTCCTCCGACAGACGGCACAGAGCCAGCAATCGTGGGGAGGAAGCACGGAGTGCCAACGGGCGATGCAGCCGATCGAGCCGCCGCGGCTAACAGTGAGTCTGGTGCCGCGTAGGCAGTGTTCAGGGGGGCAGGCGGACACTCTGGATGGTTGGGGCTTTCGCCGATGCCGTCAAAAACCGGTGTTATTTCATTACCTGGAGTGCCCAGTGCTTCCGTTAGGGCTGCCGTGGTTGTATTTAGTTGCGGCGAAGGCTGCTGGGGCGCCGGCATGATGAGAAGCAGACCCGACGTGCCGGGGACTGCAGGGCCAGCACCTGGAGGTCTCCGGACAGCCTGGTCCACGTCGATGGAATCTTCGGAACCTTCCGACCTAGTATATAGGCGGACAGCCTTTCCCTTTCCACTGGGGGGTTTCTTCTTTTCCTCAAAGCGTGGGCGCGAGCTCCTTAGTCTCCGGCCACTCTCCTGTGCGACGGGGCTGAGCAGAGAGCAGTCCACAGTGTCCATAGCAGCCAGATACTGCCTAGATTGCTACTCTGCCGCTACTCCGCAGCCGCTCCGCGGTGTGGTAAGGTTTTTGTAGATGAGCTAAACCACCACTCAATAAAGGTTGTAGAAAGACTGGGTAGACTGGAAACAGGAAAGGAGTAGCTGCAGTGACTGCCTAGACTGCTACTCTGCCGCTACTCTGCGGCCGCTCCGCAGTGTGGTAAGGTTTTTGTACATGAGCTCCACCTCCACTCAATAGAGGTTGTAGAAAGACTGGGTAGACTGGAAACAGGAAAGGAGTAGCTGCAGTGATTGCCTAGACTGCTACTCTGCCGCTACTCCGTGGCCGCTACGCTGTGTGGTAAGGTTTTTGTAGATGAGCTCCATCTCCACTCAATAGAGGTTGTAGAAAGACTGGGTAGACTGGAAACAGGAAAGGAGTAGCTGCAGTGACTGCCTAGACTGCTATTCTGCCGCTACTCCGCCGCCGCTCCGCGGTGTGGTAAGTTTTTTGTAGATGAACTCCACCTCCACTCAATAGAGGTTGTAGAAAGACTGGGAAGACTGGAAACAGGAAAGAGTAGCTGCAGTGACTGCCTAGACTGCTACTCTGCCGCTACTCAAGTCAATTGGGTTAGTCAGCCACAGTTTACTTTTTGGGCATTTATTTATGGGGTAGAATTGTGAATATTAGCTTCACTACACTGCAACAACAAAACAAACCACACATACCCTCGCCCAACAGCACATGAAGGCTACCAACCAAAAAACACACCAAAGCTCAGCGAACGGTGTAAACCGAACTGAAGCTGCCAACAGCACATCACAGCTCTTTTCTCCTCAGTCCTACTAAGTTACGCTACCCTCTTGCTTTTCAGATCCACCAGATTTATTTTTCCCATCAATATTCTTTAGGAAATAATTTACAAATATCTGCTTTTTCCCCCACATATCTTACAAGCTGCCTTACGTGCTTGTCCCTTGATGTCTTCCACTCCTCTCCTCTACCCTTTACTCATCTGGTTACCTCCCAATTTACCAGCCACCCTCAAAATCCTCATCCTTCCACCATACACCACTCCCAAACCTCCACCACTGACAGCCTTCACAGGCCTTCCAATCTCACAGGAACACTACAAAACGTTAACTGAAGCTCCTCTCATGATTCCGAGTGACACTCCACCATTTAATGGGTGGCAGTGCCCTAAGCCGCCTGTACCCTTTGTTATCCCTAAACGCCCCCCTCAGGATAGCATACTCCTCATAGACTCCCCCATCCCCCATCCCATAGAAGCACACACAGAAAGTGGGTACTTCCAACCAGGCTCCGACTGGCCTATAGGGCTTTGCACGATCCAAAAGTACAAAATGCTAGTGTGGGACAGTTTTCCATATGTCCCAGTCCAACCCGCTTCCAACCTGCACCCAAAAGCACCACCCAAAAGCACCACAGGTTTGTCATCTGATTCTCCCACTATCCAATTAAGAATCCCAACTAATTCTCTTATAACCCCATGTGCAGCAAGGCCAATGAGCGTGGCAGAGGGATGATAAGCAATTCTAAAACATCATCATTATTAGTAGTAGGAGTTGTAGGAGTAGTAGTAGTTTTGTTTCTCACTGTTCCCTGCTGCAGGTGGCAAACCCTCTCGCTGCGGTGTCAGGGACCAATTACTCAGACGAGACGGGAGTCGGTTGTCACCTCTATTTATTAACAATATACAGGTGACCACACATGCACCCTTCTAGTGTCGTGCTTGACATAGCCATGATCACACAAGCACCCTCTGGTGACGTGCTGTGGTCATAACACTAACTATGCACCACTTTCTTGGATAGCCTGAAATAAAGAGACCCGTGCTTGAAACATGTGGTATTTCTTGTATTTTTTCAGTCCAACAATGTGAAGGCAAGCTCCAGGAATATGTTGAATGTTTATCATGATATCTGGTAGAGGGGCAACTCACATGTGATAGCCAATCGGGAAGGGAAATGTGTGTGGCAAAGCCTAGGTCCTGACCCAATCCAAGGCATGGTGGGAAATCTGCAGCCTTCGAATGCCTGTGTCTCAGGGCCGGCAAGTTTAATTGAGTAGATGACTGGAGGTGGTTCAGACCACATGTCTTATCTCCTTCTCCTAGTCAATTCCACCTTGTCAGGTTAGACCAGACAATCCCTGAGGATGATGATTACCATAGTGACACATTGTCAATACAGACCAGACAACGCCTGAGGATGATGATTACCATAGCGACACATTGTCAGTTCAGACCAGACAACGCCTGAGGATGATGATTATCATAGTGACACATAGTACGTTCAGACCAGACAACGCCTGAGGATGATGATTACTATAGTGACACATTGTCAGTTCAGACCAAAGAATGCCTGAGGATGATGATTACCACAGTGACACATTGTCAGTTCAGACCAGGCAACGCCTGAGGATGATGATTACCGTAGTGACACATTGTCAGTTCAGACCAGAGAATGCCTGAAGATGATGATTACCATAGTGACACATTGTCAGTTCATAGCAGACAACGCCTGAGGATGATGATTATCATAGTGACACATTGTCAGTTAAGACCAGACAATGCCTGAGGATGTTGATTACCATAGTGACACATTGTCAGGTCCGACCAGACAACGCCTGAGGATGATGATTACCAAAGTGACACATTGTCAGTTTAGACCAGACAACCCTTGAGGATGAAGAACCATTATTGACACATACTCCTTCTCATGGGATGTCCGAGCTAAACTAAATATGATATCAACGATAGGGGAGAATCAGCCCCCTATGGTACATGGAGGTTAGGCCCATTGTCAGAATGCCAGAAACAACTGCAGTTGTCACCTAAAAACTACCCTCAAACCATAGGCTACTGTATTCCAGCAGGGATCCTTGCACACTTGAATAAAAAAGGGAACATATGATTGAGCTGGCAAATACTAACACAATGTAGCAAAGCCAAACAGTGGGGCCAAGTACTCAGAAGAGGACTTTGCAGTGTATTACTCACATCAGCAGAGGGTGAGCACTTCTGGGACACAGAACGGCATGCCGATTATCTCTGCCAGATCCCACAAGACAACTGGGAAACGCAGAAGTGCATGGCATGGGCAAGAGTACAACAAACAGGCCTCAGTGGAAAGAGCTAGAGAGCCACGGCAGCACGAGGAGCGTGCGCAGCTGGTGTGGAAACAGAACCTCAGGACTACAAGTTGACCTGAATTCAAGATGGCCTTCAAAGGCACTTATATCCTCGGCATTAAACCAAGGTGAGACCCATAAAGCAAGGCCATACATAACCAACAGCACACTTTCTAAGACCAGGGCACAACGCAAATGCTGTGTGAGCTCAGTCCTATACAAGTGCAGATCCCTGGCAGCTGGAAAAAGGCTCTCATTGTGCTAATATATAAAAAGGGTGAGTGTGCAGTCCCACAATCATACTGGCCAATTTCACCTATGAATACAGTTAGCAATCTTTTCAGTACATTGAAATGGGCTAGGCTAAGGGAGCAGGTCTCAGTGCTGGCCATATTAGCAGAATATGGGAGGATTCTGTTCTGGTTGAGGCACAAGAAAGGACATCCTCAATTTAAATCTTTTTCCATCCAAATATTATTATTTTTATACCGTTCCACTTTATTTGGCTTTTATGGACCTTTCCACTGCCTTTGATATGGTGAACAGGGCTAGGGTCTGGGCAATGCTAGAAGATTAATAAATAGTCCTGCACCTTTTATCTGTATTAAAGCTTGTGCTCCATAACACTCAGGTGTCCATATGCTATGGATCCACCAGGGAAAGTAGTGACTACTTCACCATAGTTAGGGGTGTGAAACAGGGCTGTACGTTGGCACCATTCCTATTCACCCTCTGTACCAATGCTTGAAGGTTACACTCGCCGTTATCCATTTGATCCGTAGCGTAAATGCTCTGTTACTGAGCAATTCGGATGAAACTGTTTAAATTGATAGAACGCCCAGAGCCTTGCAGGCTCTAATTAACAGATACACAGATTGTGTGGGATGTAGAGACCTGAAGGTTAACGCTGCAAAATCTGAGGTGATGATGATTGGGGCAAAAAATGATTGTCTCCCTCGTTTATGTAGAATAATGTTAAACTGGAACAGGTAGACTTTTTAATTGTTTCATTCATATTATTTAGTTTATAAAAAATCACAGGGAAAGCAATGGATGTTTGGCACAAAACAGAGAGTGGAGCACATGGATCCTTTACAATGGGGTGAGAGAAATTGACTTGAAGACCAGGTGTTGCAGGAAATGTTTCTGGGTGCGGTATCCTCAAACAAATGGCATAGTAGAGTTCATGTCAATGGCCCAAGTATATCAAGCCATTAACAGTACTGCAAACTCTGTAGGGCATCGGTCTATTGCATCCAATTTGGACACCTGCGTGCAATTGCATTCTATGGTGCTGATCTTTGGGGATTTGAAGATGAAGAAAAATCCTTATACCTCACACCTTACCTCGCAACAACCACGGTACACCAACAACCCAACATGGAAACCTCGAAACATGCAAAGAATTTCCTGATACACGCGGAAAAAAGACGGGGGCACTCAACAAGAGAGTGAGTGGGCTTCGACCCCATTACCCCTTACATTACAAGAACAGAGGGGCAACATTGATTTCCACTACAATACGTCGAAATACCAACAACCAGCAACGCCACCCCCACCCAACAACCAGACCCAATGAAGAAACCACTGCTGATCTTCATCCGAGTAGCATCACAGCAGAAACACCAAGACTAATCAGCCCTATTATCAACTTACTAGACCGCTTCAATGAAGAAGCAGCTGTTGCCGTTCTTCATCCTAGCGACATCAATGCGGAAACTCCACGAACAGACAATTGCAAACTCAAACAACAAATAACCTCAAAATAAAATCTCACCCAGAGAATCCACTGTAATCACATAAACGCAAGGTCAATGTCCAAACACTCAATGGAAATATATGACCTCCTGTCAGAAGGAGGCATAGACATCCTATTTGTAACCGAAACATGGTTAGACGACAACTACAAGATCACCCTCAACAACTGCCTGCCTGAAGACTTCAAATGTATCCAAACAAATAGAAAATCCAAAAGAGGGGGGGGGACTTGCGATCATCCACAAGGAACACCTGGCCATCAAAATAGAAGATCCACTAAACATCGATAAATGTGAATCGTTAATACTACGACTCTCAGTAAACCCCAAAACCAACCTGAAATTCATACTGATATACAGACCACCAACCTACGATGCGACTTTCGTAGACGCTTTCACAGAAGCAATCACCACCCTAGCCATCAAGTACAATCATCTGATCATCCTTGGAGATTTCAACATCTGGTTCGATGAAGAAACCACAACCACACAAAAATCCTTAACCGCCCAACTAGCTGCCATGAACCTACAACAACTAGTCAAAGGAGCAACCTACTCAGCAGGGCACACACTGGACGCAATCTTCGCCAACACCCCCAATTCAAATACTTTGGAGCGACCACCTCATCATTCCGTTCATAATCACAACGGCCACCCCGACAAAAAAGCAACAAGAAAAGCAACCCATCAGGATGAAAAGAAATTGGAGAACCATAATAAACTCCAATCTAACCGAGCTCCTAGAACTCAGCAAACCACATGCATCAACCATGGAAGAAGCAGACCTAGACACAAAAGTTGCCCTACTTCATACCTGGATCGCAACAACCCTTGATGACATCGCCGAAGAAAAGCCCTTCACCCCATCACGCAACAAAACTACGGCAAAATGGTTCACCCCACTACTCAACGCCATGAAAAGGAAAAACCAAAAACTAGAATCTGAATGGAAGATCAACTACAACACCGCAAACAAATTGAAATACCTACAACAGATCTGCGCATATAAAAAGGAAATACAAAAAGCGAAGAGGAAACATTATGACAACCAAATCTTCAGAGCACCAAATGCTCAAAAAGAACTTTTAAAAATCATAAACGAAATAAAAAACCCACCGGCCTGCAACAACACGCCAATCCCATCAACAAAACTTTGTGAGGACCTCGGAGACCACTTAAAAAACAAAATAACCTCCATCCAACACACCATAACAAACAGACCAATCGTTCGCAGCTCAAACCCCACCAACACAGACGAGGAACATGCAAACAAGCTACGAAACTTCCCAGAAATATCAGTTGAGGCTTTCGTCAAACTGGTAAACCAAAGCAACAAATCGGGCTCTCCTGAAGACCCTTGCCCCTGGACATATACAAAACAATTCTCAAACAAGTTACCCCCATGGAATACCACAGGAACCTTCTCAACCTCTCAATCTCAACAGGTAAAGTACCGCAGGCCTTCAAATCGGCTTACATCAAGCCTCTACTCAAAGACACAACAGGAAACGTAGAGGACTTATCTAACTACAGACCCATCTCCAACATACCCTACATAGCAAAACTGCTAGAAAGTACGTCTACCAAATAACCCAAGAATTCACAGAAGAGCATTGCCTACTAGACCAGGCACAAGTTGGCTCCAGACCTATGAGAGGAACAGAATCAGCTCTCCTCTCAATATGGGACGACCTAAAAACAAACACAGACTCGGACAACAGCACTGCCCTGATTCTCCTTGATCTGTCTGCAGCCTTCGACACTGTCAACCACGCCATCCTCATAGAGAGATTAGAAGGACTAGGGATAACAGACACTGCCCTACTATGGATCAAATCCTTCCTAACAAACAGAACAGAAACAATATGGATGAAACCTTGTAAATCCAAACCCAGAGTTTCCACATGCGGAGTACCACAAGGATCATCCTTCTCCCCGCTTCTATTCAACATCTACATGTACCTATTAATCAAACTCATCAAAAAACACGGCCTCACATGCTACAACTACGCCGACGATACTCAAATAATCTTCAACATACAGGGCAGCCGAGAAGAAAACACCACACTAGAGAATTGCCTTTGTGACATATTCAACCGGATGTACCTCAACCACCTCAAAATCAACCCAGGCAAAACAGAGATAATGATTGTTTCAAAAAAGGGAGGAGACATCAACTACATCCCCTGGCCAAGAGAGCTTGGCACCACACCAAAACCATCATCAACTGTAAAAAACCTAGGGGTCCTGATGGATAACAACCTCACTCTGGAGCCACAAGTAAACTCTCTAATCAAGAAATGTTTCTTCCTCCTGCGAGCAGCAAAAAGGATCCTACCGTTCCTGTCATTCGTCAACAAAACACTTACCATCATTGCTCTGATCATGTCCAGAGTGGACTATGCCAATAACCTATACCTGGGCATGCCCGAACGACTTCTAAAAAAACTGCAACGCACACAAAATGCAGCAGCCAGACTCCTCCTCAAGATACCCAGAAGAGAACACATCACACCAGCGCTAAAAATACTACACTGGCTACCACTGAAACAGCGAATAAAGTTCAAAGCCATGTGCATCATGCACAGAGCAATACACAGACAAGGCGCAGAATTCCTAAGCGACAAACTACGCCTACACCAACCGACAAGAACACTAAGATCAAGCACCGACATACGCCTGGAATCAAAACCCTACAACAGAAAACAACTCAGAGGATCGTCTTTCTCTCACCAGGCACCCAAAACCTGGAATGACCTACCTAAGAATGTACGAAATACAACAAACCACCTAGCATTCAGGAAACTCCTCAAATCATGGCTCTTCAAAGCATAACTACAACGGAGACGCACTAGAATGCCCAGACAGTAAAACAATGACGAAAATAACTCCAACCTCCACCACTCTCCAATTGGACAAACACTCAAACCAAAGAACCAACCACTCGACAGAGCATAAGACACCATGGAAAATAGCCACAAAGGAAGGCTGCAGAGACTGACCACATGCCTAGACCCACATGAAAGCCCAATTCACACTCCCGCTCGTACGTACCGGACGAACACATCAAGACCGGCAGATGCATCTAGATAGACGCTGACCTGCGTCGCATCTGGATAGGATCAATTGAAGGATAACATCCCCGCACCTAGAAAAACGTGAATGCTAACATGTGCCACACCTAGAGTTGTGAACACCAGCCTGCGTGGCGCTAAGAGGGAGTTGTGAATGTTAGCATGCCCACACCTGGACGGGTCTCTAGACACTGGCCTGCGCCGCATCTGGGTGGGAGTGTGAGTGTTGGCGTGGCCACAACTGGATGGAGTCCTCGGTGTTGGCCTGCGCCGCGTCTAGATGAGAATGTGGGGGCCAATAAGTGACACACTCAGACTAACCAATATAAGCTCAAACTCTCCATACTGATCTCACTCAAAAAACTCACACAACCATCTCTCGCACAACAAGCACTTCACAACACTGCAAAAACACATAAACCGGAACAACAGCACACGCGGACTGACTTCGATCCGATACCCGCACCAAAGCTCAGCACCCGGTGTATACCGAGTTGAAGCTGCCAACAGAACACCACTCCTCTCACTATCCTACTCCCTTCTTCACCTTACTAACCCATCCCACCTTTATCATTTACAGATTCGCCTGAGCGCCTGGGGACCAATTCCGTTGGTGACGGTGCGCGGTACAAATACCTGTAACATTTAACATTTAACATTTGAAGATGGTCACCCTATCCAATTAAAGGAGGATTCCTTTCTTAGATGTCTCCATAATCTCCCTTTATAAGTATTGACCTTAGGCTAAGGTCTATTTGAATGAGGCTAACCTTATGGGCTAACCTAGAAGATGCTTTACTCATACAATCCTCAGGGACCTCTTCTTGAGAGAGAACGCACTAAGGATCCCTGGCTTAACTATGTACATAATCCTTTAGCGAAAGCGAAGGCAGAGAATGTTTTAGGAACCCGGGTACTATTACCTAAAAAGTCACTGGGATGACAAGTGGGAATCTAAAAACCATATGTGAACAAGAGAGGTGGAAAAAGGAAATGCCTAAACAGTCCAACAGGAATAATACTAGTAGCTTCATCCCAGGTAAAAAGATGGAATATTTGGACTGGATCACATACGCAGTGGCGGGCCATTATTAACCTGCTATAGATTTGGCTTCCTGACCAATGGCTGAGTACACACTTGGAGATTTAATCTTTCCCCTAAAGTTTTACTTGTCCATACGGCCGCCAAGTAGAAGAAGGCATACCGCATACGCGAAGATGCGACAGAAGACTCTCTTCTCACTATTCAAGCATAGGCTTATAAGCACAACCAAGTCTACTTTGTATCACGTGTTACTGGTTTTAGACATGGCTGCTTCATCAATACTACAAGGGTATCTTTGTATTGCCCCGAGATTGAGAAATCGCCACTATCATCGACATCGGTTTTGTAATAATTATTTTAAAACTGCTTTTTAGATATTGTGATGCTTTCTATGTATGTTAACTTTTATCCCATGTTTTCCTTGATTCCTCCAGTGTGTACCTTTGCTTACTTTTGGTTTACTTTTAAGGTTTGTGCCAAATAACGTTTTTTGATTGATGACTCCCACATGACTTTCCAATATGAATCATGTGAAGAGAGGACATCCATAGGTTTAGAAGAATCACACCAAAGAGGCAGGGGATGAGAATTGGGGAGAGGGGTGCAGAATAACAGAGAGTAATGGCCACTTTAATAATATGCCCACCATTCCGCTTTGCAAAATATTCTGGTTATCCAACCAGCCCTCTTGTGCTGCCTAGAAAGAGAGTTAAAGAGGGAATCCATCCGATCCCTAAACTGAGGAAGGGAAGGTGACCAGGTTCCGGAGGAAGACATGAAGCCTTCCTTTGGAGAGGTCCTCATGGCCGGTGCTGGAGCCCTAGGCCAAACCAACATAGACACATCAGAAACCTGTATGGAAGAGTTAGTTTTCTCACAGGTGGAGTTCGGGCAGATCAGAACTGACGGGAGGAGCCAATGGATACAAGTTATATATATATATATATATATATATATATATGTCTCCCTGGAAAGTGGTATAAGAAGGGCTCCCAGAAGAATGAGGAAAACAGGGGGGCACAGGGTCGATCATAGAAATGTTTGCTTAAGGATTGAAAGGGAGGACTATAAACCCCTGTATGGATAGACAACATAAATAAATAAATAAACCCAACAGAGCCCGTACAGACACTAGTAAAACAATAGACCACAGTCCGAGTAGACCTTATATTCTTGTACCAAGTAATATCAGGGAAAGACACACAGATTGCATAACTCTTATAGCAGCAAAGGAAATGAAGGCCCAGCGTTGTGGTGGTGCCTTGAAAAATCGCCTATACCTAAAGATGTATTTAAGCTCTCAGCCCAGGATAGACACCCCTAAAATACCAAGGCCGAAAGTTGGGGCCCTGCTTAGCCAACTTATAGATGCTCATCCTGAAACGTGTCCCTCTGTCCCTACAATGGCCGAGGTTTGCATAGGGAATACTTCAGGCCACACTGTACCTGATGGGATGTAATTTTTTGAAGGCTCTTTGCTGTCTCACATTAAATAGTCTAACAGGACAGGCAGATACTGCTTACCTGTCAGTCATTGCTCACTTTCTCTCAGGATTCACAACCCATCCTCATCAGTCATTGCTCACTTTCTCTCAGGATTCACAACCCATCCTCATCATTCTATTGTCAGCTATTTCAACTTTGGGCAGAGTTTACTGCACACAGGATCTGTCTGTGGTCATTTAAAATATTAAGACCAGGGATATCAGAAAATAGGAATCGGCTTTACACTGCCAATAACATGCAACCCCTATACATCAGCTTCCTTAACACCATTTGGCAAAGCCAAGAGACGCCACGTGGCGCGCACAGATCTGCACTCCAATCCCCC
Organism: Ambystoma mexicanum; assembly: GCF_040938575.1. Lineage (NCBI taxonomy): Eukaryota > Metazoa > Chordata > Amphibia > Caudata > Ambystomatidae > Ambystoma > Ambystoma mexicanum. The sequence goes on along the minus strand of NC_090925.1, from coordinate 53,422,428 downwards.
AGCCTCCACAATGACACAGAGCGCTCTCTACCCTGTCATCTCGCCAGAGCATTCTTCTTCAAGCCACACTTAAGTGGGACATTTACATGAATAACAATGGGGGCACAGGTGCCTCCCCCATGCATAGAAGAGTTACACAAGCAAGCAGATCAGTAGCCACACAGGGTCCAGGAAGGACAAGCAAGAGCGGGCTGAGAGGTGAACCACAAACCGTGACCCCAATCCCATGTCTCTAGTTGCGGACTGCATGTTCAGATGGTCACACTGTATTCATAGACCGCAATCAATATTCCAGCGGAGAAGTCAAGCATTACCACAGGCTTATTTATAATACACACGTGTTTTTATTCCACTCACTCGATCACTTTGGCGCATATTATGCACCATAGGTCATATGGGTAACTGACATTTAATCCATCCTCTGAGGCCACTCATCAAATGTAGCCAACTGGGCCCTCAACCCAACCTTCATGTCTTGCTGCCGCTAAGCACCCACCCTAGGCCCATGATCTGCAAAGGCAAACACCATATATCAGAAACCACCAAAATGGATCATTCTGCGAGTACACATTATAAACATACGATCCTTCAACATGCTTAGTGGAGATCGGCCCAGCAACAGGAGCCCAACACGTCACCGCCCTCACAGAACGTGCCTTGAAGCCTTAAAGATCAGCTCCTGAGTCGGCAAACACTACTGTCATTATAAGTACTGTGCCCCCCAATATGGGACACTCACTCACCCCCTCCATCAAAGCGAGAAAGGTTTACAGGCTAGCCAGATCCAATCATGCCGGGGCTTCCATTGCGCCTGGTCAGGCTTGAGACAGGGGTCAGTAAATACAGTGATAATGTTAAAATCATCTACATATATTCATGTTCAGAGATACGTGCTTCTATCTCACAGTACTAAGCCTTCTTGTAATGATATATGTGTCAAATTAAAGAGATCTTTTTTATTTATTTATTTTATTTGGATTTGTAGTACTCCATATACAATAGAAAATACGAGTCCACCAATAGACCTTTCTGTATGTGGGGACACGTGTGTACCTTCCTCAATGGTGCTGAAGCACATTATTACTGAGAACAAGATGGTAACACCTAAATAATAGGAGCACTAACAAAGCCAAGAGCTCGTTTAGGGTCTCCAAAGAAATGCTACATTCTAGACCTGATAATAAGCACCCGGGAGAGGGTGTCATGTGGTCCGCCAGAATATCAGGATGCTGGAAAGGTGGGCTAAACCATCATGGAGTTGCCCGCGTTCCAAGCTTTCTTAATAGCGGTAGCCCACCATCTTCCCTCCAGGACAGGTAAGACCTCACTGCCTCGCACCCTCTTCACCTCACCCCTTTCCACCATTTCCATGCCCCCCAGACACTTCTCTCCCCACTCCAACCCTAGCCCTAACTACCTGATGCTGCTACATCGCTGGCTGGCTCCAGGAAGGCTTGTCGTTCTGTCCATTCCCTCTGCGTCAACAGCCCCCATGGAAAGGGAAAAAGGCCTGCATGTAGTTTCCTTGTCCCTCAGTCCATGGTGGCCATTTTGTTTTGTATTTATTTTTAAAGTTGAGAAACAGCAACTTCACTCAGGCTCTTGGACAACAAAAGATCTCAGGATATATGTCACAATGAGAGAGAGTAGGATTTATCTATAAATTATGAAACGATCTTGCCATATTTTTGTTCAACCATTATCACCAGACATGGACATTTAAAGAAGGGTTTGTGTGACATGTGAAATCTGTTGATCATATAATGGTGGCTTTGTCACTTTGGGGGTGCGGGAGGTGGACGGGCAGGACATCACAAAACCATATTGAAATGTACTTATAGCTGCTAATCTCTTTACTGATGCTGAAAGGTTAATTCTAAGTTTCGTTCTAGGTGGGGAAAATGGACGAGACTTGTTATACAGTGCCCCCGCACAAGTTACCTGGCAGCTTTTTCTCTAAAAGTGCAACCTCCTCAAGGAGATGGTGACGACACTGCCGCCAACAGCATCATTTTCAGATGTTCCTATGGAAAGCAGTTGCTAGGCCACGGCGGATCCCATGGAAGCTGGGGAGAATGGAGCGACGCCTGCAAGAAGGGGATCTGCGGCATCCAGACCAAGGTAGAGGATTTCCAGGGGGCGGCGGATGACACCGCTCTGAACGATGTCCGTTTCTACTGCTGCAACAACTGAACGGAGAGTTGGACCCTCAGACGTCTCATGTTTTCCCTGTGATCCTCTTTACTTCTCATGTTCCTCTCCCTGGCAAAAGGCAGATGTTTGCAAACTCCAGTTAGCAAAGACTTGGAGATGCGCTCATCCCATATGGCATCTCTGTATTAGATTACCCACAGACTAAAGTTGAGTTACCCTCCAATTGGCAACTCTTGTGATGACTTAGTCTTCTTGTCTTACATAAAATCAATCAATAAATGGCCTAGTGAAGAAATACATCAGCCAAACCAATTCTTGTTATTACGCTATCATTCTATGGTAGTCACTGAAATAACCATAATGCCAATTTCATTCAAGTCATTTGATCCGCTGATGTGAATGAAATATATTGCATGTTTCAGCTGCTTCTATTGGTCCTCGCGCTTGGTGCCTTGTCTGATCAGGTGCCACATTACTGAAGTGGACTATCCAAAAGGGGGGAGGAGGGGGGCGAAGAGAGGACATGTTCCCTTAAATGAAATGATGGGCAATATTTAGATGAAATGACACATGAAGCTCAAGCTTACGATTAAATGATCTATTACTATTACTGTTGTCCAGGTAGCATGCATTCAGCATTTACGTTGCATTGTGTTTTCAGCAACTCCTATCTACTTCCCAGGTGGACAGCTCTCAAGTAAAGAGTTGGTCGATCTTTCACTCAAGGGCAGCTTTGGCTTTGCACATTTGGATCATGTGGCAATGCTTAGAAGCTGAAGAAATCATGCATGAAGCACTATGTAAGAATGCATATCTTAAATACGTTGCTTCATCAGGCATTGTGTGGTAGCCACCGTCTCGTGAGAGTCTGCCAGGGTGGTGTTGATAGGACAAGACCTCAGGCCCCCCTTACAGTAACTGCTGGCTTCTCACATAGTCACTTTGAATTGTCAGTCATGCTGAACGAACGGTAGAAAAATGCATTGGCAAATCCAGTAGGTTACGCTGCTGTAGGGGCGGTTTACACTAATGCATGGGTGTATGTGGTGTGTGCGTGTAGGCACAGTGTGTGGATGTACGTGCAATGTGTAGATGCATGCAGTGTGTGCACAATTCCCACATTGTTCACACATTATCCCTGGTAAGTCACCATATGCAAAGTATAGCTTTGGGGGGGCGCCATTATTTGCCAAGTGCACCATCAAATTACCCTCTGATGCTGTTCTTTGCCTGATATACTCAACAAATTAGGAGAGTCCCTCACTTGTGTAGGTGCTGCTATCATGTGCCAAGTGCATTCTCAAATGTCTCAATCATACTATTAATGTGTGGTATGGATACCAATTGCAAGAAGTCAACACAACAGGTCTCACCATGGCACCAGAAATGTCGCTTCAGATGAGACCCCTTTGCCAGCATTTGCCTGGTGAGCCGCCACACATAGAACAATTCATTGAAGTGCCAGTGAAACTAATGCCTTATTTCACTTATGCCCCCATCTGTCCTTACTATGAGCCCTTTCAACATGTGATACCCTCCTGTGGTCCTCAGATGTCGAGCAAGAAATCATACTAAGCAAATAGTGTTTGCGGGGCGATCAGATCCCCCTCAGAGTGATTTAGGAGGATTAGTCCTGAGATACTTTGCTTCAGGGGTAAATCCAACATAAGTGTTATTACATGAATGTAGGCCATGCTAGCCACGTATTAACACCTATCTTATTCTTAAACATAACTTTATTGGGCATAAAAAGACCATAATAGCATACATACATTGCATAAAAAACAAAAATAAGACAATAGGCCTCATTACATGTATGGCGATAAGGCAACAACGGCGCTGGTACTGGTACCGGCACCGTTGCTACCGTACCGCCATACTAGGAGTTCTGCTCCAGGGTGCCCTTGCAGCCACCAGGTACCGCACCCGCGAGCAGAACATGACGGTAGCACCGGTACCGTTATTAACGGTACCGGTGCTAACACCCTCCCCATTCCCATTGAGTCCTATGGGGGTCAAATGGAAATGGGGATGTACCGGGCCCAGGCCGGTAATTGCCCATTTGTGGGTGCCAGACCCGGATGCGATTTTGGAGGTAGCCTTGCTGGTAAAACCGGCAAGGCTACCTCCAACCTGGTAATGAGGCCCAATGTATTTATGGTTTTATGGTCTTTATATGCCCAATAAAGTTATGTTTAAGATAAGTGTTTGTTTGTTTGTTTGTTTGTTTGTTTGTTTGTGACTATACTGGCCTACATTCACGTAGTGACTCTGAACATTGCTTTACCCTTGATGCACAGTTACTAAGGGTAAAGCAAATATGGTAACTGTTTCAGAAGTTTAGATACCTTTATAGCAGAGAATCGGTTGTAATTGACTATTCATTTACTATTGAATATCTCCTCATGTTCTCTCATAGTTTTACACATTTACTGTAATTTAACAAACGAATGATTGGGCGTAATCACGAGTTGGGCGGTAGCCCTTAAATGCATTTAAGGCTCTGCCCAATCTTGAGTCGGGCAGCATTTACCCCCAGCTCTAAATTGGGGGTAAATGTGCCAGAAAAATGCAGATTTTTGGCGCAATTACCGTGCTGCAATACCGCCGGCGTAATTGCGCTGAACATTCCCCAATGGACCTAATGGGGAATGTGGAATAGCGTTTACTGCCCGATCTGGTGGTAATACCGCAGGACGGGTAGGCGGTAATGCAAATACAGTTGGGCGGTATCCCAGTTGGGATACCGCCCAACTCGTGATGAGGCCCACATATAACGTGTGTGAAACTACAAATGTAATTGTTTTGCCGCACAATGTTCAGAATCATTTATTAACTTACTGCTACCTATTTCATCAACATCAGTCAGAAGGGTGAAATGTTGAGTACTGCCTGCCTGCAATGGAACCCCTTACGTGTTGGTATTTGTTGTTAAATCTCGAAGTCTGTGCAGGTGTGGTATAGAGTACAACAAAGTGCTAAGTGACTTGTAGGGGAGACACCTGGACTTCTTAGTTTGATTAATTACCCAAATTTCACTTATCGATTAAGATGAACATTTTAATGGTGATGCTCCTCACACAGGATGCCAGTATTCCTTCTTTAAACAAGCATTGGCAAAGCCAACAGTTTGGGGTTTTGTGTAGGCATGTGCCAGTCACTGCTATAATGCCATCACTTGGCCATAAATTGTAAAGAGATGGGAACTAGTATTAGGATCTGGGCAAGATCAAGTTCTGATTTAAGACTTCAAATGCTATACCGAGCCAAGTCTGTTGGCAAATATATGTTTGAATAGGAATTTGGTGCAAGAAATACATGTGATGACACACTCATTGCTAATAAACTAAGTGGCTGAATGCACACTTGGCTAAAACATTTTTATTACAACAGAAGGTTGTTTAAAGCTGCAATTAGGTGATTAACTCTCGGGTGCACTCCCTAGAAATAACACTGACAGGCCCTATACAGCACAAACCTTGATGTCACTGCATAATTCAGAGGGTTCGAAGTGATCACAGGAGGATGTGCATTCGGACGTGAGGGGGTGGCAGATAGTGGGTGGGCTTGGCCATAAGGATTAGCATGGCCACGGGTAGTCAGTGGAAGGGTACACAGCCAAAAACCCAGAAGCTGTGCATCCCTCCTTAAATCCAGTTGCCCTCCTATATGTATTCCACTGCAATAGTTTCTAATTGTGAACAGACTCTTTAGTTGGAGGCATATGTTGGTGGTATATGCGGGTATATTCTGGTTTAGCAAAGAATTTGAGCTACCCCCCAAACAAAAAAATGTAAACATGTATATATGCCCTGAGGCTGAATAAAATGTGGACTGTGGGGTGGGATTTGACGTTAATGCCCTCACCAAGGGCTAAGGGATGTTGAGGTAAAATCCCACCCCTGGTCCAGCTTTCCCACTTTCACACTGGCCAGCTTCCTTTGGCCCTGCACCCTCACCTACCAATGAGGCAAAATATCTTGGAGTCTTCTTCGACTCTTCGCACCTCTCAGTCATCTTCAAAAAGTCCCACTACCAACTGAACCTCCTTAGAGGTATACTACCTCTTCTCATTTTCCCCCAGAAGCTCACCACCTCAAGAGCCCTGGATCTCTCCAGGCTGGACTATTGCAACAGCCTATTTCTCAACCTTCCTACTTCTACTCTCCGTCCTCTACAACTCATCCAGAGCAGAACCGCAAGACTTATCCTTGGCCTCAAGCCTAGGGACCGCATCACTCTGGTGCTGAAATCCCTCCACTGGCTCCCCGTGCCTGCAAGGATCAAGTTCTAGACCCTCTGCATAATCCACAAGGGTTTCTGGGGCCGGGGCCCACACTATCCACAACGCTCTCCTCCTAAATACTCTCCCTCTAGAGCCCTCCGTCCGTCCTCCTCCAACCCTCTGCAGGTGACCCGCTTTCAGAAACAGAGATTTGGGGGTAGATCTTTAGCCTCCCTGCCTCGCTTCGTCATGAGCCGGAGCACCTTAAATTCTGGAAACTGCTCAAGACCTTACACTTCTCTTCCTCCTTCTCTCTCCTTAACCCTACTAACCTCTGTCTTTTCTCAACCCTCCTTCCTCCTTTCCTCGCTTACTCCATTCAGTTTTTGCTGACTGGTTGCCTGGTCCACCTCCCGAACCTTACAGATCCCAGGCCCCCCGCCAGTCTTTGCACTTGCCTCCGTGCTTCCGTGCCACTACACATGTTCAGCATTACTGCACTTTCTGCTTACACTCTATGAGCGAGGCAACCTCTCTGCACTAAACCCAGGGCCCTGTTGGACTGGACGTGCTTGTTCCCCCCTTACCCTCTCTTCCTTGCACCTTCGTCTGTGCGCATGCATTACCTACATGTACTAGGACTAGTAGGTTTATCTGTCCTGTCCCCCCCCACCTTTTTTCTGTACCCCCACCCTAGCTGGGTCGGAACGGTTTCATGCACTTGTCCTATGAGAAATGCTGTCAGGCCTAGTATGCTAGTTTTTTGTTTAGATCATTTGGAAACGTTAAGGCCTAAGAAGGATTATTTTATTCCCTTGTCCTGTCACCCCTTGAAGCGCTTTGACGCACTCCACCTGTGTATAAGCGGGGTATAAATAAACAATTACAGTACATTACATCACAGATCTTTAAGCTATTAGTATGCAGCCCACATCAGGGTGCCTGATAGTTTATTAGGCCTGTGCCTACCGTGTGTGCCCAATTTCCTCAAAAAATGTAAATTTGCAAAAAGAGGCAGGTAGGTAAGTGTGGAGAATGGGGACGCCTGGGAGAGCATGTACTATGCAGGCATGCATGTATAGAAGAGGGGCAAGGGCCTCTGGGCAAGGAAAATGGCAGAATGGGCGAGTGGCACAGGATGGAGGAACGGAATGGGCGCAAGCCCACATTCCTAGCCTCTTCGTTGGAAGGTGCCTCTGACCTGGCTGCTAGTAACTAATATCCAAGGGCTTTGGTGCAGTGCAAACCATTAGGCTCTCTTCAAACCTAATAATTCAGAACTTAAGTCGTTCCAGGTTAGTAGAATGCAAACATCTTGCCACCAGTGGGAGGGCAGAAAGGGAATTACTGTGATCATGATGATAAGGCCAGGAAGAAAGGCTGGTCTTCCTTTTCCAAAACATTTAACAAGTATCTAATGCATGAACCGGCAGCTAACTGCACAGCAGACAACAACTTGCTATTAGTTGAATGTGTTGAAAATAGTGTTATCAGATGAAAGAAGGAAAAGAAACAAAAACCAAGAACAGGAAAGGAAGAAACACCTGAAAGAAAGACTGAAATGAAAAGAGACATTTTATTTATTAATTTACATTTAATGTGATACAGTTCAATGAACTTTTCACATGTTAATTTCCATTAATTGACTAGAAGCCTAAAAATAGTAGTAATCAAGCCATATAATTGTTTCAAATAAAAAAGAATTAATTCACCTTCAAAATCATTACATATTTATACTTTTGCACTCAACTAAAATACATAATCGCGAACACATTGCAGACTCTCATGCATGGCACCAATACCCTTACGTATTGGTGCAAAGCATGATACGTCTGAGTCTTTGCTTATCCACGCTCTCCTGGTGGAGTATAGTATTGTTAGAATTCACAGATCTCCCCCTGCGGGCAGGTGGTGGTATTGCACTTATACACTGCAAGTACCTCCCCTGCTCTATGTTAGCCTTTACCCATGCTCTTAATATGGAGGCATGTCTTTTACGTATGGAATTTTCACCTTCTCACACAATGCACGCTTTGCTTGTCTATAGACCTCCTGGATAGGATGCCAGCTTTGTGGCTGACTTTGTGTCTCTGCTTACCAACTTGTGCTTTCAATATCAGTCCTTTGTCATACTGGGTGATTTCAATCTTCACCCCAATAATGTTAAAAATACAGTGGTGGCTAACTTGGTCTCGTGTCTGGGTGACCTTGATTTGCTGCGGCTGATTGTGGGTCCAATGCATGTACTTGGCAACACTTTGCATCTTATATTTGCCTCTCCCTCTTTGGTCACAGACTATCACAGTTTTTCCCTCATTTTGACTGACCACCAGGTCGTGCCTTTTTCAGGGTCAGTCCACACGTCATCTCTTGGCACTCCCACGTCCCCCCATCCTGTTGCTGGTTCAACATTCCTACCACCACTGTCGCTGCTGGGTTTATGGAGGCCTTGGTTTGGTGTTTTTCGGTAGACCTTGTTTCTCTGGCTCCCCTGAAACCCTGCAAACAGCGAGCACGCCCTTCAGAGCATTGGTTTACGGAGGCCCTGGCTGGTCTTCGCCAGCAGAGCCGTTGTGTTGAACATAAATGCCTGCTAGTTTATTGCTCACTAGCACTAGCTTGTTTGGCTTTTCGCAAGGCCATGTCAGTTTATCAACTCACATCTTCAAAGCTAAGCAGGTTTACTTCTCTGGACGTATTGAAGCTGCTGTAAACTCCTCTCAGGAGCTGTTTAAAGTGGTGCAGGCTCTTTCTGCCCTGCCCTCGGCTAATATAGTCATTCCTTCTATGCAACTTTGCACTTCATTGTCTAAATTCGTTCAAGACAAAATTGGGGCCATTCGCCAGAAGATTGCTGACTCTCTGGCTTCGGATGCAGGAGACGGGGGCTTCTGTGGACGCACCGGCCCCAGTTCTTTGGGAGGTATTTCCCACCTGTCAGAGGCAGATGTTATCTGTGCCACCCACAGTTTGAAGTCAATTTCCCCAGCGAATCCTATTCCTCTTGGAACTTTGAAAGAGATGATTCCCTCTATTGCTGCCTCAGTGTCGTCAGCAGTGGCCATATACCTTCTTCTCTTAAACACACGTTGGTGATTCTGCTTTTTAAAAAACCTAATCTGCACCTTCTTCTTTTTTCTAATTTCTGTCCTATTTCACTCCTGTCTTTTACTATGAAGCTGGTTGAATCTTTGGTGACCCCTCTTCTCCGCTCCTTTCTCGAGGGCTTTCACTGTTTAGATCCTTTCCAGTCGGGTTTCAGACCAGCCTGGGGCACTGAATCCATCCTGATCTCTGTTCTTGATGATCTGGCTCAGATTGTCAATTGGGGGAGGCAGGGAGGGGGTTGATGCCCTGATCCTTGTGGATCTCTCTGATACTTTTTACACCGTTGACCACTCTGTCTTTGTCCAGTGACTAGCCACAGTGGGGATCTCTGGCCAGGTTCTGAAATGGTTCTGTTGTTTTCTTGCTGGTTGTTCCCAGTCCCTCTTCCTTTCCCCTTTTATCTCTGCCCCTTGTCCTCTGACTTGTGGAGTCCCTCAAGGATCTGCCCTTTCTCCCCCTCTCTTGAATATTTATATTCTGCCTTTGATCACCTTGGTACACTCCTTTAGGTGTCAGTGTTATTCTTTTGTTCACGACACCCAAAGTCTGATGCTCCTTGTTTTGGTGCAGACATCGACAGCAGAGCTGCCTTTTGTCAATCTTGGTCTGGATGGGCGCCAACTGGCTCTGGCTAAATGATGGCAAGACCAAGGTCCTGTTCGTCGGGGCTCCACCTGAGACTTCACTCTGGTCATCCAATTTTTGGCCAACTGAGCTGGGCCCTGAGCCACAGCCGGTCGCTGTAGTAAAAAAATCTGGGTTACAGTTCTCAGCCTCCCTCTCCCTGCTCTCTCAAATAAGCTCCATCTGTCAAATGGTTTACTTTAAGCTTCACACTTTTTGTAAAAAGTTCACCCGTTTCTACCCGTGGGACTTTGCCCACTGGTGGTCTCGTCTCTGGCTCACTGGATTTTTGCAATTCTTTATACCTGGGCCAGCCGGCCTGTCTGCTGCAGGTCCTGCAGATTCTCCAGAACTCTGCGCCATGGCTTTGCCACGGGCGCCTATTAGTCCATCTCTGTTTCAGGTGTACTTAAATCGCTGCATTGGCTCCCGGTGGCCAGTCCTATAAAGTTTAATGCCCTGTGCGTTGTGCACCATGCATTTTATGGTGTTGGCCCTGAGTTCCTGCAGGAGAAATGTTGCTGGTACGTGGTGGTTCGCTCCATGAGGTCGGCAAATACAGCTTCTATTTTGGAGATTGGGGTGTGTATTTGTACTGCGCAAACAGACTTCAAGTTGCAGTAATCAACACTCTAAAACAGTTTTAAAGTTCCAAAACACTCTCAAGAAATATAGATGTAGCCATCCGATGTGTGAGTAGTGATTTATTCTCTGCACAGCCGACACGTGTTCCGACCAATCGGTCGTTCTGCAGGCAAATAATTCTGGGGCTGAATCCCTAGGTGTTCATTTGCCAAACTTCTTTGGTGGAATTAGTTGATTGACTTGTAGTATAATGGTGCCTTTTTCATTTATCAATATTCAGGGCCATCCTCAAGGTCCCAATACCTTATGTTCTGTGACACAGAACATAAGGTATTGGGACCTTAATAATACAATGGACGTTCTGATACAGACAGGCCACTGTGCCACATTTTAAGCACCTTGAGGCACTTGAGCCTTGAACTGGGATGGCCCTGAATATTGATAGGGATCGCATTATGTCACTTCAAGGAGTCAGGAACCATATCCGGCTTGCAAGAGTTAGCCTGAGTGGTCTGTGGTTCATAGAGGGGTCCAGATGGCCACTGGGACAACCTTAAGGGCTCCTGTATTAAATTGGGCAGTGTCCAAACAGCGACCAAAACCTCATGTTGCCATTGAGGATCTTTCCATACACTATCATGATGGTTTACTGGAGGAGACGTAGAAACGGAATTAGTCTGAAAGTCGATCTGGCCATAAATAGTGAATCCAGGTGTGCCTGGAATAAACAACTAGGATGTAGCCACAGAAGGGGGGAGATAAACATTCTGTAAATGGGAGACCAGAACCTAAGTGGCCACGCCATGGTCACAGTGATGTAGCTGCCTCCCATGTATGCCCATACCAACCCACGAGGGCCCAGGGTGCTCAGCAGAATGTGCCTCTGCACTCGCGGTAATTTGAGCACCAGAGCGAACCCAGGCAAAAAGGGTTCTCCACAAGTTCACCCTTCTAACAGTACCATCTCCCTGTTCTCTAGAGACTCTCCTAGTAGTCTCAATGGTGGAATTTGATATGACCAATATGCAATCCTGTTGATCAACAACATGGGTGATGTTACTCTCAGAAATGCATACCCCCTGTTTGGGAAGATTTTTCTGTGGGCGTTTGATTTGCTTACATCTTATAGGTCTAGGGCAGTGGTCTTCAAACTTTTTTGGCCGGGGCCCCCTGTGCAAAATTTGGGCAGGTCAGGAACCCCCAGAAATGCCAAATGGACAGTATGCATTGCGCGCCGTCACCTGCTCCCATCACAGTTGCTGGGCTCCCTCATCCCACTCCTACCCAGCCCCTGGTCTCTCCCCACCCCATCACACACCCTGGGCTCTCCCCACTCTGCTCCCACCACTATCCCATGGTTCCCGCCCATTGTGCTCCCACCATAGTCCCTGGGTCCTCCATCCTGCTCCCAACACAGTCTGAGGGCCAGTGGCAGCTGGTGATTATTTTAAGTGGAGGGGCATAACTATTTCCCCCAAAAATGCCATAGCGACCGAGCATAGTGAGGGAGCCCGAACCAATAAAGGGTGTGTTCGGGGGGGTTTCCCCCTGTGAATTCTTTTAAAATAATGGGTTAAAATGTTGCATTGTAGAGCATACTTTAACAAAAAATGGGTAAATAGCCAAACAGTTTGCAATTGGTGTTGGGGGGCTCAGGGGCCAGGCATGACATTTTTTACTGGACATCTATGGTAGATGTCCAGTAAAAAGATACCATCCCTGTCCCCTAGGCCCCACTTGGCCTAACACAATCAACATTATTATGTGTGTATGCAAGGCGCTGCACATTCATACAGCAATCACTCTTTCATTCACACGAGTATCCATCACCATGCACTCACTCATAACATAAGCATACACGCATCCATACACATGGTTAAATAAAAACAATGAACATAAACGTACCTTCTGCATTGGCCTGCGTGTGGGTGCTGAAATGCCCTGCTCCACGCTGCTCTGTCCGTATGTGCGAGGAGGCGCAGGAGCTCCCCCTCGGACATACAGACATGCAGTGCCCCAGCCAGCATTTCCAATGAGCTATGCAATGCTGGCGAAGCAAAACACCCCATCACTTGCATGGCTCAGTGAGCATGTGCGGCTGGGGAACTAAACTGTACTGTCAAAGGGAAACATTGTTTCCCTTTGACATTTCAGCCAGCCCAGGGGAACTCCATCAGCTGGAAAAAGCAGCTGTGTGAGTGCTCACTGTTTCACTGGGCTGGCTCCTTAGTTCCTCCATAATGGGTGAGGGGCCACTGGGTGGGCGCCCCCTCACCATTATGGATGAGCCACCAGGCTCAGACTTGCCTATAGGGCAATGGCTGTACCAAAAATGTAAAATGCTAATGTGGGCCAGTCAAAATGGGCCACCATTTAGGCCAATGTGGACCAGTTTGATGAGTTACTTAACTATGCAGTTAGTAATTTTGACCATTGTTGCTGAATATATCACAATTTACTTACATTTTAACACAAAGCACCCCCTTGGGTACTATTGAAACAGTGGGGCCTTATTACAACCCTGGCGGTAGCTATGCCGGTAAAACCGGCACGGCTACCATCGGAGTTGCATACGGGTCCGGCACCCACGAATGGGCACTTAACCATTTGAGTAATTGAGTAACAGGTGAGTTAGGTGGACCTGATAATTGCCTTTTCGCGGGTGCCGGTACCGGTAGATCCCCATTCCCACTTGAGCCCCATAGTGCTCAATGGGAATGGGGAGCTCAGATGCACCGGCACCTAATGGTGCCGGTGCATCCAACGAGCCCGCAAGCCCAACTCGTACTATGGCGGTACGGTAGCAACGGTGCCGGTAGCTTACCGTTGTTACCGTAAAGCCATAGTTCTAATGAGGCCCAGTCTGTGACTAAAGGAATGAATATCCATTTACAACTGCGGGCCACTTTTTAATTGTTGCCTAAGACAGTTTCATGGTTCAGCCCGACCATGTGAGCCACCCCTGCCCATTTCTTCCAATCTAAAAAAAAAAAATAATAAAATGTTTTTTTTATTTTTTTTATATTTCATATTCAGCTCTCAGGGCCCCCCAGGGAGGCACCCGCGGACCCCTGGGGGGTCGCGACCCACGGTTTGAATACCGCTGGTCTAGGGGGACGTGTGGATACCGCCAAAGTATTTCCTGTCCTGATTTTGCAGAACAGAGCCGCAACCAGGGCAGAGGGAGAATCAGATGAAGAAGAAAGGGGTGGACTAATCAGCTGCAGTCCGTGTGGCTCAAGAGCCGTAAGCAGGGAGCTGTGGGGGAGGAGGAACAATGGAGAAACAATTTTCAAAGGGTTCAGAAGTCATTGCTAAAACATTACTGTCCGAGATGGTACTGCTCATCAAGATCGCATCTACAACTTTCGCCAAAATAAACTGGAGCTCCTGCTGCTCTCCTGCAATAGTCGAGCATAAAGTCATCAGAAACTCAAACGTTGCCAAAATAGTGTTCAATGTTATAGAGGGAGTTCAAATCTCGACGTATTCTGCAAAGAGCCTGGTACATGGTTATACTCCCAGTTTCACTGGTTGAGTAGAAGTAGGAAGAATCGATGGAAGATAAAAGTCTTTGAAGGTCCGGCGTGGCAGATAGTTGGGTGCTAATCATGCTCTCTAGTCCCGAGGCTGCTGGAATGTGTTGCTGGGTTCCTCCCGGAGAATGTCTCTGCAGTCCAATACACACGTTCAGCAATGAGTTATCGTTACCTGTGGAAGAGATTGAGAAGCAGGAGTGCTTGTTCCCATTGCTGGCACAATTTCAATAGTAGCAAAAAAAAACGGGATCTTCGCTTGCCTCCCTGAGTCCGAGTCCTGTTTGTCTTTTTTCATAAGGTGTGATGGGCCCGTAGATTCTTTCACAGCAGTCGGACTACGTGTTCTGTTGCCCACCTGCCGTGCCGCACCTTTCCAAGGTGTACTTCCATTGTCGAGTCATTTTCATAATTAGAAAATATAAAGTGCTTATAGCCGACAGGCGGTGAGTCGGCGATAACACCTTTATAGGCAACCTGTAAGACGAGGCACGTAACTCTGGACGGAGATAAAGGACTAAATATGCCTGCAATCAGGACTCATACTTCTGATACCTCATGGTCAATGGTGGTCAAAAGCGGAATGAGTTCATATGCGCCAACCCTGCGTAATACACAGAGTGTATACTACTCGCCAGCACGCCAGGGAACAAGAAAAGGATCTCTTCCACTTGCTCTTGATTCATAAACGTGGATTCCAATCCAGCAAATTCTAGCATACACAATTTCTCTAGCCTACCTTTTAGAGGTTTTTTCAGTCTGACCCTTAAAAATCTTTACTATTGTCCAAAGGGATGTTAATCAATGCACAACCAATGAATAATTGAACTTGTATTAATTGGTCTAAACAGTCCCTCTGTTGGAATGACTGTTGAAACATGTCCATCTCTGCCAGATAGAACCTTTATCCTACAAAGAGAGATATAACACTGCTGCCTCATTTCACAGATGGTGATGTTTAATTATCTATTTGTGATGAAATGTCTATTGCTCTGCAGGAGTACAGGGATTAGTAATGGCGAAACAGCCGATTTACCCCATACTACCAACACGCCATCAGTGATCCCAATTACATGGGTGAAACAACCACAGCCTGAAAGGTACACCTCCCTTGATTTGTGCGGTAGCACAGCTCCAGGGCCGGCTATATGTTCAGGAGGGGTGTTACCTGATGATAGTAGCAACCCAAACAGCAATAGTACATATATTCCAGAATAAAAAAATGTTTGATAGAGCTTCTATTAAAATATGGACTTTTACTTAAGCAACAAAAATACAAGTAACTAACCAAAAGCAAAAGCACAATCTTACACCTGTAAAGTGTCGTATACTAGCATTGTGGGTAGATGAGCAGGGGGTCCAGGGCTCAATTGGCACAATGTCAATTCTCAAGAAGGTTTCTTGTACGACAAAGGCAGAAAAGGTGGGCTTAAAGTCACTGTGGTACCAAGGGTGTACCAGGGGAGCAGGGCCTCTTCACAGTACAATATTTCATTGTGTTGAGTGTTCAACAGCATCGAGCTGGGCTTATATGTGCTTACCTGCTGTCGAGTCAGTGTCAAAAAGCAGGAATTCCCTTTGACCAAGCAGTGAGTTGGCATTGGGTCATCATTTACACTGGAATCTGTGTGGATCGAATTGTCACTCGAGTCAGTGCAAATCGAGGGGTGGCACCAGCTTCAAATTGGCAGATGAGTACGGTCAAAACAAAGCTCCCATTGGAACGAGTTGGTGGTAGAGTCAGGTCAACAGTGCTGCTCGGGATAAGGCAAGTCCGATGTTTGCACAGTGGTAAACTGGTGCTCAAACTGAGCCGGCTCTGAGCTTCACTTTAGGGAGGTGATGTGGAATTTGCTTGAAGACACAGGTGACTGGTCTGAAGTTCATAGTGTACAATGAGCAGCACCATGGGTCCTCTTTCGGCTTCAAGGACGTGAAGCACGTTCGGAGCGGGTACAACAAAGGTTGAGGGGTTGACATAGGATAATAGGCATAGGTTATTCAGCTCAACATTTCATTTTTTATATAGATTACCACATCCAAAAGTTCACATGGGTTGTGTTGCATTCCCTCAGTATACATATTAGTTGAGAGATGCTTCACCTATTCTTCTGAGAAACTGTGGTCCCTAGAGGAATCTGTGCATGATTTCCAATCTGGAATAGACATAGTAGAAAGACTATCTTCTATCTTTATATGTATGTGCTGAGTTTTATATGGTGGAAACCTGGCTCTGAATGAACGATGCACTCTACACCAAGTGGTGTAGTAATAAGATACTGGCACAGACGCAATTTGAAGGATAGACTATTAATGAGTGCCAGAGGCTCATTATGAGTTTGCCGGTCTGGAAATAAGGTGCCAGTAACAATGTGTAATGGCACCTTTCCGGACTAGCAAATTCCAAGTTTGCCAGTAGGGGTGCGATCTACCGGCAGGACTGACCTGCCGGTAGGACAGGCCCATGCCGGCAGACAATTGCCACAATCACCGGTGAGGTGATTGCAGCATCCCCATCCCATGGAGTCCTTCAGGACTCCATGGAAACAGGGATTTACTGGCCTATCTGCACCCGTAATATCCCGGGAAAACTGGGATATTGGGCAGTGGAGATGGTACGGTAGTCCCCTGGTATTCCGCTGGAATTACCAGCGGGATACCGGGGCACTTGTTATGAACCCAACAATCTTTCTTCCTTTGCTGGTGAATTCACAGTTGCATTCCCGTTGTAGTGATATATGTGTGGGCTGCACACGATCAGACCTTCCTAACTGCACTGTGGCGTTCCTGGATCTGCCCCAGTGATTGTCTCCCATGCCTTCTTCTGCTATCGTCTACAGAGGAGGCACAGTAGAACATGGTATTTCTTCTATGTCTGCTGCAGGTTGGGACTGACTGTATGTTAGACTTATAGCTGAAGGAGATTCTTCTACTATACTTAATTCACTTTGACGAGGAGCAGTTTGTGGGCTGCATTAAAGGTGTTTTTGTTAAAAAATAAATAAGAAACAATGTCACTAAGGCTACCACAAAACAAAGCACAAAATGAAAATTCGGACTATGCCACCATTTTGACATGTGCACATTATGGAGGTAGGTGAAATGCCAATAAACTTAACACGTGGATGTTTCAGCATTAAAGCATAGACAGCTGGGTATTATTGTCACACCTGATTTCCCAAACACGGGTCAGTCTGTAAATGTGAGTTTACTGTTCCCGCGGGAGGGTCGCTTTACAGCCACTGTGGTAATTACAGGTCCCGCCTCCATCGCCAAAGCCTCACTTATCTGTTTGCGATCAGGGAACACTCTGTTCTGTTCCTAGCGTAGGGTGTGCTCAGAGTGTAACTATGGATGGGAAAGTACACATTGCTAGGACTGCAATGCACTTCCCCATTACTGCTTTCTCGTCTATGGACGTCCTGTTAAACATGACCACTGTGTGCAATGAGAAGACGCACAGCTTGTGTTCATATCTCGATACCACCATTGTTGCAAAAAGACAAACCATGTTACCATGTGAGAGAAGAATGGGACGAACTAAGGAGGCTGATTACCATTGCATAGCAGCAGGCTATGCATTCACATTTCACGTGAGCAGCCCTTGTGTTGCCCTTTCACCAGACATGCATGGGGTGAGACATATGAATCACTAAGGGGGGTTGTGACAAGCTGGGGTGCAAGACCCAAAAATCAAACCTTATAGACTCGCAAGGAAAATGCTCAAGCGCATTAAAAGTTCAAGCCCAGTAAAGCAACGTTGCCCACTGTTCTTCAAAGGCATGTGGTGTATAATGCAAGCAGAGTGGTGCAAAATGCTCTCAAGGGTTCCATGTGCACAGATTATAACAAGAAAATCCCCTTGCCAACCTCTTCACAATCATAAGGCAGGTGGCGTCGCGCTCTACGAGTAAAGGCACTCGCATGATTCCTAACACCTACTGTTACTGGATCCTCATTATTAATCATTAGCACCCTGATTAGGGGGATGGGGGGGTGCTAGCCATTCAGGATGCTTGGAACGCGGGCTGTACTGTATGGTACGAGCAGCCTGGGAAGCCAGCGCCCCTTTCCCCTCCCTTACCCGCTCCCCCTTCTCCTTAGCACCCCTGTAGCTTTATACACAGGTGCTAATGGTGTCTTTTGTAAGTGTTTGTGCAGCCCAGTGCCACGCAGTACTGCTTTCCCTGAAGTCTGTATTCATGCTGACGACGCCACTGTCATCAACAGTGAAGACAGACTTCCAGGACCCCAGCACTGTGCGGCGCCAGACCACGCAGCCAAGGGAAGTTTCTTTTATTAATTTTTAAAAAAGACACCATTAGCAGCTGAGTGGGATTCTACACGGGTGCTAATGGCCATCTGCCACTTGGCGGCGGGCGAACCCTGTCGGTAACAGCACTGCTCCCTTCGTTAAGGGACGCCTGCTTCGCTCGTGCCATGAACTTGGGTCGGTGGGCCGTTACCGACAGGATCGTCCCACCACGGAGTGCCCTAACCTCGCATTCTTGGAAGTGTTGGCAGGTCCATTCATGATGCTTCCCACAGCCACGAGGCACAGAATGTGCATGCTGGCATTGCTCTTAGACTCTGATGCCCAAGCCTTCTCGGGTGAAGAGGTGGGCAGAGTTTACAGCCAGACATCTCCGGGAGAGGGTCTGGACAGCTGGGAATCTACTGGTCCTGCCCAGTCAATCGAAGAGGGAATAAGGCCAGGAGTCTCTGTCTTCGAATGGAGGGCTACAGATCAACAGACCATGTGTGTCAGCTTCTTCTCCTGCTACTCAACTCATGGGACACATGTATGGCCTGACACCCTTGTGTTATACAGGTGTTTTGGGACATGAGTGCCAACTCAGCATGTAACGCCAACATTGCAAATGAACACCGGTGGAAGACACCTCCATCTCTTGGGTCACCACATTCAAGCTTTCCATTATTACAGGGATTGCATTGGGAAATCTGGACAGCATTCCAGCATCTGGTCAGATGTTGCCTTGGCTCTGCAATTGTCATATATGGGAGCATCAGCATTACTCTTGCAAGACACAATGGGCTTCATTACGAGTGTGCCGGTCCGGAAACAACCGTGCCGGTAAGCGTACAAGCAGCAGTGTTTCCGGACCGGTACACTACAGGTTTGCTTGCCGGAGCGGCGGTGCCCAACGGTAGGCAAGCCATAACGGAAACACCAGCACCATTATTAACGGTGCCTGTGCTTCCATGGTCCTCGCTCCCATAGATTCATATGGGACTTTATGGGAATGGGGAGTAATAGGATTACCAGCGCCTGACCTACGAGCCACCTGCGTTGTAATATCCCGGTGTTACCGGCAAGTAAGGCACCAGTAATATTTCTTGGGTTTGGCAGCAACCCGCCGTTATCACCCGCAGCGTTACCGCCAGACCCGTAATGAGGCCCACTGTGAGGCTACTAAGGTGAGCCCTAGATTTTATGCAAGTAATACACAGATGTTCCTGCTAGAGACAGCCTCAGGGTACAGCAGGGCACACCTGACTAGAAGTACACATGGTAGCCTTACATCGACCAGTGTGGGGTATAACACCCATTGTGCAAAGACACTCACTCAGAGAACAGGCTACATTTTAGGTGACCTCACCCCAAGTTGCTGAATGTCTCATAGGGTCACATATAGGTTTCTGTCTATAATGAAGCCTACGAGTAGGAGGAATCAGCAGGAAAATGATGGGTTAATCAGTCAGTGTGCAATTGCAAGAAATCAGCAGCCCCTCTCCAGATGTGCAGTTTATGACTTTGACCATAGTGTCCCTCGCACTTCCCCCACCACAGATCATGAACATAGAGGTTAATACCGAGCAGGATTAAAACCTTCAATCCATGGGCATTCTCATTAATAGACTCAGCCTCATGATCCAGAGTCTGGGGTTGAGTAAAAGAGAAAAGCTGTGTGAGGCTGATGGCAGATGGCACACACTACAACAAAAGGAGAGACACAAACAGAACCAATACGTTGTATGGTATGTCAACTGGTGAGGAAACCCCGCTATGGTGCATTGCTAGGTGTGTCCCGACTGCAAGCCTTTGGCAAATGGGAGCTGAATACCTGTTGTGGGCCCCACCACTAGGACCAAGGATGGTTGGGGCTCAGAGACCTGCAAACAATGCTTGCCTGACATGACAATAATGACTGCAGCCTGAACACTCCCACAGGAATGCAGGCAGGAAATCACCCCTGAGACCTGGCTATCCTGATGCACAGTCCGTGAAGGCCAGAAACCATGAGTATCTTTCTTTGAAGCATTGAGGGTATTTCAACACTGACCATAAACTGCTGTAGAATTAAGGGAACTGTGCTTAGGACTGGAGTCCTCCAACAGGCAAGCCCTGCCTTTTATCCTCAATACAACACTACATTATGGAACAGGCATCTTTTGATCATTAGGGTGCTGGCACCATCCTCTCCAAATGCACCCCTACCACTACACTAATCACTACTTACTCTGTCCCCTACACTTGCCAGACCACTCACACACATATTTAGGTGAATCTCTCCACGTGTATCCTCTTTTCAGGCCAGTACGTGTAAGGAACTAATGACGACAATACAAATGTGTTCCACATTTTTTGTATTTAGTCACTGGGTATCTCCTAGGATAACTGCAATGTAAATAACATTTAGCTCACTACAAATGATCAAGCATTTCACTGGGGTTTCCCCTTCAGGATGGGACAAGTATTTTCCATGCATATCCTCTCGAGTGTGGTGGTCTCTCTGCCACTGGGAGAAATCTGTCTGACCCGGCCCCTATTCCTGGGCAATTTTCCACCTCAGAAGACTCTATTGGTAGGAGGACACTGTACTTGAGAGCTACATGCAAACATGTTCTTTATTTTTCTTGCTGGCAAAGGTTGAATCAATCACAAATAGCACATACATGTACCTCCAAAACCTCAGAACATACCATTCAACACAGCCTGTCAAATCTGCATAAGCATACTCCGTGCAAGATGTTTGCAGGCACCTATTGTTAAAGTAAATGCTTATACTCTCAGGAAATCATATAAGCAGAGCAATGTCGGGGTCCTTGGCACATGTTTGTCAGAGACTTTGGGACTTGTCGGAAGCGGCTAGTAGTTGATTGTGGCGCGGCTTGACAAGCTTAACGCTGCAGTGCATGACCTCAGGGAAGGCAAAGTGAGGCCCTTCCCTCGCACGCTGAGAGCAGCAAGGAGCTAAGAGCATGCAGAGAGAATTGCAGCTGAGTGTCTATGGCGGTGTTGGCCTTGGGCCACTGAATCCTGCTGCCCACGCCGGTTGGGATAGAAGAAGTCCAGTACAAGCCGCACCCAAGGGGTCTAGGTCATGGTGTGGTAAGACCGCCATAGTGTTTATACTTGGGAACTGTGAGCCCAACAAGCCCAGTGACTGTGGGACGAGAGGGTCCTTTGAGCTTTGTGCTGTGTTTAGTGCCGGCGCAAATCTTTGTGCATTAATTTTCCCTTTAACCCTATCATTGACAGTTTACAGTCTACTTGCAGAGAAGTGAGCAAGGCCCTGTTAGAACCTTATACCGACCATGGTAAGGAGCAAGGCTAGAGAGGGGCTTAGAAGTCAATATGGTGGTAGCCAGGACCTTGGAGGACTTCCCAATGCTGATAGTGGAATGGTCAGGGAGGCCTCTCATCGACTTGTCCCAAGCCACGGCGCCTGGGGGATTGTCGCCTAAGGCGACAGAGGCAGGGGTCGGACTTGACACTACGGAAAACATGGGCGCGGATGGATCGCCGGAAGCAGTCATGCTCATGGGAGCCAGACCCAAACAGGGAACGCCCCATTTGAAAACCTTGTGTGAGTTCATCGCCTCACCCAGCCTCGCGTCCAACTGAGAGTTTCAAAACTTCTGACTCGGACACCATGAACAAATCAGTGCGCATAAAAACAACAGCCACGCTAGATCATACGCACATGAATGAAATAAATGACCTGAGCCTGATTGAACACAGGAACTTTATGACTAGAGAGGAGGCAACATTCCAAAATAACACCATTGTCCAACACATATTCGATCAATCGCGTGTAGGCTCGCAGACTGTGTTAACCAATTTCATCGAAAATGAGGGCGAGGAAGATTGCGTTTCCAGCTTCTCTAGTTCCCAAACAACTGACATTTGAAATGGGAATAGCAATCTGCACCACACATTAAGAGAAGTGGATGAGCGAAGTCACCTCACCGACTCTGTCAGCGTTATACATGGTCTTAAGTTCCTTTGTCACCCTATATGACAACATTTGGGACAAAGTGAGAATCCATTCTATTATGTTCTCCAACATAAATACGAAAATTGAGGATTTGTGCGCACTCAAATTCCCCACCGGTTCGAGATGCCCTTGGCACCTGAAGTCATACACCTATACTGATAGAGTCTGACTCGGATGAGGTGGGGCAACCTTTATTCTTGGGGGCCATTGAGAAAGAAAACCCTGAGCCGGGGAACTCTTGGGAACATGGGCATCCTAAAGGTCTGCAATGTGATCTCAGTGATGAAAAGTGTTCACTGGGCTAAAGCCCCAAAAAAAGGGACAGATCAATCGAAAAAAATCTGAACCTACCCAAACGAAGAAACGCAGGCAGCCGCACTGTCTTCAAGAAGCTAACCACAGGGGACCTACTGATTGACAGGAGGAAAGTCTCTCAAGTAATCTCAACACAGACCCAGTCTTTGTACTCACCTTCGAGGGTGCCCAGTGGGTCCCTGAACCTGAAGGATGGAGGTAACGGGAGGAGATTGATGGGTTCTGGTCCAAGTAGCTCAGAGACCAGCCCCACAAAAGTGTCGAGAACGGCTTTTGGTAACAAACTGGCACCTCTGGGCCCCCAGGGGTTTTGTTAATAACTCCAAAAAATCCCCCAACTTGAACCCAAAGTTGGGGGCATAACAAGTTGCCTGGGGAGAGCGGGTAATGCCAACCTAGTCTGAGTCTGAAGCTGCTGAATTCAAATGGCCCACATTCTACTGAACTTAAGGCCCAGGGCTGTTGTACGAGTGGAACGTTCTGGGGTCCCGCCAAATGCCCTTCTTCCAATGACAGCCTGTCAGCTCATGTGCACCCTGGTTATAACCATGCGAGGGCACAGCACCTCACGCTAAATGGGCAGGGTGTAACAACATTTAACGAGAGAAGGCAGGATGACACGCTTACTGGGAATAGAGGGGTCTCATTGCTGGGCGCTTAGGGTGCAGAGACAAGGCTTGAAGCACCAAAGGGCTCCCCGCATTAGCAGCAAAAAGCTTTTAATCTGCACACTTCTGTCGGATGTCTGGAAGGGTCGGTCAGGGACTCACAAAGAAGGATTGGGGGGATGAACCGAGGAGCAGTCTCCCAAGCAACACTTCCCCACTAAGCACCATGGCCTTGGGGCAAACTGTTGGCACCGGTAGTCAGCCTTGGACATATTGAATCATATGTACCTGCCAAGACATTGAAACTGTTACCAACAGGACAAAAAAGGGGGCCCACAACCTCCAGCCTGTAGGGAAATGCTGGGGCAGCAGAAAGGCCTTCAAATCATGATGTCACACACCATGGGGCAGGGCTCCTTGTTATGTCTAAACAGGTCAAATGTGCTTTTGATATTCGCTGAAATACCAAAGCTGCAGGCCCTGGCTTCTGGTGACATAGACAGAATCAAATTGACCAATTAACAAAGTACGGCAAAAAACAAGGTTAACTGGCCCGCCGTCACCTCTTCATGTGGAAAACTGCAACTGGGTGAGGGAGCCTCCCGCAAGGTACTTAGGACCATCAAGACAGTGCTCTTGGAAGTTGACCCAAGCACCCAAATGTTCACTTTGGCTTCTTGGAATGTGAGGGGTTTTTGCAAAATGTACCCACGTCTCAAGCACGCTGGAAACACTAAATTCTTACTTAATTGTATGCTTCAGGAAATGTGTGCTTTGCAAGAATTGGTTTGGGGTGGGCACCTTCTATTCCAGCAAATGGCTCTGAGAACAAACGGGGGTCGTCCTTCAGCAGGGGTCCTTTGTATTGCTAACAGGCAGGGTATAGGAATAAAAGGGAGCTTGATTGCCAGTAACTGCAGAGGTTTTTTGATGGTGGCCATAGACCTGATAGAAAATGCAGTAAGGAAACATACCCTGGTGATAAACACTTATTGGCGTCCTGCACATGGGGAACTGTACCTGTTTTTGGAAAATTTAGGGAAGATCCTGACAGAGCTCTTGGCCACATCTGACGAGTGGGTCATTAGTATGGTAGGAGACTTAGGGCCTCATTACACGGATGGCGGTAAGGATTTACCGGTACCGGTAAAATACCGGTACCGGTAAATCCTTACCGCCTTACTACGAGGTCCCTTTGCGGGTTGGGGGATTTAACGCCTGCTTTTTGCAGGCGTTAAAAACCAACCCGCAAAGGGACCCAGGGAGCTAATTACGCCTTCCCCATTCCCATTGAGCCCTATGGGGCAAAAATGGGAATGGGGAAGGGCAATGGTGGAAGGGGGAATTACCGCCCCGCCAACCTTGGAATGGGACGGTAATTCCCCTTTCCCCCAAGGCGGTGCCGGTATTTTACCGGCATGGCCCATGGCGCTAATAGCGCCATGGTTCTCCGCCATCCGTGTAATGAGGCCCCTAGTCTCCCATTGCCTCCCACTTTCAATGTCATTGTGTAAAGATATTGATGCTTCAAATAAGTACCTGCTCTCCCAGATTGAGCAGGGATTTCTATGGAGGGAGTTTTGGGAAGGGTGGGGAAAGCACATCCTCTTAGGTGACTGTCCCTCGAAACCCACTTGGCATAGAAAATACCTTTATTCCTGGATAGATTATGCTGTGATGACTGAGGGTCTCCCTATAGGCACCTTTGGACTTGAAGTGCTTAGAAGTGAGGCTAGTGTCCACGACATATTAGTCTCAAAATGTAACATTCAGATAAAAACACTGGGCCAAGTGGTCAATAGAAACCTAACCCTAAACCAGCAAAAAAATGGACTCAGTTGCAACCAGTGAAGTATGACAAACATCAGAAGATGGGGGTGGTGACCTTTCCAATATTCATAAAGCATAGGGTGACCAGATCAATGCCGAACACTATGGGCCTCATTACATGGATGGCGGTGAACCATGGCGCTATTAGCGCCATGGTTCATGCCGGTAAAATACCGGCACCGCCTTGGTGTAAAGGGGAATTACCGCCCTATTCCAAGGTTGGCAGGGCGGTAATTCCCCCTTCCACCATTGCCCTTCCCCATTCCCATTTTTGCCCCATAGGGCTCTATGGGAATGTGGAAGGTGCTAATTACGGTACCGCAAATTGCGGTACCGTAATTAGCTCCACTGGTCCCTTTGCGGGTTGGTTTTTAACGCCTGCAAAAAGCAGGCGTTAAATTCCCCAACCCGCAAAGGGACCTCGTAGTAAGGCGGTCAGGATTTACCGGTACTGGTAAAATACCGGTACCGGTAAACCCTTACCGCCATCCATATAATGAGGCCCTATATAGTTCCAGCAGGCCTAATGGGTACGTAAAAGAAATCCAGTGCAGGAAAAGAGGAATGCATAGGGAGATCAGGGTGCTGAGATCTCGCAAGTTGGGGGAGACAGACAAGAAAGATCCTGGATTAATAACCACAGGCACCTTATGGCGCAGAAGAAAGGGGAAAGGATGTTCAAAGCTATCCTACTTAAATCATCCCAAAGCTTCTGGTGCATCATTAACAAACGTAAGGATAAGGATGCTCCTGAATTAACAAACCCTGTCCCTGAAGTAGCCCGGAAGAGGTATTGCACCGAGTTATGAAAACCAGTTACGACTGATAACAGCATGCAGGTTGACGACTCGAGATGGGTCGGACACATTTCTAAGGAAAACCTGTGTGCGAAAATTAAAGCAGGGCCTATCTCTCGTACCCCAGGCCCAAATGGGTTACGCAATGTAATACTTAAAAAGGACCCAGATTTATGGGCGAACATCTTGACTATTTTGTTCCAGGATATACTCCATAATCAAAACATTTCAATCAAGGCGTACTTCAATCATTGTGCCAGTGCAAAAAAAGGGGGATAGAAGCGAGCCCTCAAATTATAGGCCAATAGCCTTGCTTGACGTAGAGAGCAAAATCTTTGCCAAGTGCGTTCTAACCAGTACTGAGGACTGGACGATAGCCACGGGAATCGTATCCAAGTTCCAGACGGGCTTTCCGAAGGCAATGGGAATGGATGCCAGTGGTCTGTTTATCCAGTCCTTAATAGACCAGGCATGCAGGGAGGGAAAGGATCCATTGTTCCTTCCAAGTGTGGAACTGAGTCTCACTTTCGACAAAGATGATAGAGCAAGACTCTGGTGCAAACTTTTCAACATGAACCTTTCCCAGGTTCATGTTGAACATCCTGAAGCAGGTACACACTAACACCTCAGTGAGACTAAGACTGAACGTAAATGGGGAAGTTATGGACCCAACAACAACAAAGCAGGGTGCGTTTTGCTCCCTGTATCTTTAATCAATACCTATCCAACCTGGGAGAATGCTCAGAGAGTGCTGCTTGTGTGCCATCCATGATAAAAGGGGAGCAATGTATTTGGGTGTCATATGCAGATGACCTAGTGCTTCTAGACTGGACCCCAATAGGCCTCCAGAGACTCCTGTACCGCTTAGGAGAATACATGGCAGAAAACCATCTGCGTGTAAAATTGCGCAAATCATTTATACTGAGTTATAAATGAAGGACATTTGGTCCAACTCCTTAGAAGTGGACTATGATTTCCTCAACACTTGTGGTGGTCCCCACAGTTAGATACTTGGGGTTCAAAGTGTCTAGGCCATCGGACTACGCTAAGGCGAAGAAAATGTCATGTGCAAAATGTAAGCAATTGGCATCACAAATCTGTGTCATGTGTAGGAAGCACTGTAGATGCACCATGACCCTGTTAATACACATTTATAGGGGCGAGGTTTCTCCTGCTTTATTGTATGGTCTTGAGATTACATCAACACATGAGAAACTGGACTTAAATAGATTGCAGGGTTTGATTTGGAGAAAGGCGTTGTGATTGCTTTCATGTGTACCCAATGTTATGCTGCGTTATGAATTGGGATTGAATTCAATGACTGCCTGGGTCGAATTGAGATAATTGAAGCTGTATCGCAAATTATTGACGGTTAAAGGGTATTCCCTTTATGCACTGATGGGAGGGTGTCCACCTGACGTACATGGAGGTTTGATCGCCACCTTCAAGGAACAATGCTCTTGCATCCTGGACAAACACATTGTGACTTGTGAAGCCCTGGAGGCTAATCCTGAACAGGTGGGAAAAAAATGTCAGACAGCGATTGCATTTTAACTTGTGAAAAGAGAACAGAATACAAGGCTTATGGTGATATCTCAAGAGAATCCAAAAAAGGGGTTGCCTCATGAACTACCTAATTCAATGTCCAGACATTGCTTTTAGAGACTCTTTCTTGAGATTCAGATTTAATCTGATTCATGCAGCTGAATCGCTATCTATACCAGGTTTGAGGGATAGCGCTACATGTTGGTTTTGTGGTGGTCACAAGAAAACATTAAGACATCTGGTTACAGAGTGCACCTCCCTGTAGGAACCAAGGAAAGAGCACATTAGTCCATTTGTTTACTTTGACGTTATAAGTGATTCAATTACTGTGGCGTTTGGTAATACCCGGTAGGCATACACCAGTCTTAATTAGTACGATTCCATTTTTAAAGAAAGTGAACATTGTATAATAGGTACAGTAACCAAAACATAGTTTTTATGTTAAATTGTGTATTTGTAAAAGGTTTGTAATAAACCATTTGTATAATAAAAAATAAAAAAATAAATAAGGAGAGCTTTGTTTTATCGTTACTGTTATGTGCATACATTTCAACATTATTGGTTTATTTAGCAAGTGTGTAGCTATTGATTGCTGCATGTTTTAAAATATCAGCCCCCCCATTGACGAGCAGCAATGTGTCTACGTTCGTGAAGTAGGCATCTCACTCAAACAGACTTCTCAGTCCATGATTTTATCCACTATAGTGAAGTAGGCATCTCACTAAAACAGATTGTCCATGATTTTGTCTACTGTGGTGAAGTAGGCATCTCACTCAAACAGATTGTCCATGATTTTGTCTACTGTGGTGAAGTAGGCATCTCACTCAAACAGATTGTCCATGATTTTGTCTACTGTGGTGAAGTAGGCATCTCACTGAAACAAATTTCTCAGTCCATGATTTTGTCTACTGTGGTGAAGTAGGCATCTCACTCAAACAGATTTCTCAGTCGATGATTTTGTCTACTGAGTTCATCGACTATTACCCTCCCATCTGCTTCGTGCAGTGGCGTATGTGTGGCTGTGCAATGCTCACCTATTTCCCTCCCCCTCACTAGGAACAATATCAAGGCAAACTGAGCACTTGACAATCACAGCTGAATGTCCAAGTAGGGAATTGTAGTGTTGGTTCATTTCATTTGAATATGTTTGACTAAAGTTGGAAACTACAATATGTTGTCCATCCTCAAGTGGTTTCTGAGAGGCCGGTTGGTTCAAATATAAGGGGCCTCATTACAAGGGTGGCGCTCCCTTAATGAAGGGTGTGTACGGGAACGGCACCCTTCATTACGGGAGCGCCGATTACGAGGTTCCCTTTGCGGGACCCGGATTAGACGTCTGGTAAAACCAGACGTCTTTTCCGGGTCCCGCGAGAGGGAGAGGGAGGTAATAACGGGCCATTCGTAATGTGACCGTTATTACCTCCCTTCCCATTCTCATTGAGCCCTATGGGGGCTCAAATGGGAATGGTCCCTTCAAGGAGGAATTACCGGGTCCTCCAATGTTGGAATAACCCGGTTATTCCTCATTGAAGGAACCCGGTAATGGATCGCGGTTTGGAGGCAGCCATGGTGCTAATAGCACCATTGCTACGTCCAAACTCGTAATGAGGCCCAAGATCTGGCTTCAGTAACCTAACAATTGCTTGTTTTAGCCTCTGAATAAAGTATTTAATGTACAGTAGGTATTTCAAAGCTGGTGTACAGATTCAAAAGCAAACACCTTTGACCACACAACCTGTCACATTGTGTGCCCCCCAGATGAACCAATTCCACTTTGCTTTCATTTCATGCAACTCTGCCAAGCGATTTAAAATAATAACATTGTCACACATTTAAACCAATATACAGATGTGATGGATTATTGACATCTGCTGATGGCATGAAAGCCCTGGCTTTTATTATTTATTTTCATGAATATAAAGTGATATATAAAGTGTACAGCCTCTGTGTCTACTAATCATACCCCCCTTTCATAATGCTACCTGCCAAAAGCATCTTGCATATATGTGTCCTTGCTGAACTAGTACTATGACATCTGAAGGACATGCTCTTCAAATGAATTAATTATAATTGTATAACTCGCAGAGCGCATGAGCGGGATTCAAACCTGTGTTGCTCTGCATTGTCTTGCTTTGAAGATAAAACTTTGCCCCTGAGCAATCCACATGGCCCGATGTTAAATGGCTTGTTCAAGGGTTACCCTTGAATTCCTGACAGTTGCTGTGACCCAAAATCACTGCAGTCATAGGTGACATTTTAACTTCTACCCCTCTTATTCAAAGTGAAATAACTGTTGCCTTTTCAGTCTGGTGGCAGGTCAATCTCCAGGAATATGCCATACCTGGTAATGGTATGGTGACTGATACGAGTATACAATTATTAAAACCACAACAATTTGATATCATACAAGTGTCAACCCTGTGAGCCCAGAACATCTATGTGAGGGCAATGTGTATTCATGGCAGCCTGTCTCCACTTCAGCAAGTGCAAAAATAAGCACGATACTGCTCTCTTGTGATTATCTGGAAGGAAGGGCAACACCTTCCCTATGGCACAGGGGCTATTACCATGAGATTTCCAGGGTACACTGCTTCAAGGGGGCCCTCATGTAACAAAGGCCAGTCTCACACTGGGATGCTGCACACCAAAGGGTACTTGAAGTCCACAGACATGGAAAGAGAGCAGAGTTAGAGTAGTCAGAGAGTGAAAGGCAACCTGGGAAAGGGGTCTACCATTTTCCTTTTCAGGAGGGGCTTTTCACCTTCTTGTCCACTCTACTTACTGTAGGAAAATGCACTCTGGGTATGATGCAAGAAGACAAGGGATTGGACTCCTTGCAGCCAGTTTTCCTGTGTCCAATCCCCAGATACATTTTGCATTTAAATGGAAGGGGTCTTTCACTTTTTCATTGATTCACCTTTCGGCCATCAAGCGAAGAATAATGACACATCCTCAACATCTGTTGGGAGTTCGGTCCATTCCTAAGTATCTGCCATAGAGGTACAGACAGAAGGCATCCATGGCATCCCCAGGGAACAGTGGGGGTGACTGCTGTAACCAAGGCCTCACTTCTGTCTGCACTGGAATCAGGACCCTGCCCTGGAAATGAATGATACAGTGTTGGTGCCAGCAAAGTTCACTGATGTGGGAGCACAACCAGCGGCTTGTATCGATCCCTGGAGACCATGGATTGGGCTTCCCATCAACCCAGAAGTCAAGTTACAGCTCTGGGATTGAGCTCCCACATTGAACCATGTGTGAGCTTCACCAACTCAGATATTGCCTGCCAGTCTCAAGCGTCTTCATGCCATGTGCCATTTCTACTTTGACTACACCGCATATAGGACCCTGTAAACCACCTCACCAACCCAACCCTGAATCACTGACGCACAAAGCTCCTAGAAGCCTGGATCAATGATGTTGAATATCAAAAGACAAGAATATGGTACTGTGAAAAGGTCCTGACCCATGGTCCACTACTGGGCCCAGAGGAACTTTTAAGCCCCTTCTCTGTCTTTTTCTTGAAAGACATCCTTTGAAACATTTATTCAATTGCTTACCTGGTCACCCCTGCTCAAGTACCCATAATTAAAGAATATATATTTGTTATAGTACATTGATTTATCATTCTTATATTTTGGAATCTTTGCACTATTGCTGTTTGGGCTGCTACTGCTAGCACTTCACAATTCTCCTGAGAGTATAACCTGCCGTTGGCCCACATTAGCAACAAAGTCTAAAGGAGGGATACCCATCCGGCTAGGTTGGTTTTACTTTTGCAATTGGGATCACTAACGGATTATTAGTGGTGCTGGGCACATTAGGCAGTCCAGCCACTATTCCGCCCTTGTACTCCTGCTGAGCAGTAGTCATTTTGTCGTGCCAGTCGGCAGCGGATGAGATTTTATACAGAGTGTGTCTACAGCTTAGTCTTGGAAAATAAAATAACTTTGCAGTCAATGTTAGGAACACTGTTGGGCATTTTGTGATTGCTATAATATAATTATACATGGACTCCGTACAGGGCTTGAAAACGAATGCCCTTTGTCATATATGTAAAGAAAGGGGACTTGCCTATGGCAGTAAGGTTAGGAAGGCTGAACTCCTTAAGAACCTCTGAATGTTCGAGGGAGCTAGAGGGCCGAGGAGGCCTAGAGGTCCAGTGGTTGTCTAAAGCCACCAGCCGAGGTACCTATTCAACTGGGGGGTGCACATCTTGAGGGGGACATTGACAACGGCGGCTGTCCCCATCATCCTCCCCAGAGGATGGGTAGTGTGGTTTCCAGAAGGTCCCATATCGCCCGCCCCATCTCAAGTCTCAGTCATGTCCAAGGTGTCAATTATGTTTGTATTTTCTATTTTATTTAATTCATAGAACTTTCCCAAAACCACTTGTACAAAAACAAATATTGGAACAATCAATATGAACAATACATTATGGGTAAATCAGAAAAGAAGAGGGGGGAATAGTGTTAGTTATCGAAGAGAGAGGATAGGAGATGGACAGAGAGGAAAGAGGGAAAAGGAGAAAAACAGAGGAATTGTAGACATAATGAAGAGGGACAAGATGAGAAGCAGGAAGGCCAAGGAGAACAGCTTAGCAATAGTTGATGCAGGAAAAAACTAGACAGAAACAAAAGCTTGGCAGCATGAAAAGAGCGATAGGGCCGAGTACGACAGTGATTTAAAAGAGCATAGCGAGAGAATTAGGCAGTGGAAGAGATGTGCAAAGAGAAGGAGAGAGAGAAGGGTCAAAGATCACATCCAGGTTACTAGCAGAGTGGGAGAAAGGAAAGGAGGATGAAGGGAAAGAAATGGAGGGGAGAGGAATAGTGGGAGGAATCGTAACAGAAGAAAAGAATAAAACCTCAGCGTTCGTGGGATTGAGGTGAAGACAATGAGATGACATCAACATTTGGACTGCAGAGAGGCAGTTAGAAACCGTAGACTGTAGGGTATCAGTGACAGAGGAATAAGAGAAAAAGATGTGGGTGTCATCAGTAGAAAGAAGAAAGGAAAGATTAAAAGAAGAAATAAGAGCAGGAAGGGGATTGTATGAATTGAGAAAAGGAGGGGGCCAAGGACAGACACTTGAGGGACTCCATAAAGAAGGGGACGGGGGAGAAGTTTGGCCAGCTCAGGTTACCGAATACGAGCAGTGAGAAAGATAAGAGCAAAACCATTAAAGAACTGAGTCAGATAGACCAAGAGTGGGGAAAGTGGAAATTAGATGAGAGTGATCAACAGTATCAATCGCAAAGCCTCATTAAGGTCCCATGGTAATCTCATTGGGGACACTTTAGCATCTAGAAAGATCCTTCCAGAAGAAAAGTGGCTCTAGAGCAGCAAAAGCAGCTGGACGACAGTCAGAGATAGAGGGAGGTGGCATCTTTAGTGGAGTAGAAACAGAAGGAATTAGTAATAGAGAAGCTGTGGAGGCTGAGATAAGGGAGGCACCACAAGCATACCTCTATTAGGTAGGGAAGTGTTTACAGTGGTGGCACCCAAGAAAAGCCTAAACACCACATCTACAGGGATGTAGTCCAACTGTATGAGAAGAGTAATGATAAAGCACTGGAGTTAGTGTCTGCCACCAGGAGGAAGAAAAGGAATTGTGTTGAACGGCCCTTATGAGCCACCTGCTGACAGCTGGAACTAATGTGATTAGGCCCCTGAGGAGACGTTCCTCAATGCCAAAATGAGGGCTGCCGTCCTCATAGCCTATGAACTTTAGGCAGCGCACGATAAAAGGGAATCAAACTTTGAGAATATTACACATATGGCCATGTAATATATGAATGGGTGGTTAACTCATAACAGGGTTAACACTTTTGAAGGAATATTTAGTTTGGGTGCAGCGAGCCTGTCCTCGATAATTGTTAGGCAGACCTAGACAATCATCAAGACAAGAGTATCACTCAACCCATTTCTGGAACATGTCTCCATAAATGGGAAAAAATACCCGACTTGAGTGACATGACTGCTAGTGTCACAGCTGTCAGGCAACAATAGGGGAAGAAAGGCAGACGGTGCAGGGGTTGGTGTGTGAGGGGCCGAAGGGAAGGAGCAGTGGGTGTTTCCCCCACAACATTAGGGTAAGTTGTACATGGTAGGTATTTGACTGCACGGCCAAAACTGGAAAGGTTGCCTGCAGGCAATTTTCTTAGAACCTTTGATTGGTGGTGTGCCAAACCAATAGGCCTTCCATCATAAAAAAGGAGCGCTGCAATCACTGACAGCCTGCTCCTGATAATGTATTTCCAGGGTCTTCTCCATGGCAACAATGCATCAGGAATTCCACATTCTTCAGAGAGTTCTTGAGGACAGGCCTGACGTTGCACATCTTCACGAATCCTCAGCAGTTGCTCATTCAGAGACTCAATTCTGCACAGGTGATGTCCCATTCTAGAGCTTCCTCATCCATGGGTACATACCCGATGAGACTCATCCTAAATTCTTTAGTGATGGTACTCAGAGCAGAGATCACCATAAATGTTCACCAAGCGATTATCTAAAAAAGCATCCCAAGCTGCTTTCAATACCCAAACCTCAGTTTCCCACTAACCTCTTGTGAATAACAACTTTCTGTTACCTTCTTCCTTTTACCTTATGTCCTGTTCATCTTCTTGTAAAAATCACTTCAGTGATTATATACTCGTAATAAAAACTTGCATTCGGCGTTATTTAGTTTACCACACTTCAAAGCGCAATACCATAGAGACATTTCTAAATTCTGCCATCCACACTCATGAAGTGAGAAATAGAATACTGCACAATAGCACTAAAACATCATTCGGCTCAAACGTTTGGATGCACAGATAGTCTTATTCTTTGCATGTTATATGGGTGACTAAATACCATAAGGGCCAGTTAAAATGACTCAATTCTCTCTCTGTATTGCAATAACCTGGAATTGCTCTAAGGTCTGCTGCTTCAGGACACGGTACCTTAAATTGGGGGATGATCCTTTGTGCCGTAAGCCGGTGTGCCTGTTCCCTCTCCCTGCCTCCTCAGCCCTGTGTTTCCTGATTCAATAACCGGCCCGCATCCTCCCACGCCCTTACCCATGATTGGTCCTTGCTGGCCATCCAGGAACCAATTGAAGGTCCCAGAGCCTCGGCATTAGCGCAGATCCATTTCTTTGCAGCTTTGAAGGGGTAAGTGCTGCATTACAGGGTCAGCGACCCATTATTCTGCACTTTTATGCTTTTTTAAAATCGAAATCTGCCCTAACCATTTGTGCCTGTTCCCTGTCCAAGTTTCCCCAAGCCCTGTATTTCCTGATTCCACAACCCGCACCATCCACTCATGCCCTGACCAGTGATCCCGTTATTCTGCACTTTTATGCTTTTTTCAAATCAAAGTCTGCTCCTGCTTGTTCCCTCTCCCAGCCTCCCCAAGTGTTGTGTTTACTTATTCCACAACCTGCCCGACTCCCCCACACCCCTGACTCATGATCGGGCCTTGATGGCCTTTTAGAGTCAACCACACAGGATAGCCCGTGCCCTGGCAGCCCCCGGCTAAGAGCCCCAAGGCTCCTGAAGAAGCAGTTCCAGCCTGTGTTTGCCTGTGGAGCCTGTAGCGCAGCCATCAACCCGCAGCGATTGACAAGGTAGGCGAGTTCCGGGCAGAGGACACAGACATTACTGCTCCCCATTAAACTGTCCCACCACTCATATTAACTAATAGCTTGTAGTCTGATGCACGTAGGCCATGGTTGTATGGTACCCATATCTGGCATTTAGGCAACTTGTGTTAGTTAGCAATATATGGCATTTAGGCCAATTGTGTTAGTTAGCCTTATCTGGCATTCAGGCCAATTGTGTTAGCAACATCTGGCATTTAGGCCAATTGTGTTAGTTAGCCATATCTTGCATTTAGACCAATTGTGTAAGTTAGCCTTATCTGGCATTTCAGCCAATTCTGTAAGTTAGCCTTATTTGGCATTTAGGCCAATTGTGTTAGTTAGCCTTATGTAGCATTTAGGCCAACTGTGTAAGTTGGCCATATCTGACATTTTGGCCAATTGTGTTAGTTAGCCAAATCTAGCATTTAGGCCAATTGTGTTAATTAGCCTTATCTGGCATTTTGGGCAATTGTGTTAGTTAGCCAAATCTAGCATTCAGGCCACTTGTGTGAGCCATATATGGCATTTAAGCCAATTGTGTTAGTTTGCCATATCTTGCATTTAGTCCAGTTGTGTTAGTTAGCCTTATCTGGCATTTAGGCCACTTGTGTGAGCCATATCTTGCATTTAGTCCAGTTGTGTTAGTTCGCCTTATCTGGCATTTAGGCCACTTGTGTGAGCCATATATGGCATTTAGGCCAGTTGTGTTACTGAGCCTTATCTGGCATTTAGGCCACTTGTGTGAGCCATATATGGCATTTAGGCCAGTTGTGTTACTGAGCCTTATCTGGCATTTAGGCCACTTGTGTGA
Organism: Ambystoma mexicanum; assembly: GCF_040938575.1. Lineage (NCBI taxonomy): Eukaryota > Metazoa > Chordata > Amphibia > Caudata > Ambystomatidae > Ambystoma > Ambystoma mexicanum. Next base: position 53,386,420 of record NC_090925.1, on the reverse strand, counting down.
GCCATATATGGCATTTAGGCCAATTGTGTTAGTTCGCCATATCTTGCATTTAGTCCAGTTGTGTTAGTTCGCCTTATCTGGCATTTAGGCCACTTGTGTGAGCCATATATGGCATTTAGGCCAGTTGTGTTAGTTAGCCTTATGTGGCATTTAGGCCACTTGTGTGAGCCATATCTTGCATTTAGTCCAGTTGTATTAGTTAGCCTTATCTGGCATTTAGGCCACTTGTGTGAGCCATATATGGCATTTAGGCCCGTTGTGTTAGTTAGCCTTATGTGGCATTTAGGCCACTTGTGTGAGCCATATATATGGCATTTAGGCCAATTGTGTTAGTTCGCCATATCTTGCATTCTGTCCAGTTATGTGAGTTAGCCTTATATGGCATTTAGGCCACTTGTGTGAGCCATATATGGCATTTAGGCCAGTTGTATTAGTTAGCCTTACCTGGCATTTAGGCCACTTGTGTGAGCCATATATGGCATTTAGGCCAATTGTGTTAGTTCGCCATATCTTGCATTTAGTCCAGTTGTGTTAGTTAGCCTTATCTGGCATTTAGGCCACTTGTGTGAGCCATATATGGCATTTAGGCCAGTTGTATTAGTTAGCCTTATCTGGCATTTAGGCCACTTGTGTGAGCCATATATGGCATTTAGGCCAGTTGTGTTAGTTAGCCTTATCTGGCATTTAGGCCACGTGTGTGAGCCATATATGGCATTTAGGCCAACTGTGTCAGTTAGCCATATCTGTCATTTAGGCCAGTTGTGTTAGTTCACCATATATGGCATTTAGGCCAGTTGTGTTAGTTCACCATATCTTGCATTTAGGCCAGTTGTGTTAGTTAGCCTTATCTGGCATTTAGGCCACTTATGTGAGCCATATATGGCATTTAGGCCAGTTGTGTTAGTTAGCCTTATCTGGCATTTAGGCCACTTGTGTGAGCCATACATGGCATTTAGGCCAGTTGTGTTAGTTCGCCTTATCTGGCATTTAGGCCACTTGTGTGAGCCATATATGGCATTTAGGCCAGTTGTGTTACTGAGCCTTATCTGGCATTTAGGCCACTTGTGTGAGCCATATATATGGCATTTAGGCCAATTGTGTTAGTTCGCCATATCTTGCATTTAGGCTAGTTGTGTTAGTTAGCCTTATCTGGCATTTAGGCCACTTGTGTGAGCCATATATGGCATTTAGGCTAGTTGTGTTAGTTAGCCTTATCTGGCATTTAGGCCACGTGTGTGAGCCATATATGGCATTTAGGCCAACTGTGTCAGTTAGCCATATCTGTCATTTAGGCCAGTTGTGTTAGTTCACCATATATGGCATTTAGGCCAGTTGTGTTAGTTCACCATATCTTGCATTTAGGCCAGTTGTGTTAGTTAGCCTTATCTGGCATTTAGGCCACTTGTGTGAGCCATATATGGCATTTAGGCCAACTGTGTCAGTTAGCCATATCTGTCATTTAGGCCAGTTGTGTTAGTTCACCATATATGGCATTTAGGCCAGTTGTGTTAGTTCACCATATCTTGCATTTAGGCCAGTTGTGTTAGTTAGCCTTATCTGGCATTTAGGCCACTTGTGTGAGCCATATATGGCATTTAGGCCAGTTGTGTTAGTTAGCCTTATCTGGCATTTAGGCCACTTGTGTGAGCCATATATGGCATTTAGGCCAGTTGTGTTAGTTAGCCTTATCTGGCATTTAGGCCACTTGTGTGAGCCATATATGGCATTTAGGCCAGTTGTGTTACTGAGCCTTATCTGGCATTTAGGCCACTTGTGTGAGCCATATATATGGCATTTAGGCCAATTGTGTTAGTTCGCCTTATCTTGCATTTAGGCTAGTTGTGTTAGTTAGCCTTATCTGGCATTTAGGCCACTTGTGTGAGCCATATATGGCATTTAGGCTAGTTGTGTTAGTTAGCCTTATCTGGCAATTAGGCCACTTGTGTGAGCCATATCTGGCATTTAGGCCAGTTGTGTTAGTTAGCCTTATCTGGCATTTAGGCCACTTGTGTGAGCCTTATCTGGCATTTAGGCCACTTGTGTGAGCCATATCTGGCATTTTGGCAGGCCTTTTTATTTTCTTGTATCCAGGAACCTCATATCTAGGTGTTTGCATTTCCTTTTCTGTTTGCAGTTCAGGCCTTTTTTTTTGCTCTATCCAGGAATCTCAAAACTAGGTGTCTGCATATAATGTTGTGTTTGCATGTTTGGCACTTCTCTCTTTATCCAGGAATCTCAAATCTGTGTGTTTGCATTTGCTGTGGTGTTTGCAAGTTTGCAAAACAAGGTGCAAGTTGCAAAACAAGTATTCTTTCCTGGCTTCTTTATGGGGAGAATAGGAGAATTACAGTGACGTCTCATTGGTATTATAATTCCTTGATTTAAAAGTGATTGTATGACAGAGGTTATCACTTTTTTAATTCTGGACACAATCGGCACTGGGAAATTCTGGGCAATTGTTTGGACTGAACAACTCCCATTCGGGCAGATTTCACATTACAAACACATCCCACCTCGTTGTCATTCTCGACACAGGCAATCAAGGCTCCATACCTATAACTCAGTGAATGCTGGAGACATATGCTCTTCTTTAGGACTTTGGACTGGAGAAGGTGTGTCCTGAACATACACACTATCTGTTGCACACTATTTTTCAAACAAAGAGGGGAATATTGACCAGTACATATTTCTGTTGTTTTTGGAAGGAGCTCAATGTCCTGCATTTTCTGGCCACTGGGTCATTTCAGTGGACAACTGCCATAGTGGGGGGGGGGGCTCACAGGCCACGCAGTCACGCTGCCTACACCAGGTGTTGGCAATCATCACTGCACGCCCCTCAGTCCACAAGCACATATACATGCCCAGAACACCCGCAGAAAGGCAGGCCGTGGTCCAGGACTTTTACAGGGTGGCACACTTCCCCAAAGTGCTCAGTGCCATAGATTGCACCCATGTGGCCCTACGTCCACCTAGGGCCACTGAGCACATCTATTGGAACCGCAAGAATTGGCATTCCATCAACGTGCAGGTTGTGTGCGATGCTAAAGGAATCATCACCTTTGTCTATGCAAACTACCCTGGCTGCAGCCATGACAGTTTCATATACAGAATGTCCGCCCTGAGCCGGGCCCTGGAAGCTGGGCAGCATGGTGACATATGGCTCCTAGGTGAGTACAAATGCCTGTGCACATGCATGCATGTCACACACAGACACATACCAAACCCCTAATAATCACAACTATTATCACCTCCCCAGTGGACAGTGCCTACTCTCTGAGCAACCACATGATGACGCCAATCCGGAACCCCACCACCCCACCACAGGTAAGATACAATGATGCCCATATTGCAACCAGGGGCATAGTGAAGCGCACATTCGGAGTGCTCAAGTCACGCTTCCGCTCCCTTGACCGCTCTGGTGGGCAGCTACTATATGCACCCCCAGTAGTGTGCAGGATCATTGTGTCAGCATGTGTCCTGCACAATGTTGCAACAAGGCGGGAGGTACCGGTGGACATGGTGGGGCCCCCACATCCCCAACCACATGCACAGGTGCTGCCCATGGGAGGAGACAGGGCACATGGCGATGCAGCCCGGACCCAGCTTGTGGCCACATTCTTCACCAAAACTCCCACCCCTGCGGAGTGCACAAAGGCCTGGCACATACCAGGTGAAAATCAATGATGACAAAGAGACAGTCAACTGTCACAACCTTACCACCCTGAGAATGTTGCCACGGAAGAGCTATATTGTGTGCATCCCTAGCTACTTAAACATAACCAATCCTGTGTGACCAAAAAAGGAACACCTGAAAGGTGTGTATCACACCACCCCCCCCCCAATCCCTGGTATGTCACCCAAACCCTCCCAACCCACATCGCCCTTGTCTGCCACACCATGACATGGCATGCAATAGCAAAAGCCCAACACATGACCAATAAGATACAAAGTGACATGTGATGAATGGAAAGTGGCCGGAGACAATGACACCTGACATGGAATAAGATGAAATGACTGACCAACAGCCTCCCACACAAACCAAGCCATACACAAATGCTATCCACCAGTCCTACCATGAACACAACACCGAATGCCTATTCACATGCACATTGAGCAAGCCAAGATCCCGACTCCCGAACCCGTGTGCTGTGTGTCTCCTGCAACACACTGCTCAGCACACATCACTTTGAGCAGCCATTGTGTTGCAGATACACCTTGAGCATCACATGAACAAGACTAATCAAATCTACAACCAAATGACGCATATACATGACACCCAAATGGCAATAGATCATGCGCTGCAGGGACACAGCGGGTCTGAGAATGCAATCTGTGTGCACCTGTGGCCATGGAAGGGTGGTTGTATGTGTGTGTCATGATGCCTACCCCCGGGGACCCAGACCAAGTCCAGCAACCCCGGAAGCAGGCATCAAGTTATCCTAAGCAAGCCCGACAACCCCTGCTAGGGGCTATTTGGGTCCAGTCCTGGCGCCTATGGCGCCAGGCTCATATAGAGAGTCAGTCCTGGCGCCCTAGGCTCATAGATTAAAACGTACCTGATGCAGACCATGCTGCAAGAGAACAGCCAAAAGAGGCTTGGAAGGGACTACTTTACTTAGGGACTATTTTTTTTACTCGGGCGGGGCTGGGCAGGAATACTTACCTTGGACTACTTTGGAGGCTTTTTAAACCACACCCGAAGAGCAGCACACGCTCCGCGTTATTCTGCATCCAGCAGCGTAACGCTCACCGTGCCTGCAAGTCTTCAGCCAGCCTTCTGCCACGCCCGCCTCGAGTTTGGAGCTCCTAGAAAAAGGGAGAAAGAAGGAGAAAAGGTTAGAACAAGAGCAATACCTTTGATCCTTACCTGAATTCCCAATCCATCGCACCTTCGAGCTGGAAGAAAGAAGTTATTTAATGCGCGTCGCCTCGCCTGCTGCAGCGCCGCGCTAAACTCACCGGCCTTCGCAGCATCTTCATATTCCACCGCATCCTCCTGCATGTTCCCGCCGCACTCCGGCACCTAAGGAGAAGACAAGAACAGCAAGGTGAGCCAAGGGAATACACAGTGGAATATTAGTTCCCCCCCATAGACTTACATGATTTTACCACCGGGGGTACTATTCCTCTTCATGGGTTGGCGCAGCTTCCACTGCATCTTCGCCGAACCCCGGCCCCTAAGGGGAAACAAAAGGACAGCAAGGTGAAACAAAGGGACTAACAAGGGGAACCACCCTCACCAATAGACTTACCTGATATTACCGCCAGAGGTATTAGTCCCCGAGACTTCATACTTTCTCTCAGCGCCTGAATAAGGGAGAAAGCAACAGGTTACATATTGACATTATTTTATCGAACTGTGTTGGAAAATGCAAATCATTACCAGAATACTACCAGTTGCCACGAGGAACTCTTCATTAGGGTCAAGCTGCAACCTGCAAGGAATCGGACAAGAGTGAAAGTCAGGCATTTGAACTCTTATACTTACGGCGTCTTGCCGGGAATCTCAGAGTCAATATTGTTCTGGAACTCACCGATTCCTTCGAGCCAGTGAAGCAACTGGTTATCAACGCGCCCCTGTGCTCAATGCAGGATGGAGAGCTCATCTTTTTAAACCATCAGAAGAATATTCCTACGGGCCAAGCAAACGAAGCTATGTGGGCCAGTCCAGTCCGTCATCTCGGCCCTACGCATCGCATTGGTGCAGACCGCAGCTGTCCAGTTCCAATCGACTCCTCTGTGGGAGCCAGGTGAGCGTAACAGAGTGGTGGATCATTGTGCAACTGTGTGTGTCATTAGGGACATGCACTCAATATATGCATGTGAAATTAAGTGACCCTCAGTTTCCTGTACACATCACATGTGAACATGGCCATGTGAACACCCCAGCATGTCAAACCACACCAATCCCCTGACACCTGAAAATTAAACAAAACACAGGAACAGGCATTGACCAGCACAACACATCATGTACATAGTACCCCACAATTACAATGTCAGAGTGCTCAAGACACTGTAGGCCAAGCCAACTGTCCAACAACAAAAGGCCCTCCCTTACACATCACCTTGACCTTCTGAACAACTGTGTCTGGGGCATGTAGCCTTCTTCTTTCAAGTCTACCTGGCTACAGGATCACCCTACCCCTTGGTCTCCATGTTCCAGCTTGCGTGCAAATAGGGTCCAGCCCCCTCAGAGCCCACATTCACTGGTAAAAATACCAAATCGCAGAGAACTCCAAGTAGCCAAACCCCCAAACCAGGGAAAAAGCCTGTATGCACCAAAAAACCCAGGAAGAGCCTCCAGTAGATGACTTGAAGTAGCAGGAAATGTCAAAGCACATGTGCAAGCACAATGATCGAAAAACCAAGCTTGCACAGTTGAACAATGGTCCAACAGGATGGGTACCATCTACGGTACATGACATACAATGATGATGCAACAACTGATGGGTACTGTCACAGCTCTGGTACCAAGCGCAGGAGTGGCACAAACCAACCAGCCCCTCCGTGATCTGTGCGCCTGCAAGGTCAAACTTACACAGCCCTCTGAGACCCCGGCAGGGAAGGAGGGTCAGGGATATGTTGCATGGACAGGCATTGGTAATCAGGAGAACCAGAAAGAGGGGCAGGAGAGTGGATGTGGACTTGCAAGGGAAAGTAGGCAAAATACAATTATTCACAAAAACACATACTCAATTTGAGAAAACATGTTCATCATGCACATTGTACCAAAATAGTCAAATTCAAGCCAAAGAGAGACTTATCTCTGGGGTGAGTGCTGGCCTCCTTCCTGAGCACTCTCAGGTCCGGTAACAGGAGCACTTCACTTCAATGCTGCATAGAGAGCGTGAGTTACTAATCTGAATGTGTGATGACAACACACACACACAACTCCATCCATGCCCCAAAGTAAGTGACTTATCCACAAACAAACACCCCTGTCTGCTGCTTTGTACCCATACGTTAGCTTGGCCCACCGATGGTTCATACACTGTCAATGCAGTAAGGCAGGCGCATATGACCGTGCAGGATATGGAAGACCAATGGGTCAAGAATCACACATGATACAATGGTCCCTGGGTGAGCTGCTAGACGCGTATAGCAAGGTGCAACTTCAGTACAAGTTGTGTTCTGGCAGCCGCATATTTCAATAGGTAGTGCACCTGGCAATTAGCACATGCAAATGACATGCACTGCCCACAAGTCTGTGCCTCGCTCGGTGTCCCTGTGCGTTGTATCAGTATCTGGCTAGGAATGCTACTACCTTAATAACTATGCTTCAATGGAGCAAGGGGAACTCCAGGATATGTTTGATGGCCCCTGTGTGTGCCCCTGACAACTTGGAAAGCCACTTGGCATTTGGCCCTCAACACATGCCAGCTGTTCTGTGTGCTTCACCAACAATGCCTGGCAAAGCTCCCCAGCACTGGTGCTACTTAGCATGCATGTGCAAGTGGCCTGGTGGAAGGTTGGCTGCAGTGTCGGCTCTTGTGCTGCTCACCTTGGCTGGAGATCCTGGAAACACGTCTGCTTCTGTTGGACATCTTCGCACAAGCCCTGTGCCTCTGCTTGCGCACACATCTACACGTCTGCACCACCGAATGTGCCCAGTTCTCTGGATTAGTCTTCGCTGTGTCTGCTGGCAAAGGTAGTCCGGAGTCTTAACTTCCTGCAGAAAGGGCATAAAATAAATTAATAAGACAGGAAAGTTCCCTGTGTGTGTCTTCATGCTGGTTGTCACTGGTTCAGGTCACAGACCTACATCCAAACTCCTCCCACCATCAGTGTCATTTTCACAGGCCAAGGGTGCAGGCTACTGTCTACATCATGAAGTGCATCAAGCACATATACAGGCAAGAAAAGAACATACATCACAATCCACATCAATTAATGGAGACATCAATCACATACTCACCCAAATAGATCACAGACATGGGGTGGATAAAATGCAACAAATCCCCACTAGGAGTATTAACACAAGTAGTACAGCAGCAGACAGGCCACAGTTACGAGGAAAGTCCAAAGCCCTTGTGTAATATTTTGTAACACCGAACCATCCTAGCGAGCCCATGGAGAAGGGAAGCAGGAGTGGCCTAAGTGAGCCAGGACCCCAAGCTGCAAACACATACACAAGACAAGATTGAAGGGCCCAGCTGGAACAGACAGTGGATGCTTCAAAAGCCACAAAGCACCATACTGTCACATAAATGCACAATAGACAAACAATATTTAACTATATTAACTAATTAAACTAACAATGAATAACCTACGTAACCTAATTAAAATAACTATCAAATAATCAATATTAACTAAAAGCAAAAATCGAAAATGGCCACATACGACCCGGGGGGGCACCCAGAAGGGGGGAGGTACAGGGTGCACCTCAACACCCACATGCGATGATGTTCAGACAAAAAAAAAAACCCTCCATGGGCTCAACGACCTGCACACCACGACCTGTGTGGAAGATAATTTGTCGTCCGAGTCTGCCTCATCCTGTAAAGGACGACGTGGCACAGGACCCACGTCGTCCTGACCACGCCTAGGCGCAGCTTGCCCCTCGTCGGCAGCAAGTGTGCCGGACGGGTGAGCCTGGTTCTGTGAGACAATGACACGCAGGTCTGCATGTAGAACCTCCCATGATACACGTACTTCCTCTTGCAAGGTAACACGTGTAACACAGAGTTCTTCCTGCATGGTCTGGATGGACAACTGATGAGTCTCCCGGCAAGCACATAGCTCAGCCGAGATGGTACGCTCAAGCTGCTCAAACCTCTCCTCTGACCGCTCCCTCTGGGACATCAAGAGGACACCCAGAGTGGATCGGAGGGAAGCATACTCACCCTCCATGACCTTCATGTGTGCCTCTGCGTGAGCAGCAATTGCTTGATGCAGAGACATTTCAGCCTGGCGTGCCCTGTCTGAGGCCGCCATGCCCAGCCTGAGCTAGCGGGCCGTGGACTGCACTGCCTGCCGCTGGAGAAGCACCTGCCTAGCAGGGGGGAGCATGGATTGGGCCACACGTTCCATGCTCTCAGCGATGTTATCAAGTGCTGCCCCCTGACGTTTTGAATTGGCAGTCATGTCTTGCTCCCACTCAGTATACCTCGGTGGCGCGCGGCCACCGCGTTGTTGGGTTTGACACCTGCGGGACCCAAGAAAAAAACATTAGTACACATGTTAGAAGCACATGACACACATACACATAGACGTCACACAGACAGCCAAAACATGAAGCAGACATGTCACATACAAAATATAACCTGCCATGCATGCCTGGTCAATTTGACATTGCATCAGTGAGTAGGCATGTAGAACGGTGTTCCATGGCTCAGAAGCGGGTTTATGCAGTGCAGAACATGTGTACGTTACTAACTATCTACATGAACAAGTACTTCATGATGTGTATAAAAAATTGTGAAGCCAGTGGAAGGGCCATTTCAGGCATCACGTGCAATGTGCATGCAATGAGTTGCATGGCTACAAGCAAACCCCCCCCGACCTCAGTGAAAATGCAGGGATGCCTTGCATGGTAGCAAAGGCTGAACAGAGACCTGTGTATTGGCAGACAGTGTTGACTAGCATCAATGGCCTCATCTGAGTCAACTGACAACACAGCAGATGATGATGGTACAGTAAGCAGGACACATGACGAACCCTCAGTAGTACACCCAAGTGTGCAAAAGCCACTATACCAGTTGGACAGAGTCAGTGGGCCTGAAACTGGGGGAGGACTGTGCCCCACACAGACTGTGACACCCTAAACATGTGTGTGATACAGGACAGGGCCAGAGTGGGCACGGGATGGCTGAAAAAATCCCATGAAATGTTGCTCATACAAGACACGTACTACAATGATCATCCAAGCAAGGACACATAGGGGCATGCGTGGAATGCACATGGAGCATGAATGGGCACTCATGTCCCTGCAGAGCATCTTCCATCTGCACAGTCCAAGTGATACACCCTGCCTGAAGGGCAGAGGATGTACCCCACTGCATGTGGCAGGTTGGCTGGTGGAAGTTAGCATGTACACAGGAGGCTTGAACAGGCCATTGCAGTACGCCAAAATGATGCACAACAGTGCAATGGTGTAATTTGGGCACAGGGGGGGTGGAGGGGCAAGGGGGCATTCCTACGTGGAGTACCCACATGCAGAGGACACATGCACGTCAGTCATGCAATGACATAGTCCCAGTGCTGAGAGGAAAACCACCCCTGGCTACATGCAGAAGAGTCAGAGAGCAGGAACATGGACGGAAGGGGCATCTGGGTGACTAACATGTGAGTAGGGTGCAAGTGTGGTGATGAGGACATCTGCTCTACATGTCCACCATCCTGCACAGCAAGCACGCATCAGTGAAGCATTGCATGACTAGCACATGAGAACCATGTACACATAGCATGTAGTGGCAGTCAAGCACAACACATCACACAGGCAAAACACACATGGGCTGGACATACATGCAACAACACTCACTGAACCGGGCATCAAAGTCCTGCATCTCTCCCACTCCTTCAACCAATTCTTGTGGTATGAACTCAGCAACGAGTGCCTTGTGCGGTGTGAGGTCACCCTCCTCAGGTGGTGGCCCACCGCCAGTCACCAGAGTCATGCTGTAATTAGAGGCACGCTTGGCCTTACCACTGCGTTTGAGGTTATTCCAACGCTTCTTTCACTCGGCAGCTGTGCGCACCTCATGGCTGAATGCACTCACATTATCCGTGACATGCTTCCAGTGGGTATTCCGATGGGCAGCCATAGTTTGACAATTCGGCCCCACTAACATGTCACGTCTGTGGGCCTGCACATAGTCCAAAAGGGAGTCCAGTTCCTGCTTGCAAAAAGGCTTCTTCCTTGATGTGCAGGAGGCCGTGGCTATGTCTGGGGTCCCAGCCTGTGCTGCAGATGCAACCTTCCTCCTCTTGGATGGTGGCGCGGACCCTGGCTGGCGAATGCCGCCCTGATCAGTATGGCCAGTGGGACCGGTGGATTGAACCAAGGGAGAGCCAGGTTGAAGGACGACCGAAGGCCTGACTTCCGTCAGTGGCTGCTGGGTGCCCTGGAATGGACCCTGCGCAGCAACATCGGCTGTGCCAGGGTCATTGACTGTGACTGTCCTGGTTGGTAGACTAACTACCGTGGTGTTGTTGGCTGCATCTGCTCCTGCACTTGCCATCACCCGGCTGGTCGGGGTAGCAGATGACATTGCTGCCCCAGGGACATGTGTCTCGGTCAGGGCAGCCCTGCGTGCACCTACGATGTTCCTCCTGACCTGCTGGAAATCTTCCAGGGACTCTTCAAGTGCCAACACAGCCTGCGCTGGCAGACCCTGAGCCTGGGTGGTGGTGTCCACAGCTGCACCTGCAGCTACCACTACCCTTGGGCCCATGGCTGTTGATGAAATGGACTGCCGGGTCACACAAGCGCCAGTGCCAGATGCAAGATCTGCATCTGTCGGAGCCGCAGGGGGTGGTGGCATGACTGCACCAACACATGGCACATAATTGTGCTCAAGTGGCACACCCCTGTCTCTTCCCCCTCTGCAGCCCCCCTGGACACCCTGGAGTCCCCCTACTCCCTGGTCACCCCAGCCATGTCCCTGACCACACCCGCCATGAGGAGTACGCCCAGCTGAGGCGCCCCTCACCTTTGGTGGCCTCCCAACCATGGCACAGATGGAGTAGTGCCGGCACAGATGGAGAAGTGCCAATGGGAGGTGTACACCACAATTGTCCTGGGCAATTGGAGTGGAGGGGGGGTATAAGATGTTATAAGCACCCCTGCACCTGCAAGGCTGTATGTGACCCCAGTGATGAATTGACAGGTCACGCAACGCTCAGGCACCCCAAAACTGCAGTAAAACTGTGCACGCACCCGGTAGCCCACGTGTGTGGAATTAACCTCCAGAAGTACACTTTGGCACCCAGGGACACGAAAAACACATAAGCGTGGGACATGCAGGCCACTATGACCTCGAAAACGGGTAAGCGATACACAGGGGCACCCGGAGTGGGAAAAATAGTGTGAGCGACTCACAGGCAGACTAGCGTGATAATGAAAAACACGCGTAGCCAATACCCCCGCCAAAAGAAGAGATACATCCTTGATAGCTGTGAAGTAGTGATGGTGCGCGAAACAACACGAAATAGCAACACACACGTCGGTCTCCACGAAAGGCACGTACAGCGAACTGCCGGGACCCGCTCACCTTTAACCCATGCTCATGGAAACGCCTGCACGCGTCACGTCACTTACGCAATTAGGCCCTTTCCGAGGATTACACGCATTAACACGCAGACTGCTGTTTTTTCACGTGCTGAATCACTATGCACCCATCATGAGGTGAACGCCCGCGCGCGTAACATCACAGATGTGCTTACGCGTTAAGGGTCTTTCCACGAATTACTCGCTGACGTGCACTTTTTTCACGTGCCAAATCACTCCGTATCAAGCTGGCCACACGAAAACACACGGAAGACCATGCTATTGCCCAAAAGGCCATTTTCCTGCCCCCAAGAGCCCTGAGCCAGCTCCCACCTGTCATCTGCTGCTGCCTGTCTGCTGCCCACATGCCCTGCTATTTGGTGCCTGCACGTCAGCCATCTGCAGGGGCCCAGTTGCTGTGTCCACCCCTGCTGGAACAGAAGACTCCCGACTGGGATACTATCGCTCCACAGCCCAGCCCCAGGACACAGTTGCCCACCCACACCTGCTTCGGGGGTCGCCATGTCGGGGCAAACCCCATCCGAGACCACTGGCGACCCCCAGCCAGAGAGGCAGAGGGCCACCAGCTTCAGTGAGAAGGAAGTTGGTGTCCTGGGGGAGCATGTCCTCTTCACACCATCGCGCGCCAACAAAGAAGGACGGGAGAGGATCTGGGAGGACGTCGTGATTGCCATCAATGCAGAGGGGGCTGCAACCCATGACATCAAGCATGTCTGGAAAAGCTGGGAGGACCTCAGATCCAGGACCCTTAACAAGGCCCGGCGCCTCGTGAAGGCAGATGATGCAGAGGGGTGCCGGGTCCACCTGAGCAACATCGAGATGAGGGTCCTGGAACGCATAAGCCCAGTGCTCCATGCCCAGATCCTTCGGAGGAAGACCCGTCTGGAGTCGAGCGGTAAGTGGCCATGCATTGCTGTGTGAAACAGGGCATGTTGCAGTGTGCTGGTAGTCAGCTACTTGCCTGTATGTGTAACATAGGCCATGTATGTATGTGTGTGCGCCGGGACATCATGGTAATGCATGTGAGACCAGTAATGCGTGAACCACATGTATGGTGCATGTGTTCCAATGAGACATGGGGAGCTGCATTTGGAATGCACACATGAATGCATGCCAGTCCCTGTTCTTGGACATGGGTGGGGGGTGAGAGATGGGTGCCGCTCTCATGTACATGTATGGTGTGCATGTCTGTGTGTCTGAGAAGCGTGTGTGTGACTTTTAAACGCCATGGATGCATGACACATGTCCGTCACGATGTGTAGATTCACTCATGCAGTCTGGTCACCGTTGTATCCACTTTGTCTGTGGTGTACGAGCCATGATGCATGACCCTCCGGTGATGTGTGTGCATGGGATCAGTATGAGCCATGATGCATGTGAGTTTTAAGGCAACATTTATGTTAATAGAGGCCCTTGTACATGGATGTTGATGTTGATTTCATGCGCTGTGCCTGTTTCTGCATGTGTGTTGCCTGCATTGACCCATGTGTTGTGGAGGGACAGGATGGAAGTGACGTTTGACAGTGCCACTATGTGTTATTGCTTCCGGTCTAGGGGACTATTGTACAGTACCCTGATGCTTGTGTTCTATGTCTCCCTCTACGCAGCGTCGAGTGAAGAAGAGGGCGGAGATGGCGATGTGGAGCTAAGCGGCAGGGATGCCTCCACCGGGCGGCGACGCAAGGCCCAGACACCCTCCCAGGAATTGACATCATCTGGGAGGGAGGGGACTGGTGCCACGTCTGCCACTACGGGTGTAGCGGAAAGGCTGGGTGAGCCCTCACAGGGGCTTGCAATGGCGGAAGACGGTGCGGAGACATCCAGGTTGGTGGTCTCCACAGAGTAGGAGGAGCCCGCTACTCAGCCACACATGGGGCCTGGTGGGGGTAGTACCACTGGTGCAAGTGGTGCAGTCCAGGGCCAGGGTCAGGAGGCCGCAGAGGGACCTGTGCATGTCGCTGGCAAGGACCCTGTGATTGCACCACCATGCACCAGCAGGGATGCCCCATCCCAGGCCCGTCCGCAGGTAGGGGGGAGGCCCACGTCATCTGGCTCTCCACTACCTGCGGACGAGGAGTCCCATGACCGTATGGGCTCCGTCCTGATTGGTATCGCGTTTCGCACGTGTGTCATTCGTGATGACGTGCGTGCTTCCTGGGGGGACCACTCACGCTATCACGAAGAGCTGCGTGGCAATGTGGCACAGTTGGGAGCCATGGTCGGTGGGTTCTTACATGTGTCGCGCACTCTGGCGGACCTCTCCTCCTCTGTGGAGACTATGCACCAGTCGTTCTCCCTGCCGTCTTCCAACCCAGATTCCACCAAGGCCCCCTGTGGACCTGGCCTGACCAACACAGCCAGCTTGGTGGAGATCCCCTCCCTGCCACAGTCGGGAGTCGGCGGTCCAGCAGGGGTGGACACCCCAACAACTGGAGACCAGCAGATGGAGGATGTGCAGGCATCATCGGACAGGGCACATGGACAGCAGCAGCAGCAGCAGCAGGAGCAGGCTCTAGGTGGGAGCAATGATGGCTCGGGCCATCGACATCAGGGGGGCAGGCATCGGCCAGAGGGCAGGAGGACCCAGGAATGGGAGTGTCTTCCATGTGGCTGCGGTTGGGCCAGTGGATAAATGCGGAGCGGTGGTGGGAAGAGGAGGCGCAGCTCACCATGGTCAGGGGGGAGTTATTCATGTGTCGGGCGTTGAGGCGGACTGAGTGCCTCGAGGCAACTCGCAGGGAGTCGGAACAGGCCATGAGTGCATCCCTGCCAGACCTCGGGGCCAGGACAGAGTCCCACCTCCAGGAGATAGACATGGAGTTCGATGATGCCCTGGCCCACAACATCACAGAGTTAGCCGCAGGACTTGCCCGCCGCCATTGTATATAGTTAGTTAGTGATAGGTTTCCTTTCTTTTTTTTATTTTGGGACGCTTGGACAATGCCCCACATTTTTGTATATAGTTGTAAATTAGGTAGGATTTTGTATATAGGTTTCATTTCATTTGTTGGGCTCATGGACCCTTGTTGCAATATTTGTACATAGTTGGACAGTGGATTTTTTTTCTTACATCATTTACCCTCAACATGGCTCAATGGATTTTGGGATTTTGGTTTCCTTTGGATTTACTTTGGTGGACAAGGATTTTTGACAAACTTTATTTTGGATTCATTTGGTTTGTGTCATCATTATTATTATTATTTTTTAACATGCCTTTTTTCTTGTTTATTATTATTTACATGCTTTGAATAATTTTTATTATTTTTGTGCACAATACATTTTGATTTCTTACTTCCATGTGTGGTATTTTCTCTATGGTTTACTGCATGTCAGAATGTGGGTTTACACAATCACTCGCACCCAGTGTGTGCGTGTGAGGGACATGTGTTGATGTGCATATTTGACTTTTGGTTAGTGACAAGTAATAGGCCTTTCAGTGTGGGGTGGATGGGAAACTTGATTGTGTCTAAAGACTGGGGTAGCGTGCAGTGGGATTTTGGTGGACATGAGGCCCATGAATGTGCATCTTTATGACATGTTGGGCGGGGACATGAGTCAGGGCCTGCTGCCAGGTGCCCGTCAATGCTGGGGTGTGGGGGTGCTGGGGAACATGAGTCGGGGCCTGCTGGCAGGTGCCCGTCAATGCTGGGTGGATGGGGGTGCTGGGGGACATGAGTCGGGGCCTGCTGGCAGGTGCCATCAATGCTGGGGGTGTGGGGGTGCTAGGGGACATGAGTCGGGGCCTGCTGGCAGGTGCCTGTCAATGCTGGGGGGGTGGGGGTGCTGGGGGACACGAGTCAGGGCCTGCTGGCAGGTGCCCATCAATGCTGTGGGGGTGGAGGTGCTGGGGGACATGAGTGGGGGCCTGCTGGCAGGTGCCTGTCAATGCTGGGTGGATGGGGGTGCTGGGGGACATGTGTCAGTGCTCATTTGTGCATGGTGACATGTCGGCTGGCTGAGGGGCTTCGCCAGGGTGGATGGGCTGCCTGTGGGGCATGGCCAGGGGTGCAGTGTGTTCCCTTGTGTTGTGGTCTGCCTGCAGGCCCTGGGGAGGGGGGGAGAGGGCACACCTGGGAGGACACACACTGCCATTTCATTGGGGCACCCCCGTAATACACTTACCCCGCTCGCACAGGGCCTATCGCGTGTAAAACTTCCCCCGTACCCCGAAATACACGAACCCCGCTCGCACAAGGCCAATCGTGTGTAAGACTTCCAGCGCACCCCCGAAATACACGTACCCCGCTTGCACAAGGCCAATCGCGTGTAAGACTTCCCGCGCACCCCTGAAATACATGTACCCCGCTTGCACAGGGCCAATCGCGTGTAAAACTTCCCGCGCACCCCCAAAATACACGTACACCGCTCACACAAGGCCAATTGCGTGTAAGACTTCAAGCGTACCCCCGAAATACACATGCCCCGCTCGCACAAGGCCAATCGCATGTAAAACCTCCCGCGCACCCCCGAAATACACGTACGCCGCTCGCACAAGGCCAATCGCGTGTAAGACTTCCCGCGCACCCCCGAAATACACGTACTCTGCTCGCACAGGGCCAATCGCGTGTAAAACTTTCCGCGTACTCCCGAAATACACGTACCCCTCTCGCACAAGGCCAATCGCGTGTAAGATTTCCCGTACACCCCAAAATACACGTACCCCGCTCGCACAAGGCCAATCGCGTGTTAAACTTCCTGCGCACCCCCGAAATACAGGTACCCCACTCGCATAAGGCCAATCTCGTGTAAGACGTCCCGCACACCCCCGAAATACACGTACCCCGCTTGCACAGGGCCAATCGCGTGTAAAGCTTCCCGCACACCCCCGAAATACACGTACCCCACTCGCACAAGGCCAATCACATGTAAAACTTCCCTCGCACCCCCAAAATACACGTACCCCGCTCGCACAGGGCCTATCACATGTGATTCTCCCCACGCAGCAGGGTACGTGTATTCGGAGGGGTGCGCGGGGAGTTTTACAGTCGTTTTCGTGGTTGGGGGCTGTATGCTGGTCCACCGGCCTGTGTGCCATGTACAGGATTTGTGCGCTGTTCATGGCGCACGTGGAGGGGTTGGGGCGTAACTGGCGCTGCTGCATGGTCTCTGCACCACTCTCCGCCACGGCTGGTTATGGATTTTAAAATCAATTAATACGCTGTGCGCGGAAATGTATTTTGGCGCATGCGGCTGGCGCAGACTGCCGCACGCGCACACTGTGCGCCAGCCGCGTGCGCCACTTGTGCGCCACTTGTGCGTTGAATTCTATGAATTACCCCCTTAATCCATTTGTTTTTCTACTTAAATACAGACTTTTCTGTCATCTGAAATGTGGTTTTAGGCAAATTGCTCGATGGTATACCAGTCCACTGCTGTTTACTCTTCCTGCTTATCCTTTACCAATTGAAGGCACAGTAGGCTGGATCCACCTCCTTAACTCCCTCAATGGGTTTCTTCATCTTTTTACAGTCTTGATGTGACATTTTATTTAGAATCTTTTAATCTTTGAATTGCATTTTACCTTTATGGAGTATCCTAGTACTGCAGAAAAAGAAGAAAAATAGGGAGGGGGGCTGTATGGGTACAGATACAGTCCCCAGTGCAAGGGGTGGCCAGGAGGCAGTGCAGGAAGGTGGCAGGGTGAGCAGGAACCTGGGCCCAGGGGACATAGGGTGGCCAGGTGCACAGTGCCAAGAGAGCAGATCAGCACGGGAGAAGGGGAGAGAAGGCAGAAGCAAAGAGGAAGGTTTTGAGGTGCTTCCGGAACTGGAGATGGTTCTCCTCAAGTTTTAGAGTGGCAGGGAGGCTGTCCAGAGGGAGGCCCAGTCGAAGATACAGATCTACCTCCACCTCGTTTCTTTGAAAAACAACTGACCCTGATGGAGTTAGAGGTAGAGGAGCGAAGAGCTCGAGAGGGGAGGTATTTGCGGAGGGATAGCTGAAGGTATTTTGGAAACAGGCCCCAGAAAGCCTTGTGGACAATGCAGAGGGTTTTGAATTTAATCCTTGCATGCACTGGGAGCCAATGGAGAGATTTCAAAGCTGGAGAGATACGATCCCAGGGCTTGAGGCCAAGGACAAGTCTCGCAGTCCTGTCCTGATTAAATTGTAGAGGTCGGAGAGTAGAGGCAGGTAGATTTAGAAAGAGGCTGTTACAAAAGTCCAACCGAGAGAGAACCAGAGCTTGGGAGACAGTGAGCTGAGGGAAGGAGAGGAAAGGAAGAATACCTATGAGGAGGTGCAGTAGGAAGTTTGACTTTTTAGAGACATCAGAGATATGGGCCGAGAAGGAAAGTGTGGAGTCAAAGATGATGCCAACGTTCTTAGCCTTGCACGTAGGGGTAGGAGGAGGAAAAGGCCTTTACACAGGAGAACTTTCAAAGTTGCAGAAAGGGAGAATCATCACTCACAGCCATTCATATGGCTCCAGTGTCGAAGGTCCTCTGAGCTCAGACTCCCACCTTCTGGCTATCGTGAGATATCTACTGGTTCTGGCTCATTAACTACCAACCCCATTGCTGATGAACTCACTGCATGCATTGACTGATCAATAGATTAACTGGCTGTGTTGTGCAATATGTTCCGATACCAGGCACATGTCAAGTTATTATTCCTGATCAGGAATGACCCTTTACAGATGCCCCTTTAAATTTCAGACGCTCTTAATTTGTTAATGACCCCGTTACACCCACTGGGAATGTGAGAGGACTCCTTACCTCTCCTTATCGTTCAGTTTTGGCACCACAGGCTTTCAGGGACTACGGCTCACAAGCCAATGGTGTCCTCTTAGAGTAGATACAGGTCTGGGACATGGAGATAGATTTCAGAGGAACCAAGCACAGACACAATGGGGCTCATTCTATGTTTCCCGGTATCCTGGTGGAAAATTCGGCAGTATACCAGCAAATGGAATGACTGTTCCCGCCAATTGGTCCGGCGGAATTACTGCCTGATTACAAGTGGATGTAAGGGTGGTAAATCCCCATTCCACAGAGTCCCATTGTCCTCTATGGGGGCTTTGCCTGTATGACTGGCAAAGGTAATACAGGTGCCAGTAATACAAGCTATTTTTGCCTGAAAGGCCCCTGACTTACCTCCATAAATTGGCTGGAATTGAATCAGGTGCCCCACAGGCAAACATCTAGTTGGCCAGTGTGGTAATATGCTGGTATGAGTTAACACTGGTACATTTTTACTGCACGGGACAACTTTGAATGAGCGCCAATATGCTTTGAAGTGTAGTCATTGCATTGCAATGTGATAAAACAAACACAATGAGAACATGTCCTCTTCTAACCTTGCAGCAGCATCCTGAACCCACCTACAACACCCAGACGTGTATAGGTTACAGCCGGGTGGCAAGAAGGAAATTGGATCTTCAGATAAGACCCCTTGAATATCCATTGGAAGTTCCATTGCTCTGTATTGGAGGCACAGTCTACATCCTTTCTCCATCTCTGCAGCAACACATCAGCGATACAAATGTACCTGCCAGTGTTGATAACCTGATTCAGATAATCCTGGAAGTATCTAGTGCCAGCAGTCACGTGGGGTTACACTCTTCTTCTCCATATCATATCATATCACATGTCAGCACCTTTCTAGACAAACATACAAACCCTGTGTCCAGGAGTTTATAACGCATAATGCAACGCACTGACTAGGCCACAAACTGCCAGCATTTTATTAGTGCCAGAGATCTAATCCTGCATGAATCTATTTGCTAGCGCACTACTAGTACTGAACTGTGGACTCACAAGCTGTACCAGCATCCTTAATGGATATGATCGCACAATGGCAATTATAATGCCCGTACAGTTTCGCTATTACTCAACCCCAAGCGAAAAGTAAACATCATGACAGATGACAAATAGAAGAAACATAAAATGAGGTAAGGCAGTACAAGAGTGCAATGAAACACTCATTCTTAGTTTTAAGCTCTCAATGAGTGCACTTTTTTATAAAAAGAAATGTGACCTGTTAGAACACTGTTTTATTGATTGAAGCCCTTGACAAGGAAGCCATTGCTATGTTATACCGATGCAACCCAAGTGATATGTACCCAGTTGGTTGAGGGCAAGAGGGGGGGGGGCTGAAGGTGTACACCAACTTTGGAACTGAAGCAGTAATCAAATATGGGCGGTGCATCCGGTATGAGGGAGGACAGCAGGAAGGGGAGTTCAGTGACATGTTTTAGTGAAGTTATCGATTTTCCTGTCACACTTGTTTGATACGACACAGCCTTTACAGTGTTTACACTTGTAAAAAAAAAGCAATAGCATTTTACTGTAAAGCATCTCTTACATAGTATCATACTTAATGGCTCAATTATAAATGCTAGTTTTGCAGCAACATGATCAGTTGGGTGGTTTTCACCTTGAAGGTGTGGACTAACACATTTTATGACAGTCATTCCTGTACTTTTGGGATGCAACACAATCACAATATACCCTTGATAGTTGCTTTGGGGAGTCGAAGAAGATCAGCTTTTAGACAAGCTACTGCCAGGCAGCGCTGGAGACCAAGTGGGGTTGGGGTGTAAAGACAAACATAAAATTAAGAGATCGGTAGAGCACAAAGAAGTACTATTAATAATGGGTAGAAAAGCAGAACTGCAAATAAACAAAGGGTTAAAAAGTGAGCCCTTACCATGGAGAAAGGAGGGGTGTTGTTTTATCTGAATGGAGGGATGACACTGCCTTGGTTTTCCAGTTGCCCTATTAGTATTGGTCTGTTTTGACAGAAAAGCCTCCAAGGAAATCAACCACTGGGATTAGGTGAGAATATGACAGCGCAGGGGTGTAAGACATCTGTATTGCCACCTTTCTGTTGCCACACTTTTATTACGGGCTCCTTGGCTAGACACCAGAAAGGTTTGGTATTTTACCTGGCAATAGAAAGACACCCTCATAGCGTTTTCAGAATTATTATACCCATGACACTCTTTTGCAATTGGGGATTTTCTTCTTATATTATGTTTAATCTAAAAAAAAGCCAACATTTAAGAAACACTTATTACACATAGGCACACATGCAAAATAACATTTCTCATCTGCACAAAAGGAAAATAAAATGTAAAAACAGCTTTCATGGTTCATCGTTACACTTGTATTTGCATCTTGTAAACATCAACTGCTTTTAAACTCCAAACCTCTTTAGCACTCATTCACACCCCCCACCAAGAACAGTGATTCCTCATTCCCTTAAGCGAATCTAGCTAATATTCATTAGCAAAATTGGCAGAACGACATGCATTCCCTAGAAGCAACCTTCAAAGTATAATATTGAACACTCCTGTATGACAAAGCAAAACTCCCCCCACTTCTCAACGCTTAACAATTTATAAATAGGCTAACTCAGTTGTCCCTCTGTACCTCAAGGCCAAATGAGTTCTTGCCATTTTGTGCCCAGTTTGACACTTCCCTAATTAGTCTATGGGGGGTATCCTAATTAATTATCTTTTTACCGATGCACACACCAAGATCTTAGTAATTGAAACCTCTGACTGCTTCGTGATTCACCTCACTGGCAGTCGTCCTTGCTTTGTTATTCACCTCACTTCACAGCTACTGTCTCCCACTGCCAAGATATGGCTTCAGCTCCAGGGTCACAGCGACCCAGCACACTGACAGCTCAGCGCCCCAGCCACGGTCTATGGAGGTCTGGTCTGAACACAACACCTCTCCCTCATCAGGAAAATCTGAACAGCATGCACTGAAAAAGCCCAGCCAGGCCAGGAACACACCAACCCAACTCTGTTAAATGTTCTCTTTCTCCCTCGCCTTCCCTGTCTGTTCACCCTTTTCACATATCCTTTTTTCGTGCTCTCGCCTCCTCACCTTTAAACCCCCTTTCTGCTGCCTGGCTCCTACCTATATCTCTGTATGGATTCTTTACTGTTTTCCCTCATATTCCCAGATGCCACCAGTGATGTCACTAGTTATGTCTCTGGTCAGTCACCACCCCCTTTCATTCACCACCGTCAGTAACTTTCTAGTCTTTTCTGCGATGACCCCAGCCCAGCAATTAATGTGAAACAAAACTTCCTTTCCTTCCTGCCTTACTCCAGCATAAACAATGACAATGTTCTTTCCAGAGCTCATTCTGCTGTCTCATTGCACCCTGAATCCAGCATCTGCAAGGCACACCACTGTTCAGCTTTTCAATTTTGCATTTGTTTTCTAAATTAACATTGCAGAGTGAATGTTTGTGTGCCTGTAACACAGCCTGTGGCCTAAGCAAATGTAAACCCACACTGGCCCCCAAAAAGAAATTGCTAATGTCAGTAGTGCTAAAGTTAGTATTGCCAAACGGTTAGTAATGTTGAAGGTGTTATTACAAATACCCTACACTGCACTATGCTGCCATTCTGCTATAGTTCCCTACAGGTGTCAGCAGATACACTTACTTCCTGCCCTAGCCATTAGTAAAGCTATTTATGTTCTTAATTCTGCCCATGTCTTCCATGTTGTGGTGACACTTGTTATAAACCATTGGCAGCCTGCAGGGCACAGGACTGGTCTGACAAATGAGATCAAATTGTATTTCATTCTTCTATAGAGTGCAATAGATATGTTCTTAAATTGCAGTTGTTGCACAGCTTGCTATGTTACGAACCGAGGAGCTATGGCATTTTAATGGAACTGCCTTTGCTGGCCAGCCTAGAATATTAATAATAATAATTGCATGCAGTAAGTGACTGATGCAAAAGGGGCTTCCTCTAGTGCCCTTGCTGGAACTCCACCTGCACCATGGGGAAGAATCACATTAGAAGTCTTTTGACATCTCCCAACTAGAATGCTGCCTAACTGTGTACACAGAGCTATTCCCGGATCACCACATCTACCCATCACCTGAGGGGTTCCAGAGGGAGCAATCCCCTAACCCATGGTGTTCACCCTCTTCATGGAGCACCTGGGCACTCTCCTCGCCAGCCACAATGTTCGCCAATCAACAATGCCTATGATAACCAACTATCCCTTAAAATATGATCCATAGAAGACAACCACATCTTGGTCCCTACCAGGATGTTCAGTGTCTTCCTCAAAATGAACTTCTTACTACAGGACAACACACACTGCTGTGTACACACATGGCTGTGCACTGTGAACATTAGGAGCTTCACCCTTCATCTGACACCGAGGTCCAAGTGTCTGGAATTCCCTGTAGGCGGCTCACTCTGTTTGAACACACACAGATCAAGGTGACTACATTACACCCCCATTCATCAAACATCACTGGCTAAAGTTACAAGCCACCTTCATAGCCAGCTGCGTTGAAAACCACCTCTCACCATGCATGCTTCCTCCTACCCGACAGACAAAGTCAGAATCTCTGGCAGTCAGAGCTTTACCTGAGGTCAGGACCTGGGCAGATTAGAATAGTAGAAATAGAAAAAAGAAAGGAATAAAATAGGCACAGATTGGAACATGATACATGTCGGCATATGCCTCAACCATGCCTTCATGGATTTCAGAAAAGCAATCAAGGCTGTGTCTGTATTTTACCCATCTGCAACTACCTAATAAGACACATGTAGCCTTGTGCTGCACCGGTACTTTGCCCACCTACAACTATCTAATGAGACACATGCAGACTTGCATAATACCTGTATTTTGCCCACCTACAACTACCTAATGAGACACATGCAGCCTTGCGTTGTACCTGTACTTTATCCAGCTGCATCTACCTAATGAGACACATGCAGCCTTGCAATGCACCTGTGTTTTACCTATCTGCAACTACCTAATGTGTCACATGTGCTGCCCCTGCATTTTACCCACCTGCAACTACCTAATGAGACACATGCAGCCTTGTGCTGCACCTGTATTTTACCTATCTGCAACTACCTAATGAGACACATGCATCCTTGTGCTGCACCTGTACTTTGCCCACCTGCAGCTACCTAATGAGACGCTCACAGCCTTGCGAAGCACATGTATTTTACCTATCTGCAACTACATAATGAGACACATGCAGCCTTGCACTGTACCTGTACTTTACCCACCTGCAAATACCTAATGAGAAACATGTAGCCTTGACTGCACCTCGATGTTACCTATCTGCAACTACCTAATGAGACACATGCAGTCTTGCGCTGCACCTGTATTTTACCTATCAGCAACTACCTAATGAGACACATGCAGCCTTGCACTGCCCCTGTATTTTACCTATCTGCAACTACCTAATGAGACACATGCAGCCTTGCGCTGCCCCTGTATTTTACCTATCTGCAACTACCTAATGAGACTCTTGTAGCCTTGTGCTGCACCTATATTTTACCTATCAGCAACTACCTAATGAGACACATGCAGCCTTGCGCTTTACCTGTATTTTACCCACCTGCAACTACCTAATGAGACACATGCAGCCTTGCGCTGCACCTGTATTTTACCCACCTGCAACTACCTAATGAGACACATGTAGCCTTGCGCTGCACCTGTACTTTACCTATCTGTAACTACCTAATGAGACACTCACAGCCTTGCGCTGCACCTGTATTCTACCTATCTGCAACTACCTAATGTGAAACATGCAGGTAATTAAAAGGTTTATTTGAAAATTAAACAATATATATCTATCACACTTTTATAGTAAATTAATATTTGATAGCAGACTTGTGAAGATGATAGTGATCAACAATGGATAATGTTACAGTGGTACACTCTTTTTGATGGCTTAGAAGTGATATAGAGAGGATAAAGTAGCTGAGAATGTTTTTATGGCTTCAAGGACAATGCAATGATGAATGGAAATGCAGTACAGAGCATAAACTTGATATGACTTCAACAAAAGACAATGTAATCACTTTTCTTTGACAATTCACCCCCCCCCCCCTCCTTTATGCAGGGTAAAGAGATGGAAGGAAAGCACACAGTTCTCAGGAATGCAATCAAATATAATTCAGTTCCCCCCTAGCAAGCTTAGAGGAAAACAGGTAGAAGTTTTAAACACAGGCAAAATCCTTTTAAATGTGGTGGCAATGAAGTGAAAAATATACTCAAATGGGCACACACCCATTTTCAAAACACATAAAAGAAACATTGAAACCCAGGTAGAGACATTCACTTTCCACTTTCTTGCGGGATGCTTTGCCGGGAGACTCCAGACTTCAAATCCATCAATCTCCAGAGGCCAGAGATCCAGAGAGACCAGAGATCCAGAGAGACCAGAGATCCAGAGAGACCAGAACTGTGCAGTGCTGAGAGCAGAACCAGAGACCAGACTAGCAGAGCTGACCCAGATCGCTGTGAAGAACCGCTAGCAGAAGTCCAGCCAATCTAGACCCGATCCATGACCAAGTCGCATTCCTGTCCAAAATCTAGTGTGAGTACCCAGCTAACACTGTGCCAAAACCAATCTCTTAGTTTAAAATAATCTAATCCAAACTATTTTAGCCTATTAGAACTGCCTCCTAGAATCATGTCATTCTGTCATCTTTAAAACTGAAAACTGTCATCTATCATTCTGAGCTTTAAAATTTCAAATCCGAAAAACTACCTTTACTAAATCATCCATATCTCCGGAACCGTTTGGAGCGTGTTTTAACTGTGATCTTAAAGATAACATTCTAAGCTTTATAACGAGCCTAGAACCGACTTCCTACTCCTTATAGTGCCTCCGTAATTGCGCTCGACGCACACGACTAAATTTGCCGCTATTACTGTCACGTCTGGAATCTGGTTGTTCTGGAAGTGAAATTCTACTTGGTCTGATTTTTGTTCAACCATGTGGCAGGTGCCGTTTAAACTAACATGGTTGACACTCTGTTTTAATTTTATTGGTCGGCTAGTCTGGGTCCAGAGGACCTTGTTTACGCAATCTATTAGGGGTGACAACCTTCTCAGGAGGTCATTCCCCAGTAAACAAGGGGTGCCCTCTGGAGTCACTACTATGACCGGGTGTTTCATCTTGTGTGGATGTTGGTGCGACCACAGTCATATGAGTCTACCGCAAAGAGATCTTGGAAATCCAAGAAAACTTGTTTCAACTTTTGCTTCTGTTCCAGAGTCACGCAGGCATCAGCTAGGTTGACTCTCTCTTCCACCATCTGCCTGAAGCCTGGAAAGACTTCTGGTTTTCCTATCTCAGCGGCCTCCTCCAGCTGGGTGGAGAAGTCCCTGGTCAGAGTGCTGATTTGGACTGGAGGCTTCAGGTGGGAAAGGCAGCCCTCATGGACCTGGAAAATCACCTCATCCCTTCTAAAGTCGCAAGTCACGTCTTCCTTACCATAAGGGCAAGAAGTGTACAACAGGAAGTTCCCCCCGTGCCTGGTAAAGATCCTGTCTGGTGTTGTATTGTCATCACTGTCACTGTCAAAACTGTCCTTGAGGATTGGTCCTAACAGTTAATTTCCTAAATCAATGGAGAAATGTCGGTCATCAACTGCCATTCCAATAATGGTGCCTGCGGCTAGAGTAATACTCTGTAAGTCGCTGTTATCCACCTCTATTGGAATGGTGTCATGTTCTATGTTGACTAATGGTGTTGGGTTTACCCCAACCTTTGCTGTTGGAGAGAAGCGTTTAGATGTATATAAGCATCAGGGTTTTTCAATTTTTGTCCTCTTTTACCTTTCACTTCCAGGGAGAATTGTCGGGTCCTTTCTGGGTTGGTGACTTCCTCTTTAATCTGAATTTCAACTGAATAAGGTAGCAATTGAGCTGACCTAAATGCTTTTTCTGGATCATCAAAGCCCATGGTATTATCCGCTAATCGGGACCAAGCTTTGAAGTTTATCAGGTCCAAACTAATGGCAAAGCGATTGCGAATGTCACTGCCTAAGTAAAAGGCGGCAGTGACGTCTCGCACGACCCAACAATTATGGACTATGCTCTTGTTGCCAATGGAGATTTTGAGCATACACCTGCTTGGCAGGAGATATTTGGAATTGGGTGTTTCCAGATCCATTTCCCATTTGTCTATCAGTTTGAATGTGGGAATGGCTGGATCTTTTGGGAGTTGGCGGAAAATGGCTTTGCTGATGAAGCTCTTACCGTTGTTCACACACACTTGAGCGAGAACAGAGTCCTTCCCATCATTTAACTGAACAGGGATGAACAACTGCTCTCCAATTTGCTGAATATCAGCCAGGCTCTGAGCTGATTTCACATCTTTCTGGACTATAGGAGTGGGAGTGTCTGATTGTGGATTGGTAAAGAATTTCAGAGTGTTTCCTTCCAGTGTGGAATACCACCTTAAACTGGAGGGAAGGTTGATTTTCAGAAATAGAGAGGACCCCCCACCACCAGTCTGTTGTCCTACTGCTATTACTGTCACGTCTGGAATTTGGTTGTTCTGGAAGTGAAATTCTACTTGGTCTGATTTTTGTTCAACCATGTGGCAGGTGCCGTTTAAACTAACATGGTTGACACTCTGTTTTAATTTTATTGGTCGGCTAGTCTGGGTCCAGAGGACCTTGTTTACACAATCTATTAGGGGTGACAACCTTCTCAGGAGGTCATTCCCTAGTAAACAAGGGGTGCCCTCTGGAGTCACTACTATGACCGGGTGTTTCACCTTGTGTCGCCCAATTTTGATGTCCAAATCTGCAGTCCCCTCGACAGGAATTTCCTTCTCGTCAAAGTTCTGCAGTTGTCCAGGAAGAGAGGTGAGAGGAATTCGGTAATTCTCCCCCCTTCCTGCATTTAGTTCCTCAAAGGCCCTTTTGGACAGAAGGGTAGCTTGGGATCCAGTGTCCACCAGTGCCAAAATTGTACCCTGACCCTGTACTTGTACGGGGGAATAGTATCTTCCCTCCTTCTCCTCAAGGGGGCACAGATAATGCACATTTTTGGACAACTGGTGGGCTATGAAGTGAAAAATATACTCAAATTGCTTTTAATTCCCTATAGGAGGTTCAGGGTGAGTGAGAGATACTTAAATGAATTCAGGATCACTTTAGCAATGCTCTATGAATGATTGTCAGGTTGCACACGACTTTCAGCAAGGAAAGCAAGGACAAATATTTTTACACGTGGCTGAAATTAAGCAAAATGTCAAACCGTGGCAAATTTAGTCACGTGCGTCGAGCGCAATTACAGAGGCACTCGCTCCCAACGGTTCCGGAGATACGGCCGATTTAGTAAAGGTAGTTTTTCGGATTTGAAATTTTAAAGCTCAGAATGACAGATGACAGTTTTCAGTTTTAAAGATGACAGAATGACACGATTCTAGGAGGCAGTTCTAATAGGCTAAAATAGTTTGGATTAGATTATTTTAAACTAAGAGATTGGTTTTGGCACAGTGTTAGCTGGGTACTCACACTAGATTTTGGACAGGAATGCGACTTGGTCACGGATCGGGTCAAGATTGGCTGGACTTCTGCTAGTGGTTCTTCACAACGATCTGGGTCAGCTCTGCTAGCGGCACTGCACAGCGGTCTGGTCTCTGGTTCTGCTCTCAGCACTGCACAGTTCTGGTCTCTCTGGATCTCTGGTCTCTCTGGATCTCTGGTCTCTCTGGATATCTGGCCTCTGGAGATTGATGGATTTGAAGTCTGGAGTCTCCCGGCAAAGCGTCCCGCAAGAAAGTGGAAAGTGAATGTCTCTACCTGGGTTTCAATGTTTCTTTTATGTGTTTTGAAAATGGGTGTGTGCCTGGGCCTAGATAAACCTGCCCCTCTCACTTATCATTGGCCAAGCTTTCCTCTCTCCCTTGATTGGGGGAAAGAAATGGAGTGTCAAAGTGATGCTGTAGGTTTTATGGTCAGAGGAACCTCCCCTTGTCAAATTGCACACAAATCTATTTCTGACCCAAATACATATTTATCTATGTACCATTTTTCTAATATTATATGTCCAGTTAACATATTTTCTGTAGCACCAAACCATCCGATCCCTGTCTTTGTACGATGTTGTGTCCACTTATGACAGAATTCTCCCCTTTTCATCCAGATAACGACCTCTAAACCTTTCCAGATTTTACACAAATGTGCACCAGGGATATGGGTTTCAGATGATAAAGTGTCATATATTTAACATGCATACATTTTTTTCCGCTACTATCCACAAGAACATACCACAGGGTCCTAACACCTCTTCAAATGTGCACAGAAAAATCACAAAAATGATGAGGTTATTTATATAATTTTGACAAGTCCGCACTGTGAATTATCCATCTTTTTAAAATCACGCTCTGGCGCCAAAGGGGTGTGGTTTTCCAAAGCACATGGTGGAATGTCTGGTTTATCCACTTCCCCCAAGCTCAGCTTGCTCTCACAGGCACTGCCCCTCCCAGTTTCTCCCAATAGGAAGCCATTTTACGACCCCCCCAATATAACATTTGCCTGAGTCAGGGATAGTGCTTTGTTTAGTTTCCTGTACTCCCCAGGTACCTCTCCCCTAATCCAATCAGAGAGGTGTCATCTCCTTTTGGCAGGGGCAGCAGAATGCAGCCAGGCCTGGGAAGAGTTGTTGAGCCAGTTCAACTCCTGTCGGGACGAGTTGTCAGGCAGAATTCAGCTAAATGTCACTTTAGTTCCCAGTTTTCTACATTCAAATCCAACTTACAATTTTGTACATGCAGCTAGAATGCTGATTCTAAGTTTAAAACTATGACATTTAGGGGCCGATTCATGGAACAAACGTGCGCCGAAAATCTACGCGCAAGCAGGCGCAAGGAGGCGCAAGCAGGCGCAAGCGGAAAAAAAGAGGCACACGCGCACGCGTGCGATACATGGAAGTCCCTGCGCGTGTCTTCCTCGGGATGTGCGCCAAACCCGTGCATGGCGCACACGTCACTGCAACATCCCGAAAGACGTGCGCGACGCGCACAGTGAAAGCGCACAACCTCTGCGCATACACTAGAAAGTGGGCGGAACACGGGGCGTAACGCGCGGAATGGGGAACAACTTGCGAAAACAAGGGCGTAACTGGGGATGTACTGCAGGGAAGCAGAGGGAACGCCCACACGCACCCGAACCACACGTATTCATGGAACCGAATAGGGCAAAGCCACGCACAGCGAAAGACACGCACAAGCCGATACACGTCCGCCACACGAAGGCAGGCGGTAGCGTCCCTGCGCATTACAAAAGTGGCAACATAAAGCAATTGTGCGAGCGGGGCACGTGTATTTCGGGGTTGCGCGGGAAGTTACACACGCGATTGAGCGGGATACGTGTATTTCAGGGGTTCGCGTGAACTTTCTCACGCGATCGGGCCTGGGGGAGCGGGCTACGTGTATTTCAGGGGTTCGCGTGAACTTACCCACGCGATCGGGCCTGGGGGAGCGGGCTACGCTTATTTCTGGGGAGCGCGGGAAGTGACACACGCGATTGGTGGAAATCCACGTGTGTTCTGTCATCACGTGCAATGAGGGTAACACCTGCGTGCGTCACGTCACTTACGCGCATAGGCCCTTTCCTCGTATTACACGCGGACGTGCAGTTTCCACTACGCGCATGGCCCTTTCCTCGTATTACACACTGACGTGCATGTGTGTTGGGGATTGTGAGGACCTGGTGGAGGCTGGCCATGGTGACTGGGGGGGGTGGGGGTGGTGGGAGACATGGGTGGGGGCCTGGTGGAGGCTGCCCCTGGTGACTGGGGGGGTGGGGGTGGTGGGAGACATGGGCGGGGGCCTGGTGGTGGGTGCCCCTGCACTGCTGGGGGGTGGGGGTGGTGGGGGACATGAGTTGGACATGGGTGGGGGCCTGCTGGCAGGTGCCCCACAGTGCTGGGGGGTGGGGGTGGTGGGGGACATGAGTTGGACATGGGTGGGGGCCTGCTGGCAGGTGCCCCACAGTGCTGGGGGGTGGGGGTGGTGGGGGACATGAGTTGGTGTTCATTAGTTCAAGGAGACATGTGGAAATGCAGTACAGAGCATAAACTTGATATGACTTCAACAAAAGACAATGTAATCACTTTTCTTTGACAATTCACCCCCCCCCCCCTCCTTTATGCAGGGTAAAGAGATGGAAGGAAAGCACACAGTTCTCAGGAATGCAATCAAATATAATTCAGTTCCCCCCTAGCAAGCTTAGAGGAAAACAGGTAGAAGTTTTAAACACAGGCAAAATCCTTTTAAATGTGGTGGCAATGAAGTGAAAAATATACTCAAATGGGCACACACCCATTTTCAAAACACATAAAAGAAACATTGAAACCCAGGTAGAGACATTCACTTTCCACTTTCTTGCGGGATGCTTTGCCGGGAGACTCCAGACTTCAAATCCATCAATCTCCAGAGGCCAGAGATCCAGAGAGACCAGAGATCCAGAGAGACCAGAGATCCAGAGAGACCAGAACTGTGCAGTGCTGAGAGCAGAACCAGAGACCAGACTAGCAGAGCTGACCCAGATCGCTGTGAAGAACCGCTAGCAGAAGTCCAGCCAATCTAGACCCGATCCATGACCAAGTCGCATTCCTGTCCAAAATCTAGTGTGAGTACCCAGCTAACACTGTGCCAAAACCAATCTCTTAGTTTAAAATAATCTAATCCAAACTATTTTAGCCTATTAGAACTGCCTCCTAGAATCATGTCATTCTGTCATCTTTAAAACTGAAAACTGTCATCTATCATTCTGAGCTTTAAAATTTCAAATCCGAAAAACTACCTTTACTAAATCATCCATATCTCCGGAACCGTTTGGAGCGTGTTTTAACTGTGATCTTAAAGATAACATTCTAAGCTTTATAACGAGCCTAGAACCGACTTCCTACTCCTTATAGTGCCTCCGTAATTGCGCTCGACGCACACGACTAAATTTGCCGCTATTACTGTCACGTCTGGAATCTGGTTGTTCTGGAAGTGAAATTCTACTTGGTCTGATTTTTGTTCAACCATGTGGCAGGTGCCGTTTAAACTAACATGGTTGACACTCTGTTTTAATTTTATTGGTCGGCTAGTCTGGGTCCAGAGGACCTTGTTTACGCAATCTATTAGGGGTGACAACCTTCTCAGGAGGTCATTCCCCAGTAAACAAGGGGTGCCCTCTGGAGTCACTACTATGACCGGGTGTTTCATCTTGTGTGGATGTTGGTGCGACCACAGTCATATGAGTCTACCGCAAAGAGATCTTGGAAATCCAAGAAAACTTGTTTCAACTTTTGCTTCTGTTCCAGAGTCACGCAGGCATCAGCTAGGTTGACTCTCTCTTCCACCATCTGCCTGAAGCCTGGAAAGACTTCTGGTTTTCCTATCTCAGCGGCCTCCTCCAGCTGGGTGGAGAAGTCCCTGGTCAGAGTGCTGATTTGGACTGGAGGCTTCAGGTGGGAAAGGCAGCCCTCATGGACCTGGAAAATCACCTCATCCCTTCTAAAGTCGCAAGTCACGTCTTCCTTACCATAAGGGCAAGAAGTGTACAACAGGAAGTTCCCCCCGTGCCTGGTAAAGATCCTGTCTGGTGTTGTATTGTCATCACTGTCACTGTCAAAACTGTCCTTGAGGATTGGTCCTAACAGTTAATTTCCTAAATCAATGGAGAAATGTCGGTCATCAACTGCCATTCCAATAATGGTGCCTGCGGCTAGAGTAATACTCTGTAAGTCGCTGTTATCCACCTCTATTGGAATGGTGTCATGTTCTATGTTGACTAATGGTGTTGGGTTTACCCCAACCTTTGCTGTTGGAGAGAAGCGTTTAGATGTATATAAGCATCAGGGTTTTTCAATTTTTGTCCTCTTTTACCTTTCACTTCCAGGGAGAATTGTCGGGTCCTTTCTGGGTTGGTGACTTCCTCTTTAATCTGAATTTCAACTGAATAAGGTAGCAATTGAGCTGACCTAAATGCTTTTTCTGGATCATCAAAGCCCATGGTATTATCCGCTAATCGGGACCAAGCTTTGAAGTTTATCAGGTCCAAACTAATGGCAAAGCGATTGCGAATGTCACTGCCTAAGTAAAAGGCGGCAGTGACGTCTCGCACGACCCAACAATTATGGACTATGCTCTTGTTGCCAATGGAGATTTTGAGCATACACCTGCTTGGCAGGAGATATTTGGAATTGGGTGTTTCCAGATCCATTTCCCATTTGTCTATCAGTTTGAATGTGGGAATGGCTGGATCTTTTGGGAGTTGGCGGAAAATGGCTTTGCTGATGAAGCTCTTACCGTTGTTCACACACACTTGAGCGAGAACAGAGTCCTTCCCATCATTTAACTGAACAGGGATGAACAACTGCTCTCCAATTTGCTGAATATCAGCCAGGCTCTGAGCTGATTTCACATCTTTCTGGACTATAGGAGTGGGAGTGTCTGATTGTGGATTGGTAAAGAATTTCAGAGTGTTTCCTTCCAGTGTGGAATACCACCTTAAACTGGAGGGAAGGTTGATTTTCAGAAATAGAGAGGACCCCCCACCACCAGTCTGTTGTCCTACTGCTATTACTGTCACGTCTGGAATTTGGTTGTTCTGGAAGTGAAATTCTACTTGGTCTGATTTTTGTTCAACCATGTGGCAGGTGCCGTTTAAACTAACATGGTTGACACTCTGTTTTAATTTTATTGGTCGGCTAGTCTGGGTCCAGAGGACCTTGTTTACACAATCTATTAGGGGTGACAACCTTCTCAGGAGGTCATTCCCTAGTAAACAAGGGGTGCCCTCTGGAGTCACTACTATGACCGGGTGTTTCACCTTGTGTCGCCCAATTTTGATGTCCAAATCTGCAGTCCCCTCGACAGGAATTTCCTTCTCGTCAAAGTTCTGCAGTTGTCCAGGAAGAGAGGTGAGAGGAATTCGGTAATTCTCCCCCCTTCCTGCATTTAGTTCCTCAAAGGCCCTTTTGGACAGAAGGGTAGCTTGGGATCCAGTGTCCACCAGTGCCAAAATTGTACCCTGACCCTGTACTTGTACGGGGGAATAGTATCTTCCCTCCTTCTCCTCAAGGGGGCACAGATAATGCACATTTTTGGACAACTGGTGGGCTATGAAGTGAAAAATATACTCAAATTGCTTTTAATTCCCTATAGGAGGTTCAGGGTGAGTGAGAGATACTTAAATGAATTCAGGATCACTTTAGCAATGCTCTATGAATGATTGTCAGGTTGCACACGACTTTCAGCAAGGAAAGCAAGGACAAATATTTTTACACGTGGCTGAAATTAAGCAAAATGTCAAACCGTGGCAAATTTAGTCACGTGCGTCGAGCGCAATTACAGAGGCACTCGCTCCCAACGGTTCCGGAGATACGGCCGATTTAGTAAAGGTAGTTTTTCGGATTTGAAATTTTAAAGCTCAGAATGACAGATGACAGTTTTCAGTTTTAAAGATGACAGAATGACACGATTCTAGGAGGCAGTTCTAATAGGCTAAAATAGTTTGGATTAGATTATTTTAAACTAAGAGATTGGTTTTGGCACAGTGTTAGCTGGGTACTCACACTAGATTTTGGACAGGAATGCGACTTGGTCACGGATCGGGTCAAGATTGGCTGGACTTCTGCTAGTGGTTCTTCACAACGATCTGGGTCAGCTCTGCTAGCGGCACTGCACAGCGGTCTGGTCTCTGGTTCTGCTCTCAGCACTGCACAGTTCTGGTCTCTCTGGATCTCTGGTCTCTCTGGATCTCTGGTCTCTCTGGATATCTGGCCTCTGGAGATTGATGGATTTGAAGTCTGGAGTCTCCCGGCAAAGCGTCCCGCAAGAAAGTGGAAAGTGAATGTCTCTACCTGGGTTTCAATGTTTCTTTTATGTGTTTTGAAAATGGGTGTGTGCCTGGGCCTAGATAAACCTGCCCCTCTCACTTATCATTGGCCAAGCTTTCCTCTCTCCCTTGATTGGGGGAAAGAAATGGAGTGTCAAAGTGATGCTGTAGGTTTTATGGTCAGAGGAACCTCCCCTTGTCAAATTGCACACAAATCTATTTCTGACCCAAATACATATTTATCTATGTACCATTTTTCTAATATTATATGTCCAGTTAACATATTTTCTGTAGCACCAAACCATCCGATCCCTGTCTTTGTACGATGTTGTGTCCACTTATGACAGAATTCTCCCCTTTTCATCCAGATAACGACCTCTAAACCTTTCCAGATTTTACACAAATGTGCACCAGGGATATGGGTTTCAGATGATAAAGTGTCATATATTTAACATGCATACATTTTTGTCCGCTACTATCCACAAGAACATACCACAGGGTCCTAACACCTCTTCAAATGTGCACAGAAAAATCACAAAAATGATGAGGTTATTTATATAATTTTGACAAGTCCGCACTGTGAATTATCCATCTTTTTAAAATCACGCTCTGGCGCCAAAGGGGTGTGGTTTTCCAAAGCACATGGTGGAATGTCTGGTTTATCCACTTCCCCCAAGCTCAGCTTGC
Source organism: Ambystoma mexicanum (assembly GCF_040938575.1). Classification (NCBI taxonomy): domain Eukaryota; kingdom Metazoa; phylum Chordata; class Amphibia; order Caudata; family Ambystomatidae; genus Ambystoma; species Ambystoma mexicanum. The sequence continues at coordinate 53,350,919 of NC_090925.1, read as the reverse complement.
TCTCACAGGCACTGCCCCTCCCAGTTTCTCCCAATAGGAAGCCATTTTACGACCCCCCCAATATAACATTTGCCTGAGTCAGGGATAGTGCTTTGTTTAGTTTCCTGTACTCCCCAGGTACCTCTCCCCTAATCCAATCAGAGAGGTGTCATCTCCTTTTGGCAGGGGCAGCAGAATGCAGCCAGGCCTGGGAAGAGTTGTTGAGCCAGTTCAACTCCTGTCGGGACGAGTTGTCAGGCAGAATTCAGCTAAATGTCACTTTAGTTCCCAGTTTTCTACATTCAAATCCAACTTACAATTTTGTACATGCAGCTAGAATGCTGATTCTAAGTTTAAAACTATGACATTTAGGGGCCGATTCATGGAACAAACGTGCGCCGAAAATCTACGCGCAAGCAGGCGCAAGGAGGCGCAAGCAGGCGCAAGCGGAAAAAAAGAGGCACACGCGCACGCGTGCGATACATGGAAGTCCCTGCGCGTGTCTTCCTCGGGATGTGCGCCAAACCCGTGCATGGCGCACACGTCACTGCAACATCCCGAAAGACGTGCGCGACGCGCACAGTGAAAGCGCACAACCTCTGCGCATACACTAGAAAGTGGGCGGAACACGGGGCGTAACGCGCGGAATGGGGAACAACTTGCGAAAACAAGGGCGTAACTGGGGATGTACTGCAGGGAAGCAGAGGGAACGCCCACACGCACCCGAACCACACGTATTCATGGAACCGAATAGGGCAAAGCCACGCACAGCGAAAGACACGCACAAGCCGATACACGTCCGCCACACGAAGGCAGGCGGTAGCGTCCCTGCGCATTACAAAAGTGGCAACATAAAGCAATTGTGCGAGCGGGGCACGTGTATTTCGGGGTTGCGCGGGAAGTTACACACGCGATTGAGCGGGATACGTGTATTTCAGGGGTTCGCGTGAACTTTCTCACGCGATCGGGCCTGGGGGAGCGGGCTACGTGTATTTCAGGGGTTCGCGTGAACTTCTTCACGCGATCGGGCCTGGGGGAGCGGGCTACGTGTATTTCAGGGGTTCGCGTGAACTTACCCACGCGATCGGGCCTGGGGGAGCGGGCTACGCTTATTTCTGGGGAGCGCGGGAAGTGACACACGCGATTGGTGGAAATCCACGTGTGTTCTGTCATCACGTGCAATGAGGGTAACACCTGCGTGCGTCACGTCACTTACGCGCATAGGCCCTTTCCTCGTATTACACGCGGACGTGCAGTTTCCACTACGCGCATGGCCCTTTCCTCGTATTACACACTGACGTGCATGTGTGTTGGGGATTGTGAGGACCTGGTGGAGGCTGGCCATGGTGACTGGGGGGGTGGGGGTGGTGGGAGACATGGGTGGGGGCCTGGTGGAGGCTGCCCCTGGTGACTGGGGGGGTGGGGGTGGTGGGAGACATGGGCGGGGGCCTGGTGGTGGGTGCCCCTGCACTGCTGGGGGGTGGGGGTGGTGGGGGACATGAGTTGGACATGGGTGGGGGCCTGCTGGCAGGTGCCCCACAGTGCTGGGGGGTGGGGGTGGTGGGGGACATGAGTTGGACATGGGTGGGGGCCTGCTGGCAGGTGCCCCACAGTGCTGGGGGGTGGGGGTGGTGGGGGACATGAGTTGGTGTTCATTAGTTCAAGGAGACATGTGCCTTTGCTGGGGGGCATGCCCATGTTGGGTGGGCTGCCTGCGGGACATGGCCAGGGATGCAGGGTAGTCCCCTGTGGTGTGGGCTGCCTGCAGGGGCCGTGGAGGGTGTACAGGGAACACCTGGGAGGACCCACACTGTCAAATCACATGTAGGACTCCCCGGCACCCCTGAAATACACGTACCCTGCTGAAATCGCGTGTAAAACTTCCCGCGCACCCCTGAAATACACGCGCCCAGGCTATTCGCGTGTGGAACTTAACGCGCACCCCTGAAATACACGCGCCCAGGCTATTCGCGTGTGGAACTTCCCGCGCACCCCTGAAATACACGCGCCCAGGCTATTCGCGTGTGGAACTTCCCGCGCACCCCTGAAATACACGCGCCCAGGCTATTCGCGTGTGGAACTTCCCGCGCACCCCTGAAATACACGTACCCTGCTGAAATCGCGTGTGAAACTTCCCGCGAACCCCTGAAATACACGCGCCCAGGCTATTCGCGTGTGGAAATTCCCGCGCACCCCTGAAATACACGCGCCCAGGCTATTCGCGTGTGGAACTTCCCGCGCACCCCTGAAATGCACGCGCCCAGGCTATTCGCGTGTGGAACTTCCCGCGCACCCCTGAAATACACGCGCCCAGGCTATTCGCGTGTGGAACTTCCCGCGCACCCCTGAAATACACGCGCCCAGGCTATTCGCGTGTGGAACTTCCCGCGCACCCCTGAAATACACGTACCCTGCTGAAATCGCGTGTGAAACTTCACGTGAACCCCTGTAATACACGTAGCCCGCTTGCCGTGCTGGTACAGGGTTAGCGCAGCCCTTTGCGCTGGATTGGGGATTTTGATGGCTTTTCCCTGCGCGGAAGGCGTTCTTGGGGGCGTAACTGGCGCTGCTGCAAGGTCGCTGCGCCACTGTGCGCCACGGCTGGTTTTGGTGGCTGGAATCCATGAATACGCTGTGCGCGGAAATGTGTTTCGGCGCACGCGGCTGGCGCAGACTACCGCACGCGCACACTGTGCGCCAGCCGCGTGCGCCACTTGTGCGCCGAATTCTATGAATCGGCCCCTTAAACAATTGCAACCTATGTGACACTCACAAGTAGGTCACTCATTTATTCTAAACATTTCGATTTCAGTTGCTTTAAACCCAAATTCACTTAAGCTGCTGACATCCCCAGCTATTTTTTATATATACATTAAATAATTACTTCCTTCAAGTCATTTCAGAATATAGTTTTACATTGTATCAACCTCTTAGCACGTCTTTCCTTGGCCTGGTTTGGGTTCATTTGTTCAGTTCTACACAAAAGTCTGGTGGTTTTAAAACGCCGGCTTTCTGATAGTGGTGAGCACCAGTATTGCACCCATTTTTGACATTAAGAAAATGAATTCCCCACAGTTCTAGGTTGCTTTTGGCAATCAGCATTGCCATTCCCAATGGTTTCAGGGTACTGTGTGTGTAGCCCAATGGTGGTTTTAGGCAGTGCCCTCCTGTGCTCACAACATAGGCATAAATGGGTGGCAGTCTATTCTTCATGTTTTCCCTGTGCACTCTCTGGTGAGTTCTGGCCATCATGATGTTTTCCATGCCAGTACTGCATAGTTTTATGGTTGGGCTTGGATGCATGGGTAAAAACATCCCACAAGCCACTCACAGCATTGCGCTGCACCTGTATTTTTACCTATCGGCAACTACCTAATGAGACACATGCAGCCTTGCGCTGCACCTGTATTTTACATATCTGCAACTACATAATGAGACACATGCAGCCTTGCACTACACCTGTATTTTACCTGTTTGCAACTACTGAATGAGACACACACAGCACAGCGCTGCACCTGTACTTTGCCTAACCACAACTACCTAATGAGACACTCACAGCCTTGCCCTGCACCTGTATTATTACCTATCGGCAACTGCCTAATGACACACATGCAGCCTTGCGCTGAACCTGTATTTTACCTATCTGCAACTACCTAATGAGACACATGCAGCCTTGTGCTGCACCTGTATTTTTACCTATCGGCAACTACCTAATGAGACACATGCAGCCTTGCGCTGCACCTGTATTTTACCTATCTGCAACTACCTAATGAGACACATGCAGCCTTGCACTGCACCTGGATTTTACCTATCTGCAACTACCTAATGAGACACATGCAGCCTTGCGCTGCACCTGTATTTTACCTATCTGCAACTACCTAATGAGACATATGCAGCCTTGCACTGCACCTGGATTTTACCTATCGGCAACTACCTAATGAGACACATGCATCCTTGCACTGCACCTGTGTTTTACCTCTCTGCAACTACCCAATGAGACACATGCAGCCTTGCACTTTAACTGTATTTTACCTATCTGCAACTACCTAATGAGACACATGCAGCCTCGCTCTGCACCTGTATTTTACCTATCTGCAACTACCTAATGAGACACATGCAGCCTTGCACTGCGCCTGGATTTTACCTATACTTTACCCACCTGCAACTACCTAATGAGACAAGTGTAGCTTTTCGCTGCACCTGTATTTTACCTATCGGAAACTACCTAAGGAGACACATGTAGCCTTGCGCTGCACCTGTATTTTACCTATCGGCAGCTACCTAATGAGACACATGCAGCCTTGCGCTGCACCTGTATTTTACCTATCGGCAGCTACCTAATGAGACACATGCAGCCTTGCGCTGCACCTGCATTTTATCTATCTGCAACTGCCTAATGAGACACATGCAGCTTTGCGCTGCACATGAAGTTTACATATCTGCAACTGCTTAATGAGACACATGCAGCCTTGCGCTGCACCTGGATCTTACCTGTCTGCAACTACCTAATGCGACACATGCAGCCTTGCAGTGCACCTGGATCTTACCTATCTGCAACTACCTAATAAGACACATGTAGCCTTGCGTTGCACCTGTATTTTACCTATCTGCAACTACCTAATGAGACACATGCAGCATGGCGCTGTAAAGTATTTTACCTATCTGCAACTACCTAATGAGACACATGCAGCCATGCACTGCAACTGGATTTTACCTATCTGCAACTACCTAATGAGACACATGCAGCCTTGCGTTGCACCTGTATTTTACCTATCTGCATCTACCTAATGAGACACATGCAGCCTTGGGCTGTAAAGTATTTTACCTATCTGCAACTACCTAATGAGACACATGCAGCGTTGCACTGCACCTGGATTTTACCTCTCTGCAACTACCCATTGAGACACATGCAGCCTTGCATTTTAACTGTACTTTACCCACCTGCAACTACCTAATGAGACACATGCAGCCTTGTGCTGCACCTGTATTTTACCTATCTGCAACTGCATAATGAGACACATGCAGCCTTGTGCTGCACCTGTATTTTACCTATCTGCAACTACATAATGAGACACATGCAGCCTTGCTCTGCACCTGTATTTTACTTATCTGCAACTACCTAATGAGACACATGCAGCCTTGCGCTGCACCTGTATTTTACCTATCTGCAACTACCTAATGAGACACATGCAGCCTGTATTTTACCTATCTGCAACTAACTAATGAGACACATGTAGCCTTGCGCTGCACCTGTACTTTACCTATCTGCAACTAACTAATGAGACACATGCAGCCTTGCTCTGCACCTGTATTTTACTTATCTGCAACTACCTAATGAGACACATGCAGCCTTGCGCTGCACCTGTATTTTACCTATCTGCAACTACCTAATGAGACATATGCAGCCTTGGGCTGTAAAGTATTTTACCTATCTGCAACTACCTAATGAGACATATGCAGCCTTGCACTGCACCTGTATTTTACCTATCGGCAACTACCTAATGAGACACATGCATCCTTGCACTGCACCTGTGTTTTACCTCTCTGCAACTACCCAATGAGACACATGCAGCCTTGCACTTTAACTGTACTTTACCCACCTGCAACTACCTAATGAGACACATGCAGCCTTGGGCTGTAAAGTATTTTACCATCTGCAACTACCTAATGAGACACATGCAGCCTTGCACTGCACCTGGATTTTACCTATCGACAACTATCTAATAAGACACATGTAGCCTTGCGCTGCACCTGTATTTTACCTATCTGCAACTACCTAATGAGACACATGCAGCCTTGGGCTGTAAAGTATTTTACCATCTGCAACTACCTAATGAGACACATGCAGCCTTGCACTGCACCTGGATTTTACCTATCGACAACTATCTAATAAGACACATGCAGCCTTGCACTGCACCTGTATTTTACCTATCGACAACTACCTAATCAGACACATGCAGCCTTCCTTGGGCTGTAAAGTATTTTACCTATCTGCAACTACCTAATGAGACACATGCAGCCTTGCACTGCACCTGGATTTTACCTATCGGCAACTGCCTAATGAGACACATGCATCCTTGCACTGCACCTGTGTTTTACCTCTCTGCAACTACCCAATGAGACACATGCAGCCTTGCACTTTAACTGTACTTTACCCACCTGCAACTACCTAATGAGACACATGCAGCCTTGCGCTGCACCTGTATTTTACCTATCTGCAACTACCTAATGAGACACATGCAGCCTTGCGCTGCACCTATATTTTACCTATCTGCAACTACCTAATGAGACACATGCAGCATTGCGCTGCACCTGTATTTTTACCCACCTGCAACTACCTAATGAGGCACATGCAGCCTTGCGCTGCACCTGTATTTTACCTATCTGCAACTACCTAATGAGACACATGCAGCCTTGCGCTGCACCTATATTTTACCTATCTGCAACTACCTAATGAGACACATGCAGCCTTGCGCTGTAAAGTATTTTACCTATCTGCAACTACCTAATGAGACACATGCAGCCTTGCACTCCACCTGGATTTTACCTATCGGCAACTTCCTAATGAGACACATGCATCCTTGCACTGCACCTGTGTTTTACCTCTCTGCAACTACCCAATGAGACACATGCAGCCTTGCACTTTAACTGTACTTTACCCACCTGCAACTACCTAATGAGACACATGCAGCCTTGCGCTGCACCTGTATTTTACCTATCTGCAACTACCTAATGAGACACATGCAGCCTTGCGCTGCACCTATATTTTACCTATCTGCAACTACCTAATGATGCACATGCAGCCTTGCGCTGCACCTGTATTTTACCTTTCGGCAACTACCTAATGAGACACATGCAGCCTTGCGCTGCACCAGTACTTTACCTATCTGCAACTACCTAATGAGACACATGCAGCCTTGCGCTGCACCTGCATTTTACCTATCAGCAACTACCTAATGAGACACATGCAGCCTTGAACTGCCCCTGTATTTTACCTATCTGCAACTACCTAATGAGACACATGCAGCCTTGCACTGCGCCTGGATTTTACCTATACTTTACCCACCTGCAACTACCTAATGAGACAAGTGTAGCTTTTCGCTGCACCTGTATTTTACCTATCGGAAACTACCTAAGGAGACACATGTAGCCTTGCGCTGCACCTGTATTTTACCTATCGGCAGCTACCTAATGAGACACATGCAGCCTTGCGCTGCACCTGTATTTTACCTATCTGCAACTACCTAATGAGACACATGCAGCCTTGCGCTGCACCTGTATTTTACCTATCTGCGACTACCTAATGAGACACATGCAGCGTTGCACTGCACCTGGATTTTACCTATCTGCGACTACCTAATGATGCACATGCAGCCTTGCGCTGCACCTGTATTTTACCTTTCGGCAACTACCTAATGAGACACATGCAGCCTTGCGCTGCACCAGTACTTTACCTATCTGCGACTACCTAATGATGCACATGCAGCCTTGCGCTGCACCTGTATTTTACCTTTCGGCAACTACCTAATGAGACACATGCAGCCTTGCGCTGCACCTGCATTTTACCTATCAGCAACTACCTAATGAGACACATGCAGCCTTGAACTGCCCCTGTATTTTACCTATCTGCAACTACCTAATGAGACACATGCAGCCTTGCACTGCGCCTGGATTTTACCTATACTTTACCCACCTGCAACTACCTAATGAGACAAGTGTAGCTTTTCGCTGCACCTGTATTTTACCTATCGGAAACTACCTAAGGAGACACATGTAGCCTTGCGCTGCACCTGTATTTTACCTATCGGCAGCTACCTAATGAGACACATGCAGCCTTGCGCTGCACCTGTATTTTACCTATCTGCATCTACCTAATGAGACGCATGCAGCCTTGCGCTGCACCTGTATTTTACCTATCTGCGACTACCTAATGAGACACATGCAGCCTTGCGCTGCACCTGTATTTTACCTATCTGCGACTACCTAATGAGACACATGCAGCCTTGCGCTGCACCTGTATTTTACCTATCTGCGACTACCTAATGAGACACATGCAGCCTTGCGCTGCACCTGTATTTTACCTATCTGCAACTACCTAATGAGACACATGCAGCCTTGCGCTGCACCTATATTTTACCTATCTGCAACTACCTAATGAGACACATGCAGCCTGGCGCTGCACCTGTATTTTTACCTATCTGCGACTACCTAATGAGACACATGCAGCCTTGCGCTGCACCTGTATTTTACCTATCTGCGACTACCTAAGGAGACACATGTAGCCTTGCGCTGCACCTGTATTTTACCTATCGGCAGCTACCTAATGAGACACATGCAGCCTTGTGCTGCACCTGGATTTTACCTATCTGCAACTACCTAATGAGACACATGTAGCCTTGCACTGCACCTGTATTTTACCTATCTGCGACTACCTAATGAGACACATGCAGCGTTGCGCTGCACCTGGATTTTACCTATCTGCGACTACCTAATGAGACACATGCAGCCTTGCGCTGCACCTGTATTTTACCTATCTGCGACTACCTAAGGAGACACATGTAGCCTTGCGCTGCACCTGTATTTTACCTATCGGCAGCTACCTAATGAGACACATGCAGCCTTGTGCTGCACCTGGATTTTACCTATCTGCAACTACCTAATGAGACACATGTAGCCTTGCACTGCACCTGTATTTTACCTATCTGCGACTACCTAATGAGACACATGCAGCGTTGCACTGCACCTGGATTTTACCTATCTGCAACTACCTAATGAGACACATGTAGCCTTGCACTGCACTGCGCCATGGATCGGGGAGAAGAGACTATATCCAATCACTTTACGTTCTCCCTTTTCATGGCTGCCCTGCGGACATTGAAGCTGCGCCAAGAACAGTAATGTTTGCGGCACAGCCAACGGACAATGAAGGAAAAGGTAACTGCGGAGGGGGTGGGGGTGCCTTATTGAGTGAAAAAGAGGGGGCTGGGATGTGGGACCACAGGAAAGCAGGAGCACACTTACCTGAAAAACCTGGCGAGGGAAGATGGCGGCCTCCCGCTCTGAAGAGCCTCAGAGCGGGGGCTGTACCGTGTGGTAAAGCCCCCACACTGAGTCCCCTCATTGCCTGCGAGGCCACCACACACCATTAATGCATGTTATATTCTGAGTCATGGAAACGTGTTGTTTCTGAAATAACCTACATAACTTTATTCAGGTAGGAAAACGTACATTTCTGCCCCTATACGAAGAATAGCATAAGCAATCAGCACTGCATTGTGTCACTCAGGTATAGAAAACAATGCACATGAGGGTCTGAAATCACCAAGCTGCATTCTATATGTCCATAGAAAGGCAGGGTGATAATCGATACTAACATGTTCACCAACATTTATTTTTCCCCTGCAAATGTATTTGTAAATTCCTTCATTTACTGGACAAGACATTATGCAAATCACTAAGAGACAATGGGCCTCATTACGTCCCTGGCGGTGACGGTATGAACGGTGCTGGTAAGGGACCGGCACCGCTCATACCGTCCCGCCGCATTACGAGTTCTGTTCGCGGGTTCCTGACAGTCCGCCAGGTCTTACCAGGCAGGCTGTGCGGCACCCGCGAGCTGAACTCGTGATTGAATCAGACCGCTATCAACGGTGCCGGTGCACCATGCTCCCCACCCCCTTTCTGCCCTATGGGGCAGAACGGGGATCGGGAGCCCCGGCATTACCGCCACCCACGAATAAGCAATTACCGGCCCATTCAAGTTGTAATGGGCCGGTTATTGCCCAATCGCGGGTGGCGGAACCGGTAGCGAGCATGGTGGTAGCCGTGCCTGCCACATAGGCACAGCTACTGCCATGCTCGTAATGAGGCCCAATGATTTTTACTGTCATCTTATATATGCATTATCAACCCATAATCATGCAATAAAAACTGCATTCAGTATTTTTCATGTATACAGCAAGTGGCAAATTGTGTAAGTTGAAACCTGGCCATAATTGGCGCATTGAAAAAACATGAGGAATTTGAACTGATGCCTGTATCGGTGCCAACATCAAGGTGAGCCAGCGACCCTCATTATCTATTAACCCTTTAACGGCAATGGGTTTTCCACCCCAGTGCCAAGGCCTTTTTTGGTGATTTCGGTATGTCGCCATTCAATCCCTTGCAACATTTTTGTTACAAGAGATATCTTGGCCAAATTTGGCCCCTTTTTTTCCCACATGTAGGCGATCGTAATGCCACCCAGGAATCCTAGTTTGCTGTAGGGGGGGGGGAGAAAATTACCAAAAAAGGGAGAACATTTTGTTTTTTTTCAGAAAATGCAAATAAAATGATGTAAACAGAAGCCTGTGGTGTTTAACCTTGTAGGAGCTAGGAAAAAATGGTTTGCTCTGCTGAATACCCCATTTTCCGGCTTTCAAGAACACGTTGAGAGGAAACGGAAAAATATATTTTGATATGCTTATCAACCGTTTTGTGAGAGGTAGCGATTTTGGCCTGTTTTTCCAATAGGACATGCGTGGACAGAATGGAAGAAAAGGGTAGGAAAGCTGAATGGGAGGCAAGAAAGGCATGCATTTCTGAAAAGTAGACAAAATTCCAAGTTTAGGAAGGGGTGATTTGCGCAGGTAAGGCAACAACTATTTAGGGGAAAATTCCATAGTTTGGCGAAAAAGCGGGAAAATGACAGAAAAAAAATATGTGGTCGACATGGTTGGCCTGGTACGGCAATGGCTTCTATGAATTTTGAGAAAAACAATGCTCATCTACATTCCCCCAACTCTTGCTGTTAGAAAAACACACATTTTTTGTAATGTTTCACAAAACAAGCAATACCACAAGCCAAAAACAGAGCCATGGTACACAGGAGTTTTATGCTTACGGCCTGAACAGACGTACTTAGCATGTGTAAATAAGGAAAACAAATGTGGTGAGGAAGGGCAAGCATACATTTTTTGAAAGAGCACAGGCAGACCTTTTGAAGGGTAGGCGACTTGTGTGGGTTACAAAAGTTTACAGTGCCTAAAGCAGAGACTAAATGTAGGTCACATTTGGGAAATGAAAGGGTTGTGTGACAAAGAACAGCAGCAAATGGGTCAAAACGTTATGAAAACCATGCAAACACAACAAATGTCATACCTTCCCACGTTCCCAAAGGTGTCCTAATGAGAACGGTACCTCATATGTGTGGGTGCACCTACATGGGCGCAAAGGGGAAAGCCTAAAACACGGGCAACCCCAAGTCTTTTCGCACAGCAGATTTTCAGGAATTTTGCTCATGTGCACACCACACAGATTTGGGCCTAAGGTGTCCAAGCCACCAAGGGAAACTGGGAACGCCATGCATTTCTGAAAATAGGACACCTGTGGGAATCCACAGAGGTCTGACTTGCGCAAATCGGCTCAGAATTTATTACCCAGGACCCCTGGATAAGTCCAAAATGTGGCACAAAAAACACAATTTGCGCACATTTCACTCTGCTCACACACCAAAACACGCAGCCAACAACACATGGCCTACCTTACCACGTTTCCACAGGTGCCCAAAAAACAAAAGGTACCTCACATGTGTGGGTGCACCTACCTGGGCTCAAAGGGGAAAGACTAACACACGATCAACCCCAAGTCGTTTCGCACTGCAGATTTTCAGGAATTTGGCTCATGTGCACACAATACAGATTTGGGCCTAGGGTGTCAAAGCCACCAAGAAAAACAGGGAACCCCATGCATTTCCTAAAAGAGGACACCCGTGGGAATCCGCAGAGGTCTGACTTGCGCAAATCGGGCTGGAATGTATTACCCAGAACTCCCGGCAAATTCCGAAATGTGGCAAAAAAACACAATTTGCGCACATTTCAATCGGCTCACCCACCGAAACATGCTGCCAACAACACATAGCCTACTGTCCCGCGTGCCCACAGGTGCCTGATGAAAACGGTACCTCACATGTGTGGGTGCACCTACCTGGTGCCAAGGAGAAAGCCTAAAACACAGGTAACCCCAAGTCTGTTATGACAGCTGAATTTCACACTTTTCCAGACGGGCACACCATACAGATATGGGCTTCGGGTGTCCAAGCCACCAAGGAAAACAGGGAACCCCATGCATTTCTGAAAAGAGGACATCTGTGGAAATCCACAGAGGTCTGACTTGTACGAATCACTTTTGATAATAGAATTCACAAAATATCCAAAAGTCAAAATAAGCATTTTCAATCCTTCTCTTATTTAAAAAGACACCCAGGCTGTGGTGCTAAGGGCGGCGTCTTTGGAAGAGAAGCTGTGAGGCTGCTGTGGCTCTGTTTCCCGTGCACAGCCCTTCTTTACTGCCTGCTGCCTTGCTGCTATTACTCATCATTCAATACTTCACTTCATACTTCATACAATAGCATTATTTTTATTGTGGACATTGCGAACAGCATCACTTTTTGGTTATTTTTGTCATTCGGAAATTGCAACTTTAACAGCATTTGTGTGTGAAGCCACGCCCCCCTGCTCCACCTGAAAGATAAAATCACTGCACCCAGCCCTCGTGGCGTGAAGCCCGGCTGTGGTGCTAAGGGCGGCGTCTTTGGAAGAGGAGCTGTTAGGCTGCTGTTTGGCTCTGGCGGCGTGGGAAGTGGTTCTAGCGTGATCCCAGTGCGCTTCGTGTATTATAGAAGCCAGACCTCTCCTCCTGGTCGACCTCAGGTCTGTGTTATGTACTGTTTGAGCCGGTAAAGGTCTCTGTTGGTCACTAGACCTGCGTGTTTCATAAATAAGTAAAACGTGCAATTGACATCAACATCCATTGTAGTAATAGAAAAGACATTTGTGAAGCAGGACCTTGTTAACTTGTTTTGTGCGACTGTGACTGCGGGGACCGACCCTTTGAACAGTCGCGCTTACATACACAGCTTTCACCTGGATTGTTAGGCTTCATTGTGACTGCTGGGTTCTAACCTTTGAGCCCCTATTTGTGTCTTGTGCGACTGTGACTGAGGGGCTTGACCCTTTGAACAGTCGAGCTTATATACACAGCTTTCACATGGATTGTTAGGCTTGTCTGTGACTGCTGGGTTCTACTTTTTTTTTTTTTTTTTTGGGAGCAGTCAAGCTAACTGGTGGGCCTTGGTGACTTAAGACGGTATATTTGTGGATTTTGTGACAGAGCCTTATTGTTTCCATTGACTGTACAATTCTCTAAAAAACTTTGCCAAATTCTCTGATCTATATCACTCAACTGCAATTGATTGCGCGCATCCAGAGGTGTCTGGGATGTGCGGCTGTTGGGCTGTTCAGTTTGCGGAGGGGTGTGGGGGTTGAACCTAACTCTGGTGTTGATAGAAAAGATAACAGGCTACGGTGTGAAGGAGTCCGAAGTTAGTCTCCTTGTGTATGGTAAAATTCCCTGTGGGGTTCCTTTGGGTGTCTGTAACAACTGAATTATGGGGAGAGCCAAACTCCCGCTCCGCAAGGATGCGCGTGCTGATTTCTTTATGGCGGCAAGCACTAGAAAGGCGAGCTTGGCTCGGGCAGCTGCTTTACCGCTGCCGGAGCCCAACGAGGAGGAGGTAAACCTACTTCAATGCACTCAAATAGCTTCCTCGTTGGGAAAAGACCAGGATGATATTATTGTCCCCTCTCAAGAGGCTGAATTTTTAAAAATTGCCCAAGAACGATCTCTCCTCGAAAAACAGAGCGAAGACACTATTGATCCTTCGCAATTGCTGTTTGGTGACGAGGATATAGTAAACATTGTTCAACCTATTGGGATGGGAAGCAATTTGAATAAAGAGCATAAGAATGTTCAGAAACCAGATGATAATGAGGGATATGACAACCCTAACTATGATAAATTGTTAGATTTTTCTAATGGCACTTCTTTTGCTAAAGAGAACTCCACAAAAACTAGTATTGATTCTGCCCCCCTCAGAATTTACTGAAATGACGACAATTTTCAATCATCTTATTCTATCTGAACTGCGCAAGCAAACGGAGTGTCTGACGAACTTAACCTCTGATCTCAGAACCCTACCTCATATACTAACAGAGGCACTGTTTAATTCGCAGAAGAGTCTAAAGGAGATGGAAGGTGTTGACAGGCTGGGGGGTCTGACTAAGGCTCTGACTAACTTAACTGCGGATTTCAGAGCGTTACCTGACATACTATCAGATGTATTGCTGAACTCTCAAAAGAGATTAAAGGATAAGGAAGGGGGGCATAGGTTGGTGGATCTTACCAAGGCCCCACTTACTGAAGAGATTATTTAGGTAGATCCATCACAAGAACATGCACCTGACTCATTCGGGGTGGGGGGTCTTATTTCGGTGGAGGACTCTGACCCAATTTGTTTTGATGAGAGTACTGGTGCGATGGGGTTAGATGGTCAAACGACGGAATTTAAACTGTCTAAAAGACAGGAAAGAAAAATGGCAAAAAAAAAAAAAATGCGAACAAAAAGGGCGGAATGGCCATAATATCTAGAAAATTCTTGAGAAATGTAATCCAGGGGTCAGTTAATGATGAATCCCCACCCAGTTTAAATGTACAACCGCAGAGCAAAATCTCCTTGCTGGAGAATGGTGGGATCTCCAACAAGGGGAAGGATCAAGCTACCCAAAGTGATTATATGCAGGGAAGTCAGCAACTATGTGAAGCAATGAAAAATAAAAAAAGGGACGAGGTATATGATATTTTTAATGCAGCGCCCCCGCAGGAAATGTTATCTACCTTAGGGCTGCCTGTAAATGCAAATGAGAAAAATCATGTAATACGCAGGGAAGGACTTATTACTAAAAATAAGCAGAAGGGGACAAATGAAATACCAAATAACAAGGACCCGGTAAGGAATATGATACCCTTAGCGGACAATAAAAGTGAGAGCAGCAGTGACTGGAAAATCCCTCAGAGGAATAAAAGTGAAACCAACCCGTATCTGACCAGGGACACTATAAATCCTCGTACCTTACAGCAGGGATCGGATTGGGGGCATTTAACCCACGTCAACCGAATTCTGAGGATAATGGGGGGGTTTCAAGGGGTAATTTAGCTAAGCAGGAGAATCATATCCAGGTTGGGAAAACACAGGAGAATGCAAATGATGAGGCTCTGTACCTTAATATCCTTAGAGTGCTTAGGGACAAACAGCAGCAGGAACCTCCAAAGAATGGTACTGAACTGCGACAGAACCTTGGGAGGGCAGATTCATATGAAGAATACTGCATGGGAAGGATGAAAAATAATCTGGAGAGGGGAAATGAGATGAAGGAGAAGGAGCAGCTTCACACTTTCCAGGCTCTTGATCTGAAGGACCCGGTGAGACCTGATTTACCAGGTCTCGTTCTGACTACATTATTTTTAGATCAGAACAATACTTCTCTCAATCGACCATACATTCTGTCCTTACTGGGCCAGATTCCAAACTTAAGGCTGATTGAATCTACAGGCATTTATCTGGTTGATTATATACATAGGCAGAGGCTGGATTATGTCCGTCTTGTTATACCTTCCCCTTTAGTGAGAAACCTAATGATGAAAGAAGCTGAAGAATTTCATCGAAGGGGTTTTGACATATTTGAGTATGCTCAGGCTCATTCCCATCGGACTGAGTTTACAAGTAACACAGGTAGATTTCAGAAGGAAGATACCTCAGATAAGGAGGAAGGAGTGAGAGGTGAGGAGAGGGAAAAGGATGTGAGTCAAGACTGGAGATGGCTAGCATTGACGCTGAGAGAGTCAATTGATAGCCTCAAGAAACTAGGGAAGCCACTTAGTTAAGGTAAATGGCAAGTGGAAACTGTTATCATGGAACTCGAGAGGCTCGAATTCCATTAGGGTTACATTATTTAGGAGAGTTAATCTCCAAAATAATGTAAATTTAATGAGGGACTTGGCACAATATGATTTGCTCTTCTTTCAAGAAACTTGGTCAAGGGTCCCTTTATGTTGGGAGGGTTACACAGTATCATCTTTAGAGGCACAATGGGGAGGAAGAGGTCGTCCTAAAGGTGGCCTCCTTATAGCTGCAAAAAACCCGAAAATTAGGGGAGAATGGGCTTTTGCAAATCATTTTTTGGCGGTGGGCCTTTCATTGTGGTACAATAATAGGGATACACCGTTTTTGTTGGTTAATACATATTGGAATCCGGCTGAACTCTCGGATAGGCAACTCTGGCCGGAACTACGCAATTTAGGGTCACTCCTGCAGAACTGGCTGTTGATTAACATAGGTGGCCAGATAGTGATCGCGGGTGATCTCAATGCAGTAATTCACGGGGACTCATTCATGGGGGATTTTTTGATTAGTAGCTTGGGGGATGCTTCTCCAAGCATGGATAACTCAATTTGCAGGGGGAGGTTGTGGTCCCACTTTGCAGAAACATGGGGCTTGGAAATTCTGGTAAACAATCTCTCAACATGGAAAGCTAGAGGCTGCCACTCAATAATTAATTATATTATTTGTTCTGGCGACTTGTTTAATAGCTCGGGCAAATTCGAGTGCATTGAGACCTCCCTTAGCGATCACTGCATCTTGTCACTGGAAATATGTATTATTGCATTGACCGAACCCAAAACTGTATATAATTATGATCTAAATGTCAATTCAATTGGGAATAGAATTCAATGGACGGAAAAAAGTAGACAATTTACTGCTTCCATGGTTGCAGATTTTGAGAACCTTTCAGAATTAGAGAAAAGAAAGACATATGCGGCCAACAATTTTACCGATTATATCGGTAGTGACGTGGCAAAATTGGGTAACACCAATACAAGGGACAACCGAGGGAAGAATGATAAATCCCATAACTTTGATAGCGATATTAGAGAAAAAAAGAGGGAAATGAGAAAGGAGATTAGACTAATTAAGAAATCAGGACTTACTCCAGAAAATACAGCTGTAAGGATAAAAAAAGTTAAACAAAGCTACAAAAATTGGTCCATCCAGCACAGAATAAATAAAGGTCAGAGTGAGGGGGAAAAATGCTAAGTGCATTAAGAGGCCCAAATTTAAGAAACTTCTGGCATTTAATCAATGATTGGAACAAACCACAGAAAGAACATTTAGTGAACCCAATTAATGAAGCTATGTGGCAAGGCCATTTTTCAAACACGTTTGCTCCTAATAAGGAGGGGGAGGGGGATTTAAGGAAGCATGAAATAAATTGGCTCCTTGATTTCACCACTTGGGATATAAAAAATCTAATTATAAAATCAAAAAATTCGGGAGCACCGGGCCCTAATAATTTGTCCAATAAAATTCTCAAATCTGATCCCGAATTATGGGCTAAAATATTGTCTACTTTGTTTTCCAATATCCTATTGACTAAGTCTTTCCCTCTGTCCTGGAGGGTATCCATTATTGTACCTGTCTTCAAGAAGGACTCCCGACTATGTCCCAAGAGTTACCGGCCAATAGCCATTGCCGACCCGGATTCCAAGCCTTTTGCCTCACTTGTTCTAAGAGACATCCAAAAATGGATTGATGAAAACAAAATTTTGGATATGAGACATTTCGGATTCAGGAAAAATATGGGGACCGAATGTGGGGGGCTAATCTAGTATTGTTTAAGAGCAGAAGTAATGAAAAAGGCAGATAAATCGGTCTTTATAGCATCTATGGAGATGAGTTCCGCTTTTGACATGGTGGACAGGAACACACTATGGTCAAGATTAAGAATATTAAACATGCCTCCAATTTTGATAGACATAGTAAGGGCAATATACTCTCAGACTGATGTGAAAGTAAGACTTGATTCTGCAGGTACCCTTTCGGAGCAATTCACAATTTACAATGGATTGCGCCAAGGTTGTAGACTGGCTCCTACAATCTTCAACCTATATGTTAGCGGCGCAAACCGGCCTTATTAAATAGGGGACTAGTTTCACCAAGAATTTCGAACACTTGTATGTCCTGGTTGGAATATGCAGATGATTTCCTCCTAATTGACACCACTAAGGTGGGACTTCAACGCATGCTCAGAGCATTTGAGGGATTTACTACCTCAATTGCTCTTAAGGTTAACCCGGACAAAACTGTAATTGTGCGCTTGGGGAGGAAGAATAAGAAATCAAACACGTTATCTTGGGTATCTGGGAACATCAGGCAGCAAAATCGGAGTTTAAATATCTGGGCTTCTCAATAGCAGGGGTACAGTCCAGACCCCTACTTAGGACGCAATTGAAACTCATGGCAGACATTGCTATCTCTCAAATGCGGGCACTGGACGTAAAATTTGGGAAATTCTCTATGTCTCCTTTGAGAGAATTCTATATGAAAAAAGTAATTCCCCGTTTAATATATGTGGCTGAATTCCATTCCTTAACGTGTGAAGATCTGTGGGCCTCAACAGAAAGTTACATCTGGAAATCGGTAATGTATTATTTACCAAAATGTATTCCGTACAATTTAATCAAGTACGATATGGGTTTAAATTCACTTCAGGCGTTAGTGACATGGAAACGGATGATGCTATGGAGAAAATGCAATTCCTTAGAGACCAATACTTTATACTACCATTCAGGTCGGGATATTTGTAATCCTTTCATAGTGGAATTAAATGAAGAAATAAATAAAAACTTCAATTTAATCGGTATCTGTACGATTTCCCTTAGGAATAATCCAGTAAGAGTGAAAGAAAGTGTGCTGGGTTTCGATTGGATTCATACTAAAAATGCGATACTGAGTACCAAACTCTACCCTCAAGTGTGTGCTTTAAATAAATGGTTGCCAGTAATGGAAAGTTACCTAACAAAGTATCCAAATAAAACAATCCGTAACGATTTTATGCGTTTTAGATTCAACGTATTGTCCAAAAACCAAATACTCTCTATCAGATCAATTGTTCAACTAATATGGCCGTGGTGTAGGTTTTGTGGTATAGAAGGCATGGTTGAGGACCTGAAACATATACTTCTGGTATGCCCGGCACTGAGGGAAAAAACACTCCTATGTTTTGCGCAATATGTCCATAATACTGCGGAATTAAATAGAGAATTTATTTGGTATAAAATGCTACACAACAACAATGGCAACTTGAATATCAGGGTAGCAAGGTTTGTGCTCTGTTTTAAATTTCCTTTCATTGCTATATTTTTTCATTTATTTTAATCTGTTTTTGGTCTTCCTACTATGTAAGAGTAATGAGGATGAATTTATGGATTGCTATTCGGTGACTTGGTTAGGTAATGGTGTGAAAATGTATGATATGGACTTGGTAATAGGGTCAATATGTTAGATACAGGAGATTAACTGTGTTCTCTTATTTGAAAATGTGAATATGTTTCTGCTTTGCTATTTCGTTGTTTTTATTTTGTATTTCTCTGTAATGAAAATGAATATATGTTTTGTAAAGGTTTTTCTAAACCAAAACAAATAAAGAAAAGACACACAGGTTTAATAAACACTTATGGCCTAATTCACAGAAGCGTTTCATAATGGCAAAACCCCATTGGAAAACGCTCTGTGAATCAGGGCCTTACAATATACCCAATGTAGAGAATTAAGCAGCACCCTGGACATGGCGGAACAATTTAGCATTACTATATAATGTGCATGGTATTTACTTTACATAACATGTAGAACTTTTCATTTGTCAAAAAACTTTTCATTTGCAGCGCCATTTCAACCCTGACATCTCTGCATGCGTTCTATTTCTAACCAGGTTCTAGCACAACCAAATGTTCAACAAAAATGCTTTTATTAAAATGTAATAAACCTTCTTCCTTTACCACCCTTCAGTGAAGCATCGCTCTTCAATTTGGAGTCTCTTCACACTCTCAGTAGAGGGTGTGCCTTTTCAATCAGTCGTTTCACTGTGTTTAACTGGGCAAGACACTTTTCTGCCACAGCCAAACCCAGATATTCAGTATGCCATTTGGAACCCCTCTGCTTTAAGGCAGGGCTGGGGGATGGTGAACAGTAGGACATTTCGTTTTTAACTGCACCCCACAAGTTAGGGAATTTTGAGTTTGGTAAAAATGATCTAATTGGTCCCAAAATGACTTTATATGACTATACCGTGTGTGAGATGTTGTAGATTTTGAACTTCCACAAAATCATGCATTGTCATTTAGCTATACAGAAATTAATGACAGTATTACTTGTTAAGAAAAGGCTAGTGATCTACTTCCGTTTGCAATGCAATAAATAAGGGAAAGGTATTAAATCAAACAGATTCCCAAAATACTTGGTTATGTTGGACAAGTTTACTTACATTGAACTTATCTGGGTTTTGTGCCCAACAAAAGATATCGAGTCTCTCGCGTCGTCTCCTAGTAAAGGACAGGTACCTGGTCAGATTCCAACATCCATTCCTCTTTTTGCCTCTCCTGGTTATGGACTCCCAGCCTCTGTCTCTTTCCTGATATTCCTCTTGCTGCATCTGTCTCCCAGGCAAAGTTGTTTTTTAGCCATTTTTCAGCAGTTCCCACTCAGATCATTTAAGCCAGCTCTTTCCATTTCCCATGAGCATCTCCTTATAAACCCCTAACCACACCCCAAAATATCTAAATTGTCAGGAGCCAGCTTATGTGCTCATTTTTCGGATCGGCAATCTATTTGTCCTCTCCCTCAAGGCCTTGCCTCTGTAGGGGAGGCATGGTATTACGAGTATGACACTGACACAATGGTTACAATTTATTTTGGTTTTATTGAAATTTTTAGGGTTGGAGAAACTCCTACTCAGCCCAGTACCTAAGATGGGAGTAATCTAATGACTGCCCTATCTCTTGTGCAAAAAGTGCAAGAAACGAAAATGTATGTAAAAGGATAAATCTGTCTTCAAATGAATTGATGTGGTTGAACCAGCTCTCCTCCCCACGTTAGACCTCAGGGAGTAAGGCTGTCCCCGTAGGCAGGATGACACACTCTGGCTCTGCTTCCAATACAATAAACAGTTCCAGAACGTGGATCGAGGCCCATCTGGCCTTCCACGTTTAAGTCTCTTTTCTCTATTTCCAGAATAATTTTTCAACCAAAAAGTTCACAAAGGTCCCCCTCTGTCAGGCTCAGACCTCTCACGATAGAGTTCAGTGCAAACTTGGAAGGGAGGCTCCATTCCCCAAGCTTATTTTGCTTCGGGTCTCCATCTGTCTGGCTCGGACATTTTTAGATAAAGTTCAACACAAACTTGCAAGGGGGCTCCCTTCTCCAAGCTTATTTCACTTTGGGTCTCCATCTGTCGGGCTTGGACCATTCACGGATATCGAAGACTTTCAAATGTGCATGGTTTACTTTTCAGATCACTGCAGGACCAATTCGACTCAAAGGTTACAGTTCAACTTTCACTTTCCCCTTCTCTATGAGTTAAACTTCTTTATTTCACTTTTGCTGTTCATATTATTGCTTCAAAAAGATTACTTTTCACATAAACTTTTGAGTGGGCTACTTCCTTTCGCTGGACCACTCTGTTACTTAGAATTGCTTATTTTGCAGCTCTCCTTTACTTTAAAGTTCATTCACAGGTCTGCCTTTCCTCGCATTTCATCCACACGCGTACAGCCTTAAATTGTTCTATAATGTTGCTACTTCAATCTTTAACACACAGTGGTCTCTCATGTTGCTTGCCAACTGTCTGTGTGCGTCTCTTTCTTGGTTTTGCGATATCCAATTCATGAGTCAAGGTTAGTACCAAATGTTTGGCCTCACCTGCCCAACTCTGCCTTGAAACCTGGATGGTTGCTGGGGTCCTTGAAACACAATGCAGTCTTTACTTGTGGGATCTGTCCTTCTACACATGTTGTCTGCAGCCTATTAGAGGCAACGACCTCCGGTAGGGAACTCTTTGGGTTTTTAACCCGCTGCTCTCGTCCCTTGGTTGGTCGCTCTGCTCCAGTAGGGTTGCCTTCATCCCGGAAGTTCTATTCATACTCATGTTCCACCTTGCTCAGAGTGTGTCTTTGGGTTCGGCTTATTATTTGTGTAAGGAGAGCTAATTGGTATCGGGTGTATGCACTTATAGTCAAGTGCCTGACTTTGCCTGACCTGATTAGCGGGACATGTCCAGTACGATGTGTGAAAGTTAATGTTGTTACTCTCAGTCACCATCTTCCTCAGACTATTGTCTGTGTAAAAAGGGGAGTGGAGTTGGAACTCAGTGAATCATAATAATAGGATGGGTTTGATAAACAAAATAGGGAGTCTCACCATCAGCTGCCTCACCCCCACTCCCTGAAGACCCCTCACCCAGGTGATACTCCCGCACTAGTCCACCCCAGGGTCTGGATCCAAAGGTGATGGCCGTGCCCTGACCACCTGAGAGAGAGATCCCTGGGGACTAGCGAGTGAGACACCCTCTGGTTTCTTACACCTCTTCCCACGGATTGGTCCTGAGGTTATTAGGTTTCATTTCTGGGACGTGTGACTCCACCAATCTGCATTAGCATTTCTGCACCCTCCAGTTATGATCTACAATATGACATCTTTTTCCAATTTACAAATAAGAATCACAAACAATATATTTTTTATCTGCTCTGATCATGCCGGACGTAACATACTGTGTCTCATTTCGGTGCACGGATGCAAGTATGAACGGCAGATTTTGGGGATTTCTTCAAAAAGAATAACAATTATCATCACAAGATTTTACAGACAGATTTCTGATTTAAGAAGGTACCATCTTCCTGACTCTCCAATATTTTCTGGAACGCTAGAATCACATTTTTATTTTGATGTTCAACATTTACGGGTGAAAAGCTGCCTTTTTGTCTGCCAGCCAACAGTGGGCCCAATTAATTTGCATCTTGGGAGCTAGAAATATATCTCACAGCATAAGCCAGCACAGTAACGTGATCATTACCTACTTTAGGGGGTGGGGGCAATTATTGGCCACACGCACGACTCTCTCCATATCTACCAGATATAGGTTAAACAGCACGGTGGCTAGCATGCATCCTTGGCTCACTGCTTTGCTTATGTTTGTACTTATTGAAAAATCCCCCAGGCTATTTAATCATATCCTAGCCTTTGAGTCCTCATGCAGCAATCTGATTGTACTCAACATATCCGACGGCATGCAAACTTCCTCCGTTTCTCCCACAGTTTTGCTTGGTTTACCCGGTTGAAGGCTGCAGTAAAGTCAATAAATAATACATAAAAGGGGGCGATTACGCTTCTACCGAGCTTGTTTTATGAATATGTTTAAAAAGAAAACATTATGAATAGTAATTAACCCCGGCATAATGCCGGTTTAGAAAATACTTTTTTGATGGCCCACTAATCAATCGCTCTCAATATCAACAATGAAAAGACCTTGCTCGCATTGAGTAGTGATATCAACCTGCAATTGCTCGGGTCCTTTCTATCGCCCTTTTTGTATATCAGGATCAAGTGTGATATCCTCCAAGACTCCGGTATGTTCTGATATGCTAAAACGTGTTTAAAAACTATTTACATTATGTGCGCTCACCTCTCTGGGTCCGCTTTCAATACTTTGTTAGACATACCGTCTGGAATGGGGGCTCGATCCTCTAATAATTTCCAGTCACTGTGTTATCAAAGAAAACTCTACCAAGTGCCAACTACTCTGTCAACTGCTAACTGCCAGACTGCACTTGCCAGCACTTTGCGGTGCTTCACACCCTGGCAACGAATATGCAGGTGCCCATGAATTGTACGCTCCTCCATGCAGTAAAAGGATGTTAATTACTGCTCGTGCAAAAGTGAGCTCCTAAAACACTGTGATAGTGCCAGCCAGTTACTGTTTTATCAAAGGAAACAGAGGTTCCTGCACACTGTACCAAGAGACAATTACTCTGTAGCACTGCCACTGCTGGACTGCACTTAGCAGCACTTCACTGCGCTTTGAGAATGTGCAGCTTGTTTACGTGTGCTCAGGAATTACACACAGCCGAACCTCCTTCCTGGAGCAAAATGATGTTAATTACTGCTCGTGCAAAAGTGAACTACAAAACACTGTATTCGCTCCACACTTATGTTCTGTGGAAATCACTAATGGCTTTGCGCAAGATGTGTCTGACTCCAGTGACACCAGCTTTTCAAATCTTTTGCACACAACCAGGCCAGAGTTCATCGAAGTTACTAGAAGAGTGGAAAGAGATGATGATCTCAACTCTAACAGCCGCCGATCTAAATTTGAATGACTTGATCTTGCGCCCCAAAGGAACAAAAAAGAAGTTCGAACTCTGGTGCTGGATTCAGAACACTGACCGCCGTCACCAAATGCCGACTACTTTAGATTCCGGACCTAGTGCCCATAAATTGAATGTGCCAAGCATGTATCTGACAAACTGTTCCTCTCGTCATCACAGGACCCAATTCTTGAGACTTCGCTTAAACGTGCTCAAAACAAAAGAGATGCTGCGTCAACGACACATCAACGAAGGAAATGATAATATGTGTTGCTTCTGTAATAGCGATACAGAAACAACCGAACACCTGCTAACAAAGTGTGAGCAGCTTGTAGCATACCAGACACAGCATCTAAGTGAATTTATTCCTGCAGCAGAAGGAAATCGAGATTGGTGGATTTACGCCAGTGCTGGTCACTGTATTAAATTGAGTTGTGCTGTAGTTAACTTTTTAGACTCACTACAACTTGACAAACTGTGATTGTCTAGTGATATATATCTACTTGGGCGTATATCACTCTTTTTTTTATGAACATGGATTTCTGTCAACATCGATGATCAACAACTTGTAACAAAAGCTTGAGGTCTCGATGCTTGCATTGAGTCTATCAGGCTGAAGTTTCAATGAAATTTTTTTTTTTTAAAAACAACACTGTATTTTGCTACTGCACTCTGTTCCAAGAGATAATTACTGCCAACTGTTGGACTGCATTTATCAACACGTTGTGTCAGCAGTCTACATGCTGTCCTGAGGGGGATCTGCTGATGGTAGATGGGGGACCAAAGATAGCTGTTGTGCAGTGCCAGGATGTGCTCACACAGAGACCCTTAATTATATTGGGGGTGCATATTATCACTGCCCCTCCCCTCCCCCATCTTCGGACCAGGGAGAATCATAGCTGCCATCACCTATTGATGGAAAACCATTGAATCAGTGATGTTTCCTTTACAACTTTGCCTTCTTCACATCTTCGCAGCTCTGCAATCAGTTCTCTCTCTGTTCCCCACATCCTGGATTCCAATGGTTCCAAACTGGCCTCCACCAGTCCCTGAGGTCACTGGACAACCCCTCAGTTTACTACACTCAGGACATGAATTCGGGCAAGGCACCTGGCACAGTACTCACTTAGCTTGCCCATAGACCATGCCCAAAAGGGAGTGTGATTAAGGGAACTGCACTCAGGAAGAACCTGTTGGCCAAACCCATTATGCTGTATACACAGGGCACCCACAAAGAGAACTGAGGCAAGGCATTGGCTGTAATCCAACAAGTCCTTTGGATGAGCGAGGCAGGAGAAATGAACTCAGGTCATGGCTTTTGGCAATACCCGCTGTGAATTGTTGAAATACGCAATGCACTCAGGGCATTGTTAAAAAGTTGCCCCAAGTGTTGTCTCGGGAGGATAGCTCAGGGGCAAAGCACTCGTCTTGGCAGCAAGACAACGTGGAAAAACACACGTTCGATCCCCGGGTTCATGCTTAGAAACCTCCGGGTATTAAGTGCATTATTGGGTGGTGTGGGGTATTTTGTCCAGGTGTGCTCTTGGGTATGTAGTAGCCGGCGTAGCACGCGAAGATTTTCTGTGATACAGGTGCTGGATTTCTTGCCTGGTTTGGGTGTTCTGGGTTTGAGAGGAGCTTTTTGGTCAATGGTCTGTGTGAGAGCTCTGGTGAGCATAGAGGCTAGGGGCCGTCAAGGGAGGTTATGTTCTTGGATAGGTGTGACTCCAGTGTGGAGGCGAGGCAGGCTTCTGTGAGTCTGCGTGTGTTACAAGAGAGGGTGGGGGGAGTTTAGCATCTGGTTTATTAGGACTTTGGACGTGGGTGAGACAGAGGCCAATGACTGAGTGGTCTGACCATGGTACCGGCAGTATGTTGCTGATGGAGATCGTAGTGCTCAGGGCGGGGACTCAATCTAATCTGCGTCCTTTTGAATGGGTGATGGTAAGGATGAGTTGGGTGAATTTAGTTCAGTGAGTGAGTTTGTGAGGTCTTTGGCTGTGGAAGCCGCCATGCCGTTGTAGCAAGGTTGAAATCCCCTAGTATTAGGACTTTGGTGGCAGGTTTGATGAATGGAGAAAGGAGGAAGGAAATGTCAAGATCTGGACCATTGGAGTGATTGGGCTGGTGGTAAATAAAGAGGAATTTTATGGTGGTTTTTGGCTTGATTAGGAGCTTGGGGAGGAGGAGTTTGTAGCCTGGTTGGAGCGGTAGGGGTATTTCCCAGAGGCCAAGTGAGGTTTTGCTGATAAGGGCAAAACCGCCTCCTGCTTTGTCTATTCTGTTGGTTCTGAGGATGGAGTAGCTGGTGGGAAAGGTAGTGCAAGTTGGGGACCTGCTGCACCTTGTAGCCAGGTGTCCGATACTGAAAGAAAGTCCAGGTGTTGTTCTTCAATAGATTGTGGATGTGAGGAGCATGGGCACAAAGGCAACACGCATTGATCAGGGCTCCATAAAGAGCGGGGTTGTTTGTAGAGACTTTTTGTTGGGTGTGTTACTTGTTTTCCCTAGGTTTGCCAGAGTAGATGTGATTTTGTAGAGTACTTGGGGTACAGAGCCTCTCTGCTCTTGTTTGTTCGATGCAGGTCTGAGGGTGTGGTGTGCACGCATTGGGCTAGGTTCTGGGGTAATTGGTTTCTATGGTGAAGTGCGGGCTGTGAGCCTGGCAGCTTTTGTGTGCTCAGTGCAGGGATGAGAGCGTGGTTTGAACGAATTGGGCCAGGATCTGAGGGTCATAGGTTTCTTTGGTAATTTGCAGAGGCTGGGTGGGGCTTTCCTGGGGTGGCTTGGGTTGGGCTCCGAGCGCAGTTGGGGAGTACTGGGTAGTGTTATGGAGGGTGGGTTTATAGATAACCAGGTCATGGACACAATGGGTGGCTGGGTATATATCCTGGGGTTGTCTGATTGCTTTTGGTGGCGTATGGGTGACAGTAGTATGGGCAGGTCATCTGTGTTTAGGGGTGAGAGTAAAAGCATTGGTGGTGTAACTTGCTTGTCATGGTGTGCATTGGTGATGTTGATGAAGTGCAGGTCAATAGATTTTGTAGTGGAACAGGTGAGGGGGTTTAGGATGAGATGTGTGTGTGGAGAAGAGATAAGGGTGAGTCTGACACTAATCATGGTGATGGGGGCATGGTCTGGCTTCGTATGATATGATATCATATGATATGATAGGTTATTTATAATGCTCTTAATACCCAGAGGTTTCTAAGCGCGGACCTGGGGAACAAACCTGTGCTGCTCCATAGCGTCTTGCTTCCAAGGTGAGCATGTTGCCCTTCTGCTATCCTCCCGAGACTCCTCAGCTATCTATCCTCCCGAGACTAATGCCAGAAATGGACCAGTGAGGGTTACTACTGTGGCTATATGTGACGGTAGGGAAGTATGTGGGCTTGCTCTTTGAAGTTTCAATGTGATGTTCGGTGATGAGGTGAGTGTAGTCGGACATAGCAAGGTAGCGGCAGCTGTGTGATGTAGGGTGGGTATTGCTGGTGGGTCTTTAAGGGGAGAAGGTTTGATGTGAGTTGCAAGTGCGTGGATGCTGGGATATCGAGTGAGGAGACTTGTCAGAGGGAGACCAGTGTGCAGGTCGCCTGGGATGCTGGTATTACAGCCAGTGATAGTCGGAAGGAAGCGGGTGGCCGGGGTTGGTGGCACTTCAACAAAAGGCTTGCTGGATAGGAGACTTTGGTGGCCTGCCGGAAGGGTCTGCCGACTCTGCTTGTAGGCCTGTAATTGGACACAATGCAACCAATCAGGGCCCAGCAAACATACAGGCTCGGCTGGGGCTGCAGTGGAGGGAAGGAGGAGACGAGTAGTGGCGGCCAACTAATTGTGGTTGTAATTTTCCCTAGTAGACATGCATGCCTCAGTGATGTTAGGGTGGAGGGGGTCCATGAGGCAGATTGTGGCTTCAGCATCATCTGCAGTCTTTGCTCCAGCACAGACAAGTGTCTACCGTAGCTCTAGGCCTTTGCTGTGGGGGCCCGCTGGCTCTGCTTGTAGGCCTGTAATTGGACACAATTCAGCCATTCAGGGCCCAACAAACACAGAGGCTTGCGCTGGGGCTGCAGCGATGGCAGCAATCTTATTGTGGTTGTAATCTTCCTTACTAGACATTCTTACCTCAGTAATGTGCGGGTGGAGGGGGTCCATGAGGCGGATGGAGGCCTCAACAGCATCTGCAGCGTGTGCTGCAGCACAAACAAGCGTTGGCCTTAGCTTTGCAAGTATTAATGTAATGTTTGTGTGTCGGGAAAGAGTTGGGGTGTGTTGGGTGGTGGGTTGAGGGCTGGGTTAGGAGGAGGTTAGGGGGAACACCCATTTAATTAAATAATAATTTGACTAAACGGGCAATGAGGTAAAGTGCATGAATAAAGTGTAAACGAGGCAAAAGACCACAAGAATAACCGGTAAAACCTATTAAGGCCGGTAAGATAGCTCAGAGGGTTGAGTGCTCGCTGCTGAGATCTCTGTGAAATCTGCAGGTTGCAGGTGCGACTCCCAGGTAGGCCGACTCAGCCTTTCATCCTTCTAAGTTTTGAATGATTAATGCATGTAAATATGTTCTATGTGCAGCACTTGGGCGTAAGCGCTACATGAATAACAAACCATTTGAATGTTCAGCTGCTAGCGAAAGCACAACATATCTGATGCATAGTGTTATAAGGCATAGCACAAGTATTTGACCTCTCCCCGAAGGCAAATATTCTATTGTACATGATGTTATTTTTTATCAGCTGAATACGGTTTCTCACCAATGTCTCAGTAGGATTTTGGGCCAAATGTATACCTGGTGAAATGCCAGATACATTTTTCAAGAAGCTGTGTATCGTTTCATCCCTAGGCGGATACTCACTATTCAATGTGCGAGGGATGGCGTCAGAGCATCCGCACCTGCAGGCCTGGCCACAACACAGACATGCGCACTGGGACCCGGAAATCGGCAGTGTGGTTTCCATCTAGTGCCACACGGCAGAGCAAGTGGAGAGGCGCCATCAGTTTCTGATGCTGTTACCAATATTGGCAGGATAGCGCAGGGGCAACATGCTCTCCTTGGAAGCAAGACGACACAGAGTACCACAGGTTTGATCCCCGGGTCCGCCCTTAGAAACCTCTTGGTATTAAGCACGTTATAAATAACCAATCATATCAATAACATGTACGAAGACAATGTAGAGTGTCCTGAAAACACAAACATTATTAGAGTATGTTTTCTTTTTTAAATATTTAAAATGCTTTCAATTGCCTTATTTTTTACCAAATGAGTACATTTTTTAAGAGCTGGTGCCTTTTATTGAGGCAAAATTTGTCACAGAAAAAAAAATGGATTCACAAATTACCTGCTAGGCTTGTTGTGTGCCTGAACCCACACAATTCGTGTTTATGTATTTTATTTTCACCTACCCTTGGTGATCATGTTTAAAGCAGGCTAGGACGATGTTCTTTGTACTTTGTATTGGGAAGCAGTGTAAATGCGCCCTGCCATGTAGGCTTCCTGAAGCATTTACCCTTGATTTCTAGGGAGTCTGCAGGCTTTTAGCAGGAATCTGATGGTTTTCCACCTGCATGAAGATGACATCCTAGTCGAAAACCTGGAGCTAGAATGTCATGCAGGAATTAAATGGTAATTCACATTCTGTGCCCTCACTCTGCCTGCAAAAACCTAGAAAATTCCAAGAGCCCAACAAGTGGTGTTTAAGCAGGCATTACACTTCTAGGTCTGGTTTTAGTAACCAGTCCTGCACTCTTAGCCGCACTGTGCAAAATGTGCAATAATCAGACTACACATGGTAACTTGCTTCCTGACTTCTCAATCCCAGTGATATAGTGCCTAGCTTGCTTCTTGACTTTTCAATCCCAGGGATATAGTGTCTAGTTTGCTTCTTGACTTCTCAATCGCAGCCATATAGCGACTAGCTTACTTCTTGACTTTGCAATCCCAGGGATATAGTGTCTAGTTTGCTTCTTGACTTCTCAATCGCAGGCATATCGTGCCTAGCTTGCATCTTTACTTCGCAATCACAGGGATATAGTGCCTAGATTGCGTGTTGACTTCTCAATCACAGGGATATAGTGCCTAGCATCCTTCTTGACTTCTCAATCACAGGGATATAGAGCCTAGCTTGCTTCATGACTTCTCAATCCCAGGGATATAGTGTCTAGTTTGCTTCTTGACTCCTCAATCACAGGGATATCTACCTAGCTTCGTTCTTGACTTCTCAATCACAGGGATATCATGCCTAGCTTCCTTCTTGACTTCTCAATCGCAGGGATATAGTGCCTAGCTTGCTTCTTGACTTCTCAATCCGAGGGTTATAGTGCCTAGCTTTCATCTTTACTTTGCAATCGCAGGGATATAGTGCCAAGATTAATTCTTGACTCCTCAATCGCAGGGATATAGTGCCTAGCTTCCATCTTGACTTCTCAATCACAGGGATATAGTACCTAGATTGCGTGTTGACTTCTCAATCGCAGGGATATAGTGCCTAGCATCCTTCTTGACTTCTCAATCACAGGGATATAGTGCCTAGCTTGCTTCATGACTTCTCAATCCCAGGGATATAGTGTCTAGTTTGCTTCTTGACTCCTCAATCACAGGGATATCTACCTAGATTCGTTCTTGACTTCTCAATCACAGGGATATCATGCCTAGCTTCCTTCTTGACTTCTCAATCGCAGGGATATAGTGCCTAGCTTGCTTCTTGACTTCTCAATCCGAGGGTTATAGTGCCTAGCTTTCATCTTTACTTTGCAATCGCAGGGATATAGTGCCAAGATTAATTCTTGACTCCTCAATCGCAGGAATATAGTGCCTAGCTTCCATCTTGACTTCTCAATCACAGGGATATAGTGCCTAGCTTGCTTCCTGACTTCTCAATCCCATGTATATAGTGTCAAATTTGCTTCTTGACTCCTCAATCGCAGGGATATCGTGCCTAGCTTCCTTATTGACTTCTCAATCGCAGGAATACAGTGCCTAGCTTGCTTCTTGACTTCTCAATCCCAGGGATATAGTGCCTAGTTTTCTTTTTGACTTCTCAATCCCAGGGTTGCAGTGCCTAGCTTGCATCTTTACTTCGCAATCCCAGGGATATAGTGCCTAGATTGCTTCTTGACTTCTCAATCGCAGGGATATAGTGCCTAGCTTCCTTCTTGACTTCTCAATCATAGGTATATAGTGCCTAGCTTGCTTTCTGACTTCTTATTCCCAGGGATATAGTGTCTAGTTTGCTTCAGGGAGGTGGGTGAAACACACCAGTCAGTGTGTATTTCTGAAAGTGAGTGGATGAGACTCATGGGAGGAGCCGGGGTGACAGGTTGTGGGAGAGTCACACTCACCTCATTCTCGTCAGGGATTCGTCAACAGCTTTGGTTAATAAACATTACCTTATAACATTTTGATAGAGGAGTAAAATGTGCAAGGTTTGTGCACTAGAACCTGATACTCCTGTGTATATATGCTTGTCCCGGCCATTTTGTTCTGGTACTGTATAGTATAGATGAGGCCACGTTCAACCATTGTAAGACACATTTGTTATACACCCTCCTCCTATAACTGTGAATGTCTGCATTTCCTCTGAGGCCCACAGTGCAGGCCTGTCATGAGGTCCATTCAGCAGAAGCATGTGATTTACATTTGTTGTATAAAAATCCTCAGTGTTATGTAGGCCCACACAATTCAATTAAACATTAAACACTCTTTCAGGTGTATTCTCAACATCCATGTTTCAAGGCTTCATTGTCAGCGGTTTGACAACAAGCTTTATCCTTCCTTACCCTCCCATTCAACTCACTGTTTATATGAGATAACATACCGTTCACACCAACATCAGGAACCCTCACCCCCGCCCTCGAAGCAGCCCCTCCACGTAGGCCCTTGTTAGCCTTTCTCATAGTTTGACATTCCACGTCCTTCCCTTTCTTAGCTGTTTCAACAAAACATACATTCCTAACATCTGCATCTACAGCATTTAACACCTTTTGATTACCCACTTTTTCCATTACATCAATGTTCAACTCATCCTACCGTTCCCCAACCCCATTTCTAAAGATTTCAAAGAACTGAGGTCTACTGCGCAAATCTCCTACACAATCCTTTGCTTCATGTCCCATATATATTTTGTACTTTTGTTCTTTGGTCATCAGATAAGATTTAACCACATATAACACTGATTCGCCACTTCCTCCCTCAGACGCACAACCAATTGTCAATATGGACAACACAGTGCTACTCAACATTGCTCATAAATTCTCCTCCTTCTCAGTACTACACACCTTTCTCCAATCACATACGCCCCGCTTTTCTCCTACTTTTTCAACTTCTAGTGTCTTTTTCAAGCTACTTAAACATAAAATGTCTTGATGACTTTGGTCCATTATGGCAGTTTTTACCCACCTTTTCTTGATCGGATTTTATCCAACTCATTTCCATTCTAACAAGCCATGGATGCACACTTTTCTGTTTGAATTTCCTTACGCTGTCTCCCTTCATGATTATCCATTATTTTGCCGGTTACTAATAGATTTGAGTGGATTCTCAATTCCTAAAATATATGTCCACACAACTTCTCTACAATTAATAAAACATCCTCAAAATCTGACCAGATTGGTTTATATCTGTCCACTTTAAATACCCCATTTGCAGTTGAGTTTCTGCTACCCTCATTTCTCAGTAAAGAATTTGCGTAGTTGCTCATTGTGCTCTTCGCTTGAATGAACATTGTGGGCGTATTCAGCAATGAAGAGGTTAAAGGTCTAGGGGTGGAAAGGGAACGAAATCCCTCTATTCCTGCATGACTTTCCTTTTGTGTGACCTTTCCCTTGCCCCCTAATATCAAGTCTTCTACTGTTGCAGGCAGGGTGTCGATTCACTTGCCTGTGAATTTATAGAATATTTCATGTACAGCTATTATTACCCGATCAACATTGGGACACATTTTATCGATCTCGTATGGTTGAAGGACTGAGTCAATCTCGCCAGGGTTCTAAAGTGCATCCTGCAGACCAAACATAGATCACAGCATCTAGCGCTTAACCCATTGAGCTACCTTACCTGCTACAACTGAATTCAGCTTTTTTATATTTCAAAAAACAAATAGGTTATATTTCAATAAGGTGTCAAATGATTCAACTGTCCTAAGTTTGAACGTGGAAGGCTAATTTGAGCGACTTTTATCAACCCTTTTTTCCTGTTATGGGGGTCGACCCCATACCCCTCTTCCCTCCCACCCCACAACTTCTACACACACCTACCGCCCAAAGAAATACATGAGCTAGGTGGACCAAACCAACCACATTTTAAATTAGGAAGATGTAACTACGCCAGACGTTCCTATACAATGCCATGCTGACTTGCTATATATGTGGCACGCCGCAGTGTGTAACACAATGATTTTGTAACTCTTGAATCTAAAAGGACCTTCTGCTTATATACACCAGGGAGTGGAAGTGGCCCTCCTGACAGTGCCCTTGCTACCACCGAGGGACCCACATCTGGCTAGTGCCTCAACAATCTGGTTGGGGGCTGAGAACGCCTGCCTGATGCAGGTGCGAGCGGGGCTGCATTAGCATGGGGTCGCGCCCCACTCTAATTAGACTCCACCACCCTTTACAGATAGTGCTGAAGCATACTCAGTACTATGGTGGCAATTGTACATTTAGAGCATGGTCCAATTTGAGACCAGATCACAGCAGGTCAGAAATAATTTGGACTTGAAAGAGGAAATGGAAAATAAGGGTGCATGGAATCCCCTCAACCACTAGGAAAGGGGGTGCAATGCTGCTACACACCCCATTAGGGTGGCTTCTTATTTCCACTCCTCCCCAGCTGATATTTCACATCAATAATCCATCAAACCCCCAGCCACAAATGGCCAAATGGGGGATACATTTGCAACTCAGCCATTTCACTGCACGCATGCACGTGGTTTTTGGCTTCACTGCCAGCGTGAGCAAATGCTGTCCACCTCGATGAATGGTAATAGCCTTTGCATATTTCAGACCCGAGAGATGGCCAAAGGGAAGATTTTGGGCTGAAGATCAATGCAGAAAATCCCTCTGTCATTTCCTCGAAGTACTCCACATTTCACTGCGTTTTCGTTTGCACAGTAATGTCAATTGCACATGCATGGAAACATGTACAACATAAAGCAACAATGCACAGAACGGTCAATTGCACTTGCTCACACTAAGGGCCCGATTCATGGAAATGTGCATAGAAGTCCTGCAAGGTCCGCACGCCGAGATGGACACTGGGGTCCCCCGCAAGCAGACCTGCATCTCGGGGACCCTGCTCAGGGGCCGCCATAACTGTTCCTAGCACCCCAACAACCTATGTATGAAAAATAGTAACTCATTGTAAACTTGGAAAATCTGCATACAAACCGCATAAACTGTTCCTGCACCCCGCTACAGTGCACACCCCTAAATTACATTGGAACCCGGTTGAGTACAGGCACCCCAAAATCCGGCATATGCAACCGCACCTCTACGCTGCTAATCCCACTCGCAAGTGTACTCACGCCTGCCTTCGGGTAGTGTATTGTATAAAGGACTTGCATGGCCATTTCCCAGCCGAGATGTTGCACGTTTGAATCCATTAATACGTCTCATGTCATGCAATTTTGGGCACGCAAGGGACTGCCTGCAGGCCGTCCCTCAGACCGCCCACTTTTTTGCAAGTTCTTCCTCATTTTTGGTGTTCTGCCCCCTTCCTAACTCTCTGCGCATGCCACGCCCATGCTCTGCATTGGGTATCACACAATGCCCTTGATGGCTCATACAGACGTGCCAAGCCAGCGCTAACTCCAAGCAAAGGGCCGCAAGGAAAGTACAGCGCATTTGATTCCATAACTCGACAAAGGCGGATTTGCGTGCAGTTACACGTGCAAGTACCTATTTTCCGAGCAAATAATTCCATGATTTGGGCCCTAAAGATGTATTGCCCATTTGCCAAGCAAGAAAACATTCTATTTGGTACACAAATGCCTCCAATAACACTGAGCCTCATTCGAGTGTTCTGGTGCGATAAAACGTGCCGGTATTACCACATTCCAGCTTGTTACTGCACCGGCACACTTCAGGTTTGCCAGTAGAGTGGTGAATTTACCTCAGAGCTGGAGGTATATCTGCCACCCTAACGGTAATACAGTTCTGGTATTACCAGCCCGGTAACACTGGTGCCGGTAATACCGGCAAATCCCTCCATGGAGTCCCATAGGATTTACCAACGTTTCCACCACTTGGAATCTGACAATAATTCCGACAGACCAAGTGGTGGAAACAGTATTACAGTTTGCCAGTATCCCGCCAGTAACACAGGCAAGATACAGGCAAAATGTTTAATGAGGCCCCATGGTCCGAAGGAGGTGTTTGACTGCTTTACGCACCAGCTGCTTTTTAAGGAAAATATAGCAAACAAATATAAACAACAAAACAAAAAATACAAAACAAACCATTAATTAAGTTGCAGTGTGAATACTTGGTCAGCTTGGACGTGGAGCAGTCACTATTGATTCAAATGCTGCACCGTAAATTTCAGGAGGTTTTGGGAAAATAATTCTAAGCCGTCAGATTATTATTATCATTATTATGATTATATTATTATTATTATTATTATTACTATTATTATTATTATTATTATTATTATTATTATTATTATTATTATTATTATTATTATACATGGCAGCCTGCAATACCTGTAAAAAAAAGCCTGGGAATAATGTTCTTATTACAGGCTATGTGGGATATCACTACTGTCATGTAATAAGAAAATTACATTAGCACCCGGGCAGGAAGCACAGCCAATCTGGTTCCCTGGTTCGCAGGCTGAAACTCCCAGGGTCATCCCGCGGTCCATGGAACCCGTTGGCTGGCTGCCTCCCCCACCCCACTCTGCCATCTTTCTGGCACTCACCTGTTCCCTTTTATTTCTTAAAATAATCCCAGCCCCCTCCCCAACCCCACTTACCTGATTGTGGTGACTGCACTGCATGCCGCCGCCGCAGCAGCAGCTTCCCTGGATCTTAGTATTCAGGCTGCCAGGGTAATGGAGGAGGAGCTCCATAAAAAGAAAAAACTGCTTTTGTGCACAATTTTACAGAGTGTTTTTTTGCAGACAGTGGCAACAATGGCATGTGGCTTGGGTGTGAGATTCTATCTTGTGGTGCCGGATTGAGCTAAATTTTGTGCCAGGAGAACAACTACACACACAATAACATTCAAGAAGCTGGAACACACTGGGCCAGATTCTCAAATCATTGTTTGCTGCAGGGGACATCTGCTAGAGCATCTCCTCACTTGCACCAAAAAAAGGCGCTGCCCAATTCTTGTTTTTCCCCTTTGTGAATTTGTGGGCATTCCTGCATATTTAGATGCGCAACCCAAATTCACAAATGGGATGTGCTTTCAAATGTGCAGACATCGGCGTCTTCCCGCTTGCCTGTTGGGAACAGGCTCAGGAGAAGGCACACATCCTGGCAGGGTCATTTCTGACCCTGTCATGATTTGTTTTTGAAGTGTGACAGCCCAGTTTTAAACCGCGTCTGTCACACCACCCTTTCCATCCCCCAAATGGGGATGGAAATGCATTTTTATTTTCTTAAACATTTCACCAAGACCAGCCCTCTAATGGCCCTCTGTGAAATACACTCCCGTTAGCCGGTCAAGTGGCACAGTGAGCAGAGGCTCGCTTTGACATCGTGCAGAGCCTGTTAAGGCAGGTTCGAATCCCTGGGCGGGGCCAAACTCAGCCTTTCATTCTGTTGAGGTCGATAAATGAGCAACACAAACCGTGAGTAATAATAAGCAGGGCTCAGATACCTGAGGGTTCGTAGCGCTATATAAATGCCTAATTATTATTATTATAAACCATGTGACATGCGCCATGAACCCTATCTTCCGTCAAGACACTAGGGGTTCACATTGATGCCAACCTGTCCATGAATAAGCAAGCCAGCGCTATTGTCTTGGCCTCAGCCCTAAGCACCAAACTCATTAATGCCATTAAACCTTTCTTAACTAAGGTCAATTTTCTTTCAATAGCCAGAGCCACCATCGGAGCTAAGCTTGACTATTGCAACGCTCTCCTAGCTGGCACATCTATAAAAAACATAAACAGACTCCAGTTCACCCAAAACAACTCTCTAAGAGCAGCCTTAGGTATCCCAAGAAGAGATCACATCTCACATGCTAGGCAAGCAGCTCACTGGCTCCCAGTCAAAGACCGCATCACTTTTAAAATCCTCACTACCACGCACAAATGCCTTAACCTTACTGCACCTTTGTACCTCTCAGACACAATATCGAGATCCATCACAGCCAGGCCCACCAGAACATACTACACCAACAAACTCAATGCCCCACGCATCAACAGGTTTAAAGCAGGAGGGATACGCTTCCCATACCTAGCACCCAAGTTTTGGAATGCACTGCCCACTGCTCTTAGAGCAGAAACGTCTCTCCATGCCTTCCGTAAAAATCTGAAAACCTCCCTCTTCAACTAACTTTCCCCCACTTATCTACTCCCCAACCCTCTCCATCTTGCCTGTAAATGCAAAATGTAAAATGTA
The DNA here is from genome assembly GCF_040938575.1 of Ambystoma mexicanum. NCBI lineage: Eukaryota > Metazoa > Chordata > Amphibia > Caudata > Ambystomatidae > Ambystoma > Ambystoma mexicanum. The sequence continues at coordinate 53,313,300 of NC_090925.1, read as the reverse complement.
ATTGGAAAATGTAAAGTGTAAATTGATCTATTCAAACTGCTAAATATTACATTCAAAATGTTCAATAAGTATGTTTGTATCTACTTGTAACTAAGTACTACTCTCTCACTGCAACAAGTGCCACGATGCCTTCGGGCTGTTGCGCACTCGATAAATCTGAATAAATAAATAAATGAATAAGCCAGAGTGCTAGATTGCAGAAGCACATGATTCGACCACAATATTTGGATACATTCAATTTCAGAGAGGGTAACCAGGCTGAACGAGTACAGGCTGTTTGGATGTGTGATGTAACATACGTGCTTGAGGAAGATCTTGCAACAGGTTCTTGTTGTTACTGAGGCAAATAGCATTTCTGACACTGGTGCACTCAGTATTTTTACACTTTACTGCATTTTTCATTAGTGGCAATAGTGGCATATAGTCGAGCATGTGATGCAATACAGTGGCAATAGTGGCATATAGTCTGGGCATGTGATGCAATACAGTGGCAATAGTGGCATATAGTGTGGGCATGTGATGCAATACAGTGATAACTCGACCAATGGTTGCACCAAGCACTTGATAGCATACAGAACAACAGCAGATAGTGATATAAGAACTGCAGACAGTTACTTTTGAGAAGGCTGTTCAGAAATGTCATATTTTTAGCAGCAGGTGGGAATCAACAGTAGGGTGTTTGAGGGTGAGAGTTAATGCAGAGTCGGTTGGAGAAGGACTGTGCCTGAGTCGTTCATTCAACATCCAATCACATTGCAGTACAGCTTTCTTTCGCAAATACATGGGCTTGCAGGGCTGCCATTCAAAAGCAACCTGCCAGGGCTGTCTCTGGTCTGTGATGCACAAGACAACACGAACCGACAGGCCCTGGAGCTTGAAGTGAGGTGGTTATAGAAAGGCAGTGAGTGTGTGTATGGTTTTATGAGGCGACAAAGGCCACTGTGATACCGAGGAAGTGCAATGTGGGCTTGATGCTATACTACAGCAGCTGCCAGCGATCACACAGCATGAATACACAAGGTTTAAAAGCACACAAGCAATCAAACACTCGCCGTGGTGACTGGTGCTAGTACATACAATGATGACACTGTCGCAGTTGTGTCTTGCGCCACACTTCATTCAACCAACAGTCTAACTACTTTGTAATAGAAAAGGGAGCCTGGCAAAAGTGGGACAGTGACCCGCTGCTGTATGCCCAGACAGAAGAACAGTGTGCAGTTCCGTGCTATGCAGCACTCTCTTCTAGTGCACACCGAGGAGCCCCCACTGAACTGGCAGCAGAAGGGGACGTTCTTGGTAGCTAATGGTTGGTTATTTATAACACCCTTAATAGCCAGAGGTTTCTAAGGGCAGACCCAGGGATCGAACCTGTGGTGCTCCGTGGCGTCTTGCTTCCAAGGCGCGCACGTTGCCATGAGCTATCCTCCCGATACAAAGTGACAAAGCTTGGAGTTTCAGCTCTCAACAGGGGCAGTGCCATGCTCAGTTGTCTATTTTTTTCTCGCATCCTGCCACCTCCCAGTGGAGTTTCATTTTGGGCATTTCAATGTTTGTGAGGGTGATCAAGGAATTGGCTCCCTCCCATCTGTTCACCAGAGAATAGCAGAAGAGAGTCCAAATCAGGCACCAACAGTGAAGAAGATTAGAGAAAAGAGACAGGGTACCACGGGAATGGCATCTATCATAAGTACAACCCAGGCCAGGAATCACAATGCACAAATACTACACAGCGTCCTGTCCACTCCCTCTTTGGTAACCCAGTGTGGAATATTATTAACTAAGCCTAGAACCACCCAGAAGGCTCCTGCTGTCAAACGCTAGTACACCCATGCAAACATGCACCATGCTATGTTCCATGTTCTCTCTCATCCTGCTGACAGGAAAAGTCCCACTAAGACTGTGTGCCCTGGGGAGCGGTGAACTAGTCTAGATGCCGCCTCAATGCCCACTCATAACCACATGACACTGACACCTGTGGAACCGGCAGGAACCAGCCAACACTCAGATTGCAGCTACTTGCCGATAAATCACTGTAGAATGGGTCATATGGCACATCTCTACCAGCACCTCAAGCAATAATGATAGTACTGCAAACATCAGTCTGCACCAGAGCAGTCTCAGGAAGGCATTATAGTACAGCGGGGCACAATGCCAGATCATACCGCCAATGTGTCTCTTTAATGCCAAACTGGCTGTAGACCTTCGGCACCCTCCAACAAGAAAGCAACAAGGTAGCCGGTGGCAAGTGGCGATGCCCAAGGCCAAACTCTCGTTCACCGCTGCTAATGACATTAGGATGTACCTCAACTGTGGTGAGATGGAGTTGCACGAGTTGTCTGCATTTGTTGACCTTGAGTTCTGAGAGTCCACCTTGCAGTTGTGAATAGGTTTGTTGGTGCAACTCGATTGTACTGGTAAGGCTCACACAATGTATTTGCGGGAGGTTCCCAATGGAAGGTCTGGTGCTTCAGGCAGGCTGAAGCTTATTTAAGACTTATGGAGTGAGGGGTGAATATCAGGGGATAACGCCTGCCTCCAAGTCACTGCCCGAGAGAAAGGTACAGTCAGAATGTGTAGAATTAGGTCATTAACAGGGGTCACAAAGTGAATTCTGAGCATTCTGATTGGTTTAGTGGAGGTCAATAATGGTTTCCTTGTGCCAATAAACATTTGGGAAAAGTTCTTAAACTTTGTCGAGACTGCAACCATTTTTGGCAGCTAGCGATTTTCTTTTGAACGTTGAAGTTTTTATTTAATGGCTATACTCATATAATTAATGGCAAATCATCAGGAATGAATGCATGTTGTAAATGCATTTTTTTAAATGATTGCATTTATGATTCTGGACATTTAATTTAACAATTGTGGAGTCCGTTTTATATTTGTATATTTTATGATGAACTGAGAAGAAGTTATGAATGTTTATTATAAAATAATGCATTTAAAAGGTTGATTAAACCATGAAATACGAAATAAAACATGATGGGAGGCAATCAGGCAAGAAGACTGAACTCTCAGTAAATGAAGTCTGTGCTCCTGATCTAATTTTGAATATTTAATTTTTTTTCCAAATTAAATTTTTTAGGTCGGGAAAATGGACAAAGATGCTTCAGTGCCCCCGCGCCAACTTCCTGCAGTCATTCTCTTTGAAGGCTGAAGCTGCCCAGTCAAAGAGTGGTGCCATCTGAATAAGTAACATCATTTCCAAATGTACCAATGGAACACAGCTGATGGGCACCGGTGGGCATAATGGAATTTGGGGAGACTGGAGTGATCCCTGCCCCGACGGAATCTGTGTCATTCAAAGCAGGGCTGAGTTATCGCGGGGAAAAGGAGGTGCCAAGTCCCTGGATGAGGTAGGCTTCTTCTGCTGCTCAAAACGATGAGGCGTGCCACTCAACAGCATGGATATTCCTATATGTTAATAACATCTTTATGTTCTCTGAATGACATTTCATGGTCAATTTCAGGTGTGTCAATGCCTTCAATTAGCAGAGACCTGTGGATCCTACTCTCAAAGCTGACATGTCTCCTCTAATATTTAAATGTTCCCACACCTGGGATGACAATTGCAATTTACCTTAGTTTGAGTGACTTTGTGTTCCTCTTTATCAGACAATCAAAGACAATAAACTGCAGGATGTAGACATACCTTCGGTGTTGACAATGGACTTATTGGCTGGTGACTGGTTTCTGCATTGCTAATGGCTCACTGCACTGCAGGCACATGAGCACCCAGGTCACACAACACCTCACTGTGAATGCAACATGCACATGTCTATAGTGGTCACCCGCATTCATGATATCTCAAGTTGTTGAAAATTCAATTATCTTCAGTGAGAAGTTTGGCGTTTAACGAGTCAGAAGGAAACTCCATCATATGTACTATCCATCGGCCTAACATGAAGGCAGGAGAGGAACATAGGAACCAAACATTGGCAAAGCCATTTAGTCTTGGCTGATATACAGGCATTGGTCTCATGTCTTCAGCTAATCACACCATTTGGACAGCTATTGCCATCATATGTCAAGGAAATACAATTAGTGGCACAATAGGCTTGACTACTCATATGGCAGGCATTACTCTAATGCACCAGATGATGTCATCAGAGGGCCAGGGATTCACATCATGGCCAGGCTGTGGTATGAAAATGACTCACACCTTTGCCGAGTATTGACCTGAAAACCCAAGTATTTGAATCATTGCCATCCGAGTCACTGTGGCTGAAACCTTTGTCAGCAAGCTTGCTAGTTATTATGGCAATGCCGCATTTGCGTATGGGCAATGAGCTACACATTGCCATGGTCAGCTGTACCCAGTTAGCATAGCAAAGCCAGATTCTATCATGGCCAATTAGAAAGTCGATCCACTTTACTTTTTCCCCACTTAGCTCAGTAAGTTAAGAGACTATTGTGCGCAGTCGCAACGGAACGCTAGATTCCATGAGGCTGTGTTTGCAGGGTAAGGCAACGTTGTTATATTCATAGCTTAGCAGCACAAGCACAATCACAGTTATCCAGGAGTGTTTGCAGTATTCCCAGGTAGCTTTTCAAAGCCAGATTCAATATATGATATGATAAATCAATTAGAACGTGTCTGTATACTGTGGGATGTATTTACCCATGCATCCGAGCCCTACCTCAAAACTGGGCAGTACTGACATGAAAACATCATGATGGCCAGAGCTTCCCAGAAAATGCACAGGGAAATGCATGAAGAATAGGCTGCCACCCATTTTTGATGTTATGGGCACAGAAAGACACTGCCTAAAACCACCATTGGACTACCCACACAGTAGTCTGAAACCATTGGGAGTGGCAATGCTGATTGCCAAAAGCAAACCCATAGCTGTTGGGAATTCATTTTCTTAAATCCCAAAAAGGGGTGCAGTACCAGTACTCACCACTATCCAAAAGCCGGCGTTTTAAAACCACCAGATTTTGTAGAAAACTGAATAAATGAACCCAAAGCAAGCCAAAGAAAGACTTACTGAGAGGTGGATCCAATGTAAAGTTATATTCTGAAGTGACTTGAAGGTGTATAACAAGACTGGCTGAGCTGTGGATTTCAGCAGTTTAAGGAAATTTGGACTGAAAGACACTAAAAAAATCTAAATGTTTAAATTGACTGAGTGACCTACTTTGAGTGTCACATAGGTTGCAATTGTTTAAATGTCCTAGTTTTAAACTTAGAATCAGCATCCTAGCTGCATATGTAAAAAAAATGTCTTGACTTAAACTGGGGAACAGAAATGACATGTAGCTAAAAACTGGCTTAAAGAGATTCCAATTCTGCCTGACAACTACCCCCCTCAGGAGTGAAACTTGAGTCACAGCTGTGTTCCCAGGCCTATCTGCCTTTTGCTGGCCACACAAAGGATATGCCATCTCTCTGATAATTGAATTAAGGGGAGCCCCACAGAATACAGGAGCTCTGAACAAAGCCCTGTCCTGACTCAGGCAAATGTTTTATTGCAGATGTCGTAAATGTAGCTTCCTCCTGGAAGGACAAAGGGGAGGGGCACTGCCTGTGAGAGCAAGCTGGCTTGGCAGAACTGGAAAAACCAGAAATTCAACCTTGTGCTGGAGGAAAACCACACCCCTTTGGGGCCAGAACATAACTCTAAAAAGATGAATAACTCATAGTACGGACATGTGAAAATTTTATAAATGACACCATAATTCTTGTGATTTTTCTGCCCACATTTTAAGAGGTTTTTAGAACCGGTGGCATGTTCAGGGGGGGTTTAGCGGAAAAGAGGATATTACTCAAAATGTGTGCATGTGAAAAATCTGACACTTCATCAATTAATGTCCATACTCCTTGCGCACATGTGTGTAAATTTGGGGTAATGTCCGGAATTGCAAACCAGTTAAAAAGTGCAAAATATTGCCATTTCTGAATGCAAGCTCCCAGGAAGAGCAGAGTTTGAACAGGAGATACCTCCTGTGATATGTGAGGGGTGCATATGATTTTAAAACAATATGTACCTCTGCAAATATGTATTTGGTTCAAATCTAGATTTGTGTGTAAGTTGACAGGAGGAGTGGACTTTCTGCAGGCTGTAAAATGACATCACTCTGACACAACTTAGCTCCCCCGATCAGGGGAGAAATGAAAGCTTGGCCAATGATAAGTGGAGAGGGGCTGGCTAGCAATGCTGCTCACACACACCCATTTTAAAAACACATAAAAGCAGAGAGACAGGACAGATAGGGACCTTCATTTCCATTTGCAGCTGGAAACTCTGCCAAAATTCCATACATTACCTCCATCAAACCTCCAGAGAGCCAACCTAGAGACTTCAATCTATCCAGAACTAGAGACCCAGACCAGACCAGCAGAGTAGAGCTGACCTGTTAGCAGAACCAGAGAGAGCTGACCCAGATCACTGTGAAGTGCAGAGAGCTGAACCGGAGTCCAGTCCAAAACCTGACCAGATCCGTGGGAAGGCATATTTCTAAATATATTGTGAGTACATAGCAAAACTGTGCAGAACCAATCTCTTAGTTAAAATAATATAATTCAATCTATTTTAATCTAAGTAGAACTGTCTCCTAACTGTCACCTGTCATTTGTAAAGCTGTCACTTGTCATTTTCTAGTTGCAAGCTGCACTTGTCTTTTTGAACTTTAAAATTTCAAATCTGAAAAACGACCTTTATTTAATCGCTCATATCTCCGTGACCGTTTGTGCTAGAGACTTGCAGTAACTTTCATCTGGAAGCTGAGATCATAGGCTTTCCTCGTGATAGTCCTTGTAGTTCCTCTGTAATCGCGCTCGGCGCATTCGCAAATTTAGCCGCGATTTGACATTTTACCGCGATTTGCAAATTTCTTCACGTGTAAAAATCTGCTGCTGCTTGCCTTTCAGTTGCCAAAAATTTGTTTAACCTGCTAGTTACACCCTAGATCCTTGCTAAAGTGAGCCTGGACTAATATTAACTGGATTTCACTCACCCTGAACCTCTAGAGGGAATTAAAAGCATTTTAATATATTTTCACTCCATTGCCAGCACATATCAAAGCATTGTGCCTGTGTTTTAAACTTCTGTAGTCTAAGTTGCTGGGTTAACTGAATCACATTTAATTGCATTTCTGAGAACTGTGTGCCTTCCTTCCATTTCCTTGCATTGCATAAAAGGGGGGGGTGAATTGTACAAGAAAGTGATTACATTGTCTTTGCTGAAATCCTATCAAGTTATTTTCTGTACTGCATTTCATTCCACATTGCATCCATTTGAAACCATAAAAGTATTGTTGCTACCTTATCCATTTCATGTCAACTCCTTAGTGATTATAAAGAAGTGTGCTAGTGCCAGATTCTCCGTTGTTAATCTTTATCATATCAGATTAAGTGTGATATTCAATTATTAATTTATTCTAAAGTGTGATATATATCTATTGTTTAACTTATCAATTAAACCTTTTAACTTGCAAAACAGAACTACTTCTTGGCTCAGTGGGGTCAGGAGGATTCCAAGAGAGGGGTGTTATATAGGGGTAGTCATCCAGAACGCATGAACTGGACATTAAGATATATCAATAAGGGTTTTCATTCAGTATTCTAGACTAGGCGTTGACTTGGCTGTAGTGCTGAATTGAATCCTCTTACAATACAAGGGTGTGTGTGTGTGAGAAAGAGAGAGAGAGAGAAAGAGAGAGAGAGAGAGAGAGAGAGAGAGAGCTGTGCTAAGCATCATGTGACAGCATTCTGTAGGGGACAATAGGTTTATTCAGTGCAGGAACCATTGTGTGGGCGCAATCATGGATGTGGTGTGTGGGTGTAGTGAAATTGGTGCATGCAGTGCGTGCAGTGCTGGAGGCAGTATGTTTCTGTTTGTGCGGTGTATGTTTGTGTGTGTGTGCATGTGTTTTTGTGAGTAGGTGCTTGGGTTAGGCTGGGAAGATTCCATTCCAACATGGCTGCTCTATTACCCAACTGAAAAGATAGGTTTATGTAATTGAAAACAGTGGAAATATTCGGTGGCCATAACAGCAACTAATCACGTCTGGAGCATAGTGGCTGATGCCTCTTTATCTGCGCTGCAAAGGAAGAGTGAATTAAGCACGATATGGCAAGTTAGCCCGCAAAAAACATGGTTTCTTTGATCAGCCATCCTGACTGCTTTACTCGACCAGACCAATCAGCACAAGTCCTGTTGATATTGGATCTAACACTCCTTGCACAAACATTTGTGAAAATGCGACCTTTCACACACATGTTCTGCAGTGAAGTATGTATGTATATGACTTATATCGTGCAAACCTCACTAGAAAGCTCGGGAAGTGAATGCAAGAGGCGTGTCGATCTGCTTAAGTTGTGTCTGGCCATTAACATATAATTAGGAGTAAACTAACAATATTGTTCAGAGACAGAGTAGATGGCCAGGCAAGTGTGGGGGAAGAGGAGGGCAAATGTGAAAAAGAGGTATTCTTTGCAGAATCAAGTTATAACTAAACACATGTGTACGGGGGGGGGGGAGGCCCGTTAAGAAAGGAAACCCACTTCACAGAGGCGCATTTCTTGCAAAATAGAAACGTTACAGCTGATTTCCTGCAGAACCCTCAAGGGCCATACCTCAAGACTCTTTGATATTGGCCGTCAGTAATAGGGAGCCACTCCTACATTTCTATAGCTGCCCGATGGCATGTAAGGAGGGGTTTGGCAGTGCCCAAAAACCATAAGCTAACTGGAGCCAGGGAGCAGGGGGAGAGCTGATAGGAAGCAGTGAGGATGGGGAGCAACGATGGTGGGGGAGTGCGGGCACCCATGTGCTTGATCAGAATTCAGGTTTTGATTGTGTGATTCAGCCTGTATTCTGAGCAGTATGATTGGCTGCTGCGCTTGCCACGGATGCTCATAGACAATAATAGAAGGTAAGAAATTGTTGGTACAAAACACTTGCATGAAGGCATCACTCACAGCAATCATTGACTCGTTTGAGGGGTCACCAATAGCCCCAGTAAACTGATGCTGTATTTCCGTACCGTTGACATAATCTTTCTTAGAACCCTGTGATTCAGCACAAGTAACAATACGTAACAATAAACACAAACAATTGTTAATCGATGCACGAAAAATGCTCCATTCATTGATGAGAGATAACAGATGGAAGTTTTGCTCTATGGTCAATAGTCCTAAGACTGGCCAGGCAACGGTGCAAGTAAATCCCATTACGGAACATAATTGGATATGATTCTTGGAAAGGAAATTGTATATTAAATGTGGGATCGATGACCATTGTCTGGGAATTAGATAGAGGCCTCAATACAATTTCCTCAATATTCTCTCCGAGTAAGATTTCAAGAGCTCCCGGGGCAGATGGCTTGGCTGCCGTGGTCCTTAAGGGGATATACGTTTCTGTTCAAAGTCCTCTATGGCTGTCTTTGATCGCGTAATTGATAGTAAAAGTATTGGAAAATCTTGGCTAAATTCTCTTATTGTACCCATTCACAACAAAGGCCCTCGTATGGATATGGGTAATTATAGACGGTTAGTCTTGCTGAACAGGCCTTCAAAAATGTTCTCGGCACTCCTACTCAGGGATTTACAAAATTTGGCGAAAACAACAGGAATAATGGAGTACTAGATTATGGGGCAGTACTAGACATGATAATTGCTCTTCATACCAATACAGCTGTTTCTGTAAAACTAAATAGACAGGGTCGGCTCTCCGTGCCCATTGAAAGCAAGAATGGAAAAAAGCAGAGATGCTTGTTAGCTCTGCCTTCTTTTTAATTTATTAATCTCAGACATTGGTACTATTTCTTCTAGTGTGCACAGTAATCCCCCGGTAGTGGGTGACACGCGGGTACACTATTTATTGTAAGCTGATGACATGATGGTAATGAACTAGACTTGAATAGGGCCACAACATCAACTAAATGCATTCGAGAGCTATACTAAAGAGAATGGTTTACGAATAAATAGGTCAAAAACAAAAATATGTATATGCAAATCTGGAAGAACTAACCCATGCCCTAAGTTTCAACGGTATTTAGCCCAAAGCATGTTAGAAAAAGTCGATCATTTTATCTATCTTGGATTGCAACTTTTTGGATCTAAGAATAAAAGTGTGATATTTGGACAAAAAAAATAAAAATGAAATCACAGTCGACACAAGCAATGCAAGTGAGCAGGAGCTATGGCTTTTACTCCTTAATTCCAGTCACCACATTTTATTTGAAAAAGGTTATTCCATCCACTACATATTGAGCAGAAACGTTATTTTACGGATTGAAGGAGGGCTGGGTATGAAGGTTTTTTCTGGAGATGGGCACTCGGTTTGCCCCAGGGAGTCCCTGCGCAGGTAATCAGGTATGCGCCCCGGGAGTCCCTGCGCAGGTTATCAGGTATGCGCCCCAGGGAGTCCCTGCTCAGGTAATCAGGTATGCGCCCCAGCGAGTCCCTGCGCAGGTAATCAGGTATGCGCCCCAGGGAGTCCCTGCGCAGGTAATCAGGTATGCGCCCCAGGAGTCCCTGCGCAGGTTATCAGGTATGCGCCCCAGGGAGTCCCTGCGCAGGTAATCAGGTATGCGCCCCAGGGAGTCCCTGCACAGGTAATCAGGTATGCGCCCCGGGAGTCCCTGCGCAGGTTATCAGGTATGCGCCCCAGGGATCCCTGCTCAGGTAATCAGGTATGCGCCCCAGGGAGTCCCTGCGCAGGTAATCAGGTATGCGCCCCAGGGAGTCCCTGCGCAGGTAATCAGGTATGCGCCCCGGGAGTCCCTGCGCAGATTATCAGGTATGCGCCCCAGGGAGTCCCTGCTCAGGTAATCAGGTATGCGCCCCAGGGAGACCCTGCGCAGGTAATCAGTTATGCGCCCCAGGGAGTCCCTGCGCAGGTAATCAGGTATGCGCTGGATTCATCCTCATTATATTCTGGGGTCATTTGGAAAAACTTGAGAATGTTGACCCTTATTATGTATGCAGAAGATCAGTCTATATGGTGGTACCTGAAGATAATGAGGGATAGACGCTGATGTAAACCCTTAAACCGATGGGTGTTGAAATGTAAGGAGTGTGTAGGCCATTGTGGGCTGTCTATTGAGCAACTGCAGTTAACAGCGGCAGAAGCAAAATGTAGAATTAAAGAAATGGACTGGATTGGAACTATTGAGGCTGTTCATAACAATAAGTTATATATTGCAATCTGGTTGGATGTTAGACCTGTGTGTGTGTTGCCATTTCAGGTTTCTGGGTCAACAATGGTGTGTAGACAGTGCCTTTGCTTACTTCTCAATCTGTTCCCTACTAATGACATTTTAAGTGGTAGAGAGGGGTACAGGCGCTCCAAGAGAGGTACTGGATATTGTAAGGAATCAGAGATAACAGAGACCTTGTCTCATTTGCTCCTGGAATCTAACGAACTGACTGCACAGAGAACAAAGCACTTTAACCTTTAATATGTAATCATGAAATGTTATCATGTGGTTTGATTTGGCAGTATATTCTAGTTTCATGACCTAATGCTCAGAGACTTGCTGCGTTGCATTTTCTAAACAAGTTATTTACTAAATGAATTTCATCAAATTTATCAATTCTAATCATGGGATTTTCATGAATTATATTTCATACAATTTATAGTTTTTGTAATGTTGTTTTGTTTGAACATTTTGTATTGCGCCTTTTATGTTTTATGATGATTGTATTTGTGTGATGATAGTATTTCTATGTTTTTATTGTGTTCGTCTTGGTGTGGTGAACAAGTTCCTTGTTGAACTAAGTGAACCACAACTCACAACGTGGACCCGGAAGTGAATCCCACCATTTCACTAAATGAACCCTGCTATTGGTGATGAATTCAGAGACTGAAAACTGTCAACAAGTTGAACATGAATTTGCAGACAGGTATATGCTGTATTTCCGTTCTGAAAATATATGTATTAGAAGTTGAAGCGAGCCAGCAAGTGCATACTTGATGTTGCATCATGTCGACGCAAAGAATGCCTGCAATATTTCCATTAGTTGCGATCATACCGGCAAGTAAAGCACTTGTGCAAACATTTTGAAAATCTTTTGCTATCCTTGACCTACAAGATGCATGCTGACATGTTGGTAAAATGTGCCATATTTCCCATCAAATAAGTACTATTTTATAAATCATGAGTCGGAGTGGGCAAACGGTTGCTGCGTGATAACCGCATATCAATACTAAACCCAACAGGCTGAGGAGTAACATTCATGCAATACATCACACATTTTAAACAATCTCTTGCCCAAAGTCAAAGTGCACTACGATCTGTGAATGTATTAACTACATCCACGACATAGACCACAACCTAATGATAATCAGTGATATAGTCAAATTAGAGAGTCATTTTCAAATAGAATATCATTCAGTTTTGATGGGTTTCTTCACTGATGTCTTCTATTGACTTCTGTCATGCTAAATAAAGCACCCAGTACATCCCTTGTTGAAAATGGTCACTCTCATGTGCATTCAATTTACAGACATGAAACTTCTTTATGGTATGAAATAACTGGCAACGGCAACATTTGTTTACCTTTCAATGTTTCGCTTTTCAGTTTCTATCTGATCGTGAACATTTTACCACGTGTGCGATCTTCTGATCAAGGATGCATGCCTTATGCAAGTGACGTAGGAATGATTGCAAGACAACCTGAGGAGGCCTCAAACTAGGGGCTGGAAGAGGTTCCTGTGTCCTGCTCATATGTTATTAGGTTAGGGCTGGGACTCTCTTCTGAAAGTTTTGGAACGGTCCCATTGACTGAGAAAGATCTTGTGCGGAAAGACCACGTGCAGAAACCATTGTCTTCATTGCACTTATGGCACTTGAATCACATTAAGCCGTCAATCAGATTTGTTCCGCCACTCCAAACAAACATTTGGCAATCACACGCTCAAACGATCCAGGGCTACACACCCGGCAACACAAAGGATGTTCATTCAGCAGTCACTTCCAGAAACACATTTCAAAATCAACCAGATATGCTGCTGGATACTTGAGATCCCAACATACAGCCCCGGGCAGGCCTTGGGCATGTATCGCCACACACATGTTTCCATGATAATAGGCTGCTTTGTCACATTGCACTTTGAAAATCCAGTCAACATTTTAGTAGGAAGACTTGCAGAGAACATTCCTTTGCTCCCTGAAAAAGGGTAGAAGTAAGGGTCCCCAGCAGTATGCAGCCTTCCAAAAAAAATTCATAAAGATGCCACCAGTCAGAGAGCAGCACATGAGGATGACCAGACATACCCGCTCTGATAAAAGACTATTGGGTATGTTTTGGGCTCCTGCCATCAGCTAGAGGAACTCACAGGGTGCACGATACACATAACATTGCCAATTAAGTTTTGGATGAGGGCTTACCAAGGCAAAAACAGTTCAGTGAACTATTATGTCATGTAAAATAAACTCAGGAAACTCACATAGGTCCCAGTCCTGAACCTTTGACCCAACACTGTTGAGAATTAATGCACGGTTAATGCATCCTTCTGCAGTTCCAAACACTCTAAGACATGAAAATATAACCCCATAACTGAAAAAGCATAATGTGATCCAGAAGACTTGATTGACTTCCTTCTGTATCTAACCTCCCTTTCCAATTAAGATCATGGAGAGAGAGGGAACTACACCCTGGTGACTCCTAAACGCCAACATGACCAACAATGTTGATTGTTCCAGTGTTATGAAGGATAGTTGAGATTGTATTAACATGATAGAAGCAAGCATTATGCAGCCTTATTTTATTGACTATACAGCAGAGAAAGAAAAAGCAACTGCAAATCCCATGGACTCCTTCTTCCCTCTTGCTGTGATCTACAATCATCTGTCATTTAGCCTCTTTTCTCGTAACAATCATGAATGCCTGGGTGAACCAACTGTTGGTAGACATGCCATGACACCTGCAACAAAAATCAACCATCTGTACAACAAAGAACAACTCAAAGAAGCAAACTCATGCTCAGTAAAATGGTTGCAAGCCCCCTGGTGGCTAAAAGCAAAGAAACCACGATCTTAAGAGAGGAAGAAAAGGAGGGATAATACTCTTTGCCATCAATACAACATTTCATCATAACACTAATTACATGGCACAGTCTGAAGCTCCTGCACAAACTTCAAAGCTTACAAAATAGGCTTACAATAGACCATGTGAAAGAAGTCTCCATTAGACCAAACCTCTGACCTTAACATGTCCTCTAAGCTAGCTGTAGATGAGAAGGTCTAAGATGCAATTGCTCAACTGGTCAAATAGGCAACAAAGAAAAAAACATCCAGCCCACATATGACCTACCTGACCCAATGGGCTAAAGCAGGACATGAAACAGAAATAATCATTCTAAATAAGGTAAATAATATAGAAATAATTTAAGAAAATTGCCCTGAACACAAAACAAGTATAAAAGGTCAGTGTCAAGCTGTCTAATGTTAGCATGTATGAGCTAGCTAACTAGAGATGAGGTTTCCTATTGGGTTTTATGGTATATATATTTATATTGCTTTATGTTTTTACATTTTTACACTTGGAAAAGAAATTGGAGAGTCTACAACAAATTGAAACTCTATAGAAGTGTAATGTCGCGATGACGGCTCCTTGATTGAACAGACGCAAGTGCCTACATTAGGCCCGTTTTTCAGCAGGGGCTAGAAACATAATCTCTCGACCCGCAATCTGACCTATTGATCATGACCTTCAGGTTCCATCTGATTAGTTCCCATTGCACTGCACCTTGTGCTGTCTGTCCTGTATATAATCAATAACGTAAAGATATTTTAGGGAATCCGTAAGGGTCTGAAAGAAATGTTAAGTAACACCAAATAGAAGTGAAATATTTCTTGGGGTTTTGGAACATCATGTGGAGATACAGGAATGACGTCACTGGTGTAGGGAGACTCAGTTCGTACTTGTACCAATAGCGACATGTGGCAGAAGATCGTATACAAGCCTGTGAAGTGTTTTAATAGTTGTCACATCTCTTCACTAACCCCACACTATGAGCAGGTGTTTTTAAATATGTGGCAGGAATGTCATATTTTCTCAGAATTGTAACGGTAGACTTTATTTTCCTTTTTTTGAATAGTTGTATCTGTGTCCTTTGAATAGATTGGTAATGTATGATGAATTAAAGAACAGTTTGTTTTGTTTGTTTGTTTTATTACCAGACCCAAGGGTAGCAGGGTGCATTGCATACAACAACTTACAGCTTAGTCACAATAACACATGGGTACATATAAAAACAGTATATGCAAATAGCAGGCACACAATGTACAATAATGACAGGATCTGCTCAATAGGACAATACATACTGAGGGCAAGTGTGTGCAAGAATACAGGTTGGTTAGGCGGAGGGAGGTCAGGCAGGGCTAGTCAGGGGTAAAATGCAGACAGTTTATTTGTCCGCCTCTTTAATCCATCTTATAAGGTTTTGTCGGAAGGTAGGGCATGGTTGGTCAGACCATAAGGTAGGTGGTAGCAAGTTCCATAGTTGGGCTGTTTTGACCTGAAAGCTACAGCCTCCGACTCTAGACAGTTTAAATCTAGGTATTGCAATACCGTTGGAATTGACGGACCTTGTAATACTATTGGACTTATTGTGGTGATTCTTTTGGATACGTATCGTGGTGCAGCGTTATTTAGGCATTTATAAACAAGTGAAGCCACTTTTAGCTGAATTTTCTCCTGGGTCGAGAGCCAGTTAATGACTTTTCTGAATTCTGTAATGTGTGCTCTCCTAGGTATACCTAGTGCTGCTCTAAGAGCATTATTCTGCAGGATTTGGATTCTTTTGATGGTGCCCTTATTGGCCCCTATGTAAAGAGAGTTGCAAAAGTCCGACTTCGATAGAACGAGCGCTCCAGTGAGCGTGATGCAACTGCTGTTGGATCGGAATGGATTGCCTGCTCTTATCAATTTGCAGGTATACAGTGGCGGAGGCCATCACGTTGATCTGCTTGTTGAAAGAGAGAGTCAAATCCAGGTAAAAGGCCAAAGTTTTTACCTCATGAGCGGTGGTGATTTGATTATTGTCGTTGTTAAAAGAGGAGTAGTTGGGACCCAGTTTTTCTAGGGTAGGGGATGTGCCCAAGATGTTGATTTCAGTCTTAAAAAACAGTAAATTGTCTTTTGCCTCTCTCTCTGTGCTATGTGTATTGTATTTCTTATCTTTAGCACACAAACAATGTAAGGTCATTGACCAACGTACATAAGGGAGGGGTAGCCTATTTCTGTTTTTGTTTCATAGGAAATGAAACGTGCCAGGAAGGTTTTTTGAAGGATAAAAACGGTCCAAGGGTGCTCTCTTAAGCAGAAACCTGTGCAGTTCCCTCTGGGACCACTGCAAAAGATTTAAGATTACAGGTGTTGGCAGTAAACCCACTTGGTAGCAGTCTGTACCACACAGATTCACTGTGGTAGCTGTGGCTGAGCAGTCAGACTTCCCTCAAGAAGAGTTAGGCAGTATATAGAGGATACAGGATAGGTACAGAGGCACAGTAGTACAAGCAAACACTGACCAGAGCTAGGTGTAAAAGTATATACTTATTTATTTTAAAGGCACACTCATAAATTACACTAGCACAGAAAAAGGTAAGTAAGTCAAAACACAGTCACTATTACTTATATGTACATCCCTAGTCACTTATTTCCAAACAGAGGTGAGCGCTTAACGTCAGATGGCACTCCAACAAGTTATTAGAAAAGGGAGGGAAAAAGCAGAAGTGATGAAAGCAGCAAGGTCAAACACTATTCACATAAGGTTAGCAAAGGCAGTCCACTGTGGAACAAGGAGAATTGGTTCGTGGCCCGCTTTAGAGAGAGCCAGGCGAAAATATGCCCAAGATCACACAATGTCACAAGTCTTTGCAGGTGAGTAGAAAGGTTTTACTGAGCTTAGAAAAAGTTTAGTTAGGGTGTCCCAGGCTTACCCAGGTTCGAGAGCCGAGGGCTAAATCTACCCCGTACAATCGGTGGCAAGGGAAGCCGGGCGGAACACAGTACCTTTAAAAGTGGAAAGGATCCTCCAGCGGTGGTAGTTGTTCCTGGTAGTGGGTGCAAGTAGCGGCGTCGTCCAGAGGAAGAGGTGATCTCGACATGGAGGAAAGCTGCAGGTCGTTGCACTACCAGGGATGAGACCAGCCGTGGAGTTTTCCGGTCACAAAGGATTTTACCCCTCTTTTGCGGTTGAGGTAAAAAGTGGTATCCCGGTTGCCGGGGTGCTTGGCACAGGCAAGGCGGCCACGAGATGCTTTGGGAGGCGAAAAGAAGGCAGCAACTGGTTGTACCCACCAGTTAAGGGAAAGAGACTCTCCGGCGGGAGATCTCCTCTGTCATCGGAAAAAGTGGTGAGACGGTTCCGCAGGGCTTCACCGGTGGTGCGTCTTGGCAGGTCGTCTCGACTTCTCCCTCTTCGGCTTCTCAGGTCCTGTGGCGACTTCTGAAGAACCAGTCCCAAAAACCCTGCTTTTATGCAGCAAACCCCCATTCATACAGCCTAGCTGTCACTCAAACATGCTAAGTGGTGAGCGGGGTGGCTCACCACTTGGGCCAATCACACCAGAGTGCGACATGAGTTGGCAAGGCAGCTCAGTCCAGGGTGCCTAAACCCCCTCCCACACCCCCTGTGGTACCCAGACAGAATGGCACCACTGTGGAGGGCTTCTGTGCAGAAGCCCGCCAAAAGTGGAACAAAGGCTCGACTCGGGGTCAGGGTTACTGAAGTGAACCTAGACGCCATTTTGGCGGCGAGTTCTGGCAAAAAATTCCAACCGGTGAATTTATATTAAATAAATAAACCGGCGGTATCTTTAACATTGCACCAAAAAGTGGTGCATTAAAAACAATGGGAAATCCCATTGGGAAATATTCCGGTGGAATATTTCCGTGGTATCCACTGCCACCAGCCAGAACTCGGCGAGGGGGGACGGGACAGTACCCTCTCGACAACAGACCCAGGGGCAATTCTAATTGCCCCTACCAGTACTTCCACAGTAAGATGGTTTGTACTGGTTAGGTTCCTAAGTTAAGACTAGTAAAGTCAATGGTGAGTTTACAGACCCAGGGGGACAGTAGTCAGTCCCAGGGTGTGGAGTCTATGTTTGGGGGTCTCTATGACACCCCTGTGTTACTGCACTGAGGGTGCTGTGTAACACACATTCAAAAACCCATGATAGCCTATGGGGAAAAAAATACCCCCTAGCCCATAAGCACATAGCAAGTCACAGAAACACTCTCAAATCATGTCCAAGAGTGAGGGTAAAAGAGTCTCACTCTTGGCAGGAGAAAAAAATAAACCCCAAAAATCCAGCAAAGCTGCTGGGGGACTCACTAGGTTAGGAAATTCAGCCTAAACAGAGAATTCTCCCTAACACTCGCCCCCCCCCCAGACTAAGGGACAGGAGGATTTAATCCACTCCTGGATGAACCTCATACCTCTAGTCGGTGACATACATCCTAGAGAGTCCATCAGCATTTTGATGGTGACACCCTGACCTGTGCTCAATGGTGAAATCAAACCCTTGGAGGCAGATTGACCATCTCAATAGTTTTGGATTTTCCCCTTTCATTTGCATTAACCATCTCAAGGGTTGGTCAGTCTGAATGACAAAAGTAGAACCATACAAGTATGGCCTAAACTTCTTCAGTGCCCACACAATAGCAAAGCATTCTCTTTCAATTGTTGCTCACCTTGTTTCAGGATCCTTCAGTTTTCTACTGATGAAGCAAATGGGGTGTTCCCTACCCTTCACATCCAGTTGGCTAAGAACTGCACCTATACCTACATTGGAAGCATCAGTTTGTACAATGAAAGTTTGGTGGTAGTCAGGAGCTCTGAGTACTGGAGCTTGGCAAAGAGCTTTCTTCAGGTTTTCAAAGGCCTGATTGCATTCCTCATTCCATTTGACCTTTTTTGGGAATTTTGGAGAGGAGATCACATTCAGAGGAGAAGCTATGGTCCCATAGTTCTCAATGAAATTCCTGTAGTACCCAGTGAGGCCTAAGAAGGCTCTCACCTGGGTCTGAGTAGTAGGTGTTGTCCAATTTCGCACAGCTTCAATCTTGCTGAGCAAAGGCCTTATTTCTCCACCTCCTACCTCATGTCCAAGGTAGACCACTTTACTCTGTCCAATTTGGCATTTGCTTGCCTTTATGGTCAGATTGGCCTGCTCAAGAGCCTGCAAAACATGTCCTAGGTGGGACACATGTTCTTCCCAGGAGTGGCTGAAGACTGCAATGTCATCCAAGTATGCCATGCAGAAGTCTTCCATCCCAGCTAGAACTTGGTTCACCATCCTTTGGAATGTGGCAGGTGCATTTTTCAGTCCAAAAGGCATAACCTTGAATTGGTATAGGCCAACTGGGGTAGAAAATGCAGTTTTCTCCTTGGCATGGTCTGTCAGGGCTATTTGCCAATAGCCTGACGTAAGGTCCAGTGTGTTGAGGTACTTGGCTGCACCAAGTTTATCCACCAACTCATCTGTCCTTGGCAAAGGGTGGGCATCAGTCTTGGTGACTGCATTAAGAGCTCTATAGTCCACACAGAATCTCAACTCTTTGGATCCTGCCTTTGGTACTAACACCACTGGGCTAGACCATGGACTAGTAGAGGGCTCTATTACCCCGAGATCAAGCATCTTCTTGACCTCACCTTTGATGTGGGTTCTGACATGTTCTGACATTCTATATCCTCTGCTTTTGACTGACAGACAGTCACCAGTGAGTATATCATGCTGTCCCCAAGGGGTCAAGCCTGGTGAAAGTGAGAACAGGGGGGCAAACTGATTTAACATCGCTTTGCACTCCTCCTGTTGCTCAGGGGTCAGATCTGAAGAGAGATTAACTTCTTCAACCTTTTCGTCCAAAGGTAAGCCTCTCAGGAGGTCAGGTAGAGCTTCACTCTCCTCCTCCTCTTCTGATGAAGCTAGAAGCAAGGCTCCTACTTCTGGTCTAGAGACATAGGCTTTGAGGCGCTTGGTGTGGAAGACTCGGGGAGCTTCCCTGGGTTTGCCCAGATCCACCAGATAGTTGACCTCTCCAAGTTTTCCCACAACCTTGAAGGGTCCCATCCATTTGTCTTGCAAGGCCCTCTGCCTTGTTGGAAGCATAACTAGAACTAGCTGGTCTTGAGTAAACTCAACCATGTTAGCCTACTGATCATGCCAATGTTTGATCAGAGATTGGCCAGTTTTCAGGTTGTCACTTGCTTCTGCCATCATGTGTGACATTCTCCTTCGGAGACCTATCACATAGTCAGTCACTCTGACTGGTTTGGGGGAAGGAGCACTCTCCAACCCCTCCTTAATCAGGGCCAAGGGGCCTCTGACTGGATGGCCATAGAGAAGTCCAAAGGGAGAATAACCTACTCCCTCCTGAGGGACTTCCCTATAAGCAAATAGAAGGCATGGCAGTAGAAGGTCCCACTTCTTCTTAAGGGGTTCTTCTAAGGCACCTATCATGCTCTTCATAGTTCTGTTAAACCTTTCTACCAACCCGTTTGTCTGAGGGTGGTATGCGGTTGAGAACTTCTAGGTGACTCCGCAGGTTCTCAACATGGCTTTCATGTAGTTGGACATAAAATTTGACCCCCTGTCAGAGATCACCTCCTTAGGAAACCCAACCTTGGTAAAGATACCAAGGAGGACCTTAGCCACAGCCTGGGCTGTAACAGTCCTCATAGGAATTGCCTCAGGGTACCTAGTAGCATGGTCTACTACAACAAGGATAAGCCTGTTGCCTGAGGAGGTTGGAGGATCAAGGGGACCAACAATGTCAATCCCTACCCTCTCAAATGGGACTCCCACAACTGGGAGAGGCACTAGAGGTGCCACATTCTTGGAACCAACCTTACCAGAAGTCTGGCAGGTATGGCAGCTCCTGCAATATCTATCTACTTCAGCCCCCATCTTTGGCCAATAAAAGAAGAGGGAGAGCCTTTCCTTGGTCTTCTTGAAACTCAAGTGACCAGCCAAAGGAATCTCGTGGGCTAGTTGCAAGAACTGTTGTCTGTTCTCTTGGGGCACTACCAGGCGTTGGTAGGCTCCAGGTTCAGATTCAGTGGGTTCACTGTAGAAGAGGCCATCTTCCCAGTGTAACCTATACTTCCCAGGCTCTTGCCCATCAGCCTGAGAAGCAGCCTGTTGGCGGAGACTCTCCAGAGTTGGACATTCTCTTTGTCCCTTACGAAAAGCTGTCCTGCTGGGTCCACCTTCTGCCAGTAAAGACTGCAGCTCAGGATGGTCAGCCGGGTCCAGGGATCCAATATGTTCTGGGCCTCCTACTAGCTCTTCTTCAGAGTCTAGTTCAACCAGACAGGGTTGTACCTCCCTCTCAGCCTCAGCTGGAGGTGGAGTTACAGGTGTAACTTTGGACAACCTCGGGGAAGTCCTTGTTGGAAGCACTGGAGTGCTTGCTGTAGGCTTTTTCCTAGGAGTATTGGGTTGCCCCTTTGCTCCTGATCTGGTAGTTACTGCAGTAAGTTGCTCCAGTGGGAGAGGAGTGATTTCTGTCATCATCTCCTGAGATAAACCTCGCAGGGTTTTCTCTCTTGCAGGTTTGGTGAGCTCCTGTAACCTTTTACTAGGAGGTCTGGGGGTATGTGACACAACTCCAAGAGCTTTCAGGTCATTTCCCAACAGAACCCTTCTTGGTACTTCACATTGTATACTGACAGGTATCTTCACAGTCATATCATTACACTGGATGAGAACTGGTAACTGGGGACACATCTGCACAGGCCCTCCAGCTAACTTGGTGAGGCATTTGGGTGCCTTAGCAACATCCTCTGCCTTGAAAAATGATTCATCCACCACAGTTATGCTGGCCCCAGTGTCCCTGATGGCAGGAGTCTCCTGACCATTCACGTGGACACTGTCCTTATAATAGTCTTTAGTATTATCTGGGATAGAATTATACACATCTAAATTCTGTTGTTCCCACAACCCCAGAGAGACTAAAGAAACACTGGCTGAGACTCCAGTGGGTTCATCAGCCAGTAGTAGAAAGTTTCCACTTGCCATAGTGACTTCCTCCTCTGGAGCGAAGGCTAAGGAGACAAGCTGGACCCCTGAAGGTTTACCCTTACATCTGGGATCTCCTTTCACATGGTCAGTAGCCTTACAAACATAACAGGCCCCAAAGGTCCTTTGGAATGGAGGCTTGTTCTGACCTCCTTCTGGTTTAGCACCAGAAGGTATACTACTCTGCTGTGGTTTCCCGGGTGGCTTACCCTTATGGTTTGGTTTGGGGCCCTCTTTGGAATTGGAATTATTAGAATTCTCTTTGGAGTCTTTCTTAGGCTGTCTTCCCTCATCCTTCTTCTGAGTTACCCCAGAATCCTTGTGAGTAGCCCTGTGGGCAACCCACAAGTCAGCAGCCCTAGCTAGTTTCCTAGGATCTAATTCCCGTGAATCAGCCAAGTGCTGTCTGAGCTCAGGAGAGCAGGCATCATAAATTGACTCCATCATTACAAGATTCCTCATTCCTTCATAAGTGTTCACTTTGTAACCCTTAATCCATCCCTCTAAGTTTTTCAACCCTTCACGCACCCAGGTAGCCCAAGGGGTACCATCATGCTTTTTGAGGCTCCTAAACCTCTTAAGATACTGGGAAGGGGTCTTCCCAAACCTAGCTATCAAAGCTAGTTTCACACATTCATACTCTTTCCTATCCTCCTCCCCCAACTCCATTACCGCATCAGTTGCAACAGGGGGAAGCCTAGAGAACAACCAGGTGAGTAACTCATTACCTGTGATGTTCTGGAGCCCATGATTATACTCAAACATAGACAACCAATCCAACACATCCAACTTAGGCTCATACATACCAATCAATTCCTTAGGCATCCGGGGTCTTTTAGGACTGGAACTTCTAGAGGAGCCAGAGAGAGAAGCATTCTCAACAGACAATTTTTTCATTTCTAGCTCATACTTGAGCTCCATTTCCCTTTGCCTTAGTTCTTTGTCAGTTTGAGCATTAAGTTTCTGGTACTCTAATTCAATTTTCATTTTCTCCAGTTCAAAGTATTGAGTGTTGAATGTGGGACCTGGCAAAGGTCCAGTAGGTACAGCTGGTAGAGCAGACAGAGGCCTAGAGGGAACATCTACAACAGTTTCATCCTCCTCTTCTGGTTCTGACCCAAGATCATCAATACTTTGTTCAATATCAATATCATTGCTGTTCTCTACACTTGCTGGAGTGATAGGTTCCTCTGAACCATCATCCAGACTTTGGTTTTCTAACAACCTTTCTATTAGCTCCATTTTCTTCCCTTTAGTCATGAGATTCTTATGCTTACAGAGAAGTCTTAGACAATCAGCAGTTTTTGTAGCAAGGGATTCTTGACTATAACTTTCCATAGTAGACAGGTTAGAAAATGACTTTTTCTCTCTTGCGCTTAAGCTTTGTGGTTAGTTGCACTAAGGTATCTCTAAAGTACACTAAAGTGTATACTCAATACAAATCCCACCGCTGTACACCAGTGTTAAGCAGAAACCTGTGTAGTTCCCTCTGGGACCACTGCAAAAGATTTAAGATTACAGTTGTTGGCAGTAAACCCACTTGGTAGCAGTCTGTACCACACAGATTCACTGTGGTAGCTGTGGCTGAGCAGTCAGACTTCCCTCAAGAATAGTTAGGCAGTATATAGAGGATACAGGATAGGTACAGAGGCACAGTAGTACAAGCAAACACTGACCAGAGCTAGGTGTAAAAGTATATACTTATTTATTTTAAAGGCACACTCATAAATTACACTAGCACAGAAAAAGGTAGGTAAGTCAAAACACAGTCACTATTACTTATATGTACATCCCTAGTCATTTGTTGGACAAGTCTAAGTTAACACCACTTATTTCCAAACAGAGGTGAGCGCTTAACGTCAGATGGCACTCCAACAAGTTATTAGAAAAGGGAGGGAAAAAGCAGAAGTGATGAAAGCAGCAAGGTCAAACACTTTTCACATAAGGTTAGCAAAGGCAGTCCACTGTGGAACAAGGAGAATTGGTTCGTGGCCCGCTTTAGAGAGAGCCAGGCGAAAATATGCCCAAGATCACACAATGTCACAAGTCTTTGCAGGTGAGTAGAAAAGGTTTTACTGAGCTTAGAAAAAGTTTAGTTAGGGTGTCCCAGGCTTACCCAGGTTCGAGAGCCGAGGGCTAAATCTACCCCGTACAATCGGTGAAAAGGGAAGCCGGGCGGAACACAGTACCTTTAAAAGTGGAAAGGATCCTCCAGCGGTGGTAGTTGTTCCTGGTAGTGGGTGCAAGTCATGGAGTCGTCCAGAGGAAGAGGTGATCTCGACGTGGAGGAAAGCTGCAGGTCGTTGCACTACCAGGGATGAGACCAGCCGTGGAGTTTTCCGGTCACAAAGGATTTTACCCCTCTTTCGCGGTTGAGGTAAAAAGTGGTATCCCGGTTGCCGGGGTGCTTGGCACAGGCAAGGCGGACACGAGATGCTTCGGGACGGCGAAAAGAAGGCAGCAACTGGTTGTCCCCACCAGTTAAGGGAAAGAGACTCTCCGGCGGGAGATATCCTATGTCGTCGGAAAAAGTGGTGAGACGGTTCCGCAGGGCTTCACCGGTGGTGTCGTCTTGGCAGGTCGTCTCGGCTTCTCCCTCTTCGGCTTCTCAGGTCCTGTGGCGACTTCTGAAGAACCAGTCCCGAAAACCCTGCTTTTATGCAGCAAACCCCCATTCATACAGCCTAGCTGTCACTCAAACATGCTAAGTGGTGAGCGGGGTGGCTCACCACTTGGGCCAATCACACCAGAGTGTGACATGAGTTGGTAAGGCAACTCAGTCCAGGGTGCCTAAACCCCCTCCCACACCCCCTGTGGTACCCAGACAGAATGGCACCACTGTGGAGGGCTTCTGTGCAGAAGCCCGCCAAAAGTGGAACAAAGGCTCGACTCGGGTTCAGGGTTACTGAAGTGAACCTAGACACCATTTTGGCAGCGAGTTCTGGCAAAAAATCCCAACCGGTGAATTTATATTAAATAAATAAACTGGTGGTATCTTTAACCTTGCACCAAAAAGTGGTGCATTAAAAACAATGGGAAATCCCATTGGGAAATATTCTGGTGGAATATTTCCGTGGTATCCACTGCCACCAGCCAGAACTCGGCGAGGGGGGACGGGACAGTACCCCCTCGACAACAGACCCAGGGGCAATTCTAATTGCCCCTACCAGTACTTCCACAGTAAGATGGTTTATACTGGTTAGGTTCCTAAGTTAAGACTAGTAAAGTCAATGGTGAGTTTACAGACCCAGGGGGACAGTAGTCAGTCCCAGGGTGTGGAGTCTATGTTTGGGGGTCTCTATGACACCCCTGTGTTACTGCACTGAGGGTGCTGTGTAACACACATTCAAAAACCCATGATAGCCTATGGAGAAAAAAATACCCCCTAGCCCATAAGCACATAGCAAGTCACAGAAACACTCTCAAATCATGTCCAAGAGTGAGGGTAAAAGAGTCTCACTCTTGGCAGGAGAAAAAAATAAACCCCAAAAATCCAGCAAAGCTGCTGGGGGACTCACTAGGTTAGGAAATTCAGCCTAAACAGAGAATTCTCCCTAACATGCTCTAAGTTATTTAGTCCTTGTTTCATACAGTTGGAGACAGTGAACAAAAGCCAACAAAAGTAAAAGGAAGTGGGGGAAACTGATTTACTTGGACCGGCCTTTGTTCTTCTAGAAATTTGAAACCTCACCCCCTCAGGCATAAAAGACCTGCCTGATACATCCAATGTCCTTATATACCAAATCCCCAGGCATTATATCAAGAATATCGGCATCCGTAGCTTAGCTAAAAGAGCCAGCAAGGGCAGATCCCTGTTATATGGCCACTCATGACACAGGGAGAAGACCCTATCCACATCCCACAGACATGCATAATTAGATATAGAAGCTGCAGAAATGTACGTAAATGGTAAACAAAAGGATGTCCCCCACAGATAAACCATAAACCACATCAGGACTAAAATACCAGACCTATATGCATTCACGCTTCAGAAACAGAAAATGTAAGTCAGTGAAGCTAAAAGTGTTGTCTACATGCATTACTCTGGCGTAAATTGGGTGCACACACTGTTGAGCACACCAGTGAACCCACACTGCCCAGGCAGAATTATAGGCCATAACAGTACTTGGTGCCCAGGATTCCCTAAGAAGATCAACAGCATCCTAAGAAAGACCCTTGAGAGCTTTTCCCAAGAGCTTTCATGCCCACAGCAGTACGGCCCAACACACCAATGGATGAGGCTCATCTTGATTCTGTGACCAGATGTCCCTGCCCTCGATAACACCCATAGCAGCTACACAGCCAAATTCAAGGATAGGGGATACCAAGCATGTGCCGGGCAAAGGGGGGGGGTGCAACAGCACCAACCTTGACCCCTGCCTCTGAGCAGACAGCAAGACCCTTGGAATCAGAGAAAAGGGGAAAAGAAAAGACAATGCCTACACCTGAAAGAACAAATCCATGGCCCAAGATGGAATTTGGCTTTTGGGCATTCTGGCAAGATGCATGGACCCCAATGGTCCTGAATCTGCCATAAGCCTCCCTGTCCAGAGCCCAATTGCTGGATTCCTTCAAATAACGGGAATACCAATATGCCAATAGGATATGGGATCAGGCTGGAATATTTAACTGGACCTTGATCGGATGCCGTAAAAGGAAATCCCAAGCTGAATGACAAATATCTGACAAGGTCCTAGACCTGGTACCTCCTGGCTTGTTGACATATCCCACTGCTGAATGATTGTCCAATGTCTTGCTGACAAGATAAAGATTGCACGCGTTTATGAAATAGTGGACATTAAAGGTCCCCGCAAGAAACAGTAGAAAATGTATATGGGTTAGAGACTCCCACTGCCATACAAAAGCCTGCCAATCAAGATTGGTCAACACTTGTCCGTCCAACCCAAAAATATTTTGTCTGACGCCAAATGATAGCCTTGCCATTCCAGTTTTATATGTATGACTTCTGTGTATGGGTGGTCAGCCCCGCAGCTTGCCTGTCTTGCTACCACTGTTGGCAAAATAAATCTTGCCGGGGGCAACAAATATCTATGGTGCTCATCAACCGTGCTCTTCTTCAACGCAGGGGCTAAGCGAGGATCTCTGTGGGTTTGCCCAGGCCGGCAGTGGTGGAGCGCTGGGCATGATGAAAGGCACAGGGCACAAAAAAGGTGGCGGCATGGACTGGTACATGAGGGCTACCCCTAGGACTTTAGATATGGCGACTCCTGTGGCATCTACAGCTTCCAGCCCTGCACCTCAACCAACGACTGAACAACTGAAAATGCAACAACTGTTCAACTATATGCAAAAAGGTGAGTTCCCTAGTCCTAGAATTCACCGGGAATACCTCTGATGTACTACTGTTTAAGTGTAAACAGGAGTGCGCACCAAACCCCACCACCATGTTAAGGACTCCCGACATGTTCCTATCGGGATTAATAATGTACAGTAAAATGTCATCTGCGTACAGAGAAATAACCTCCTCTCTCCCCCAATCCATATACCTGCTCAGCCATGCTTGGTGCGTATCTTGTTGGCCAGTGGTCCTACAATTAGCGCAAACAGCAGCAGGGACAACGGGCAACCCTGTCTAGTGCCTCCACTCAATTGCAGGACCTGGGAGTTACAGCCATTAAAACATAATCTAGCAAATGGATGAGCATAGAGTATCCTCCCTTAAGAGATGAACCCGGCTCCAAATCCGTAGTTGGACAACACCTGAAACAAGAACACCCATGACACGGTATCAAACGCCTTTTGTATGTCTAAAGAAAATACTGTAGCCTGTAGGTCTGGGGGTGTTTGGGCCATGACATTGTAAAGTCGTCCGAGATTTAGCGTAGACGACCGGCCTGGCATAAATCCTGACTGATCAGGATGGACCATGTGGGGCATTAAATGGGAAAGCCTTGCTGCCAAAACTTTTGCAAATATTTTTGCATCAATATTTATGAAGGACAACGGCCTGTAGGATCCGGAGACCTCAGCTGCCTTATTAGGTTTCAATAAAAGAATTATGACAGCTTTGCACACTCTATCAGGCAACACCCCATGTACAGTGCAACAAGTGCAGGGGTAATATATCCGAGTATTCCTTATAAAACTCTGCACCCAGCCCGTCCGTGCCGGGAGCCTTGCCTCGGGGCAAGTCCACTATAGCTGCACTGATCTCCTCAAGCATCAGGGGCACTTTGAGAGCATCTCGTGTCTCCCAGGAAAGCAGAGTGGTTGGTATCTTATTGAGATACTGCTCATTTTCGTTCCAGGTGGCACTCACTTTGGGCTGGTATAGGGCCAGTAGAAGTCATACAAAACCCTATTAATATCTGCATCATTGTGAACTATTGTGTCATCCGCCATCTTAATATAAGAGATATGTGTGCTCCCTGACACGGACTTGACCATACGAGCCAGTGTCCTGCATGGGCAGTCTGATTCCCCATTCTTCCTTGCCATCTGTGGTCTGTGCAAGAATCTTAGCCCCCTCTGCACCATGTCCTTATACACTTCTAGTGCCTTCTTAATATTAAGATGCAAACCCATAGACGAGAGCCCTGCACTTCTCTGCTGTAGGTCTTGCAACTCCGCTTCTTTCGCTGCCAGATCTCTCCTTAGACATCTAAGGACCCCAA
The DNA here is from genome assembly GCF_040938575.1 of Ambystoma mexicanum. NCBI lineage: Eukaryota > Metazoa > Chordata > Amphibia > Caudata > Ambystomatidae > Ambystoma > Ambystoma mexicanum. The sequence continues at coordinate 53,284,681 of NC_090925.1, read as the reverse complement.
ATTCGGCTGACATGTCAAAATCTCATGCAAACACCTTACAAGCCTTCCGGAGAGTAGCCACTGTCGAGACTGAGCCCACATTATTATCAAAAAAAGAAGTGACTTGGTCGTGCAAGTTTATAGAAAATGTTAGGTCTAATAGAGCAGCCAGTTTAAATCGCCAAGGCGGCTGGGACACACTCTCTGCAGAGAAACACAGGACAGTAGTACCAGGGAATGATCTGAAAAGGTTCAAGGTTCGGGGGAGCATGGAACACAGCGCCACCAAGTTAAGCAGTGAAACAGAAGCTAGCCATGTGTCTATACATGAGTGAATGTTGTGCAGAGAACAGTAGAACAAATACGCCCTGTCCCCACCTTGAAGTGCACATCAAACATCTAAAATTCCTGAAGTTTCTTGCGCTGCCCTGGTTAGCGATCGAGGCGAGGTGCCAGAGCCATACAGCAACATATCTAATATAGTATTCAGGTCACCCCCGGCACCAAATCTGCCATCGGGTACAACGCGCACAGCACAAAAACCTTTATGTAAAAGTCGGGGTCATCCACATTAGGGTCAACCCTAGTATCCAGGTGTGTTGAAGCGCAGCGAACAGTGTATCAAAATGAGTGCGCCCCTAGCATTAGTAGAGCACGTTTTTGTAATATCGCTCGGGACCCCAACTTGGTGCCAGACTGAATGCTTGACGGACTAAAGCATGCGTCTCTTGTACGAACAAGATTTGGGAACCCTTTCTATTAGCATGTGCCACATTATTGTGGGCTTTAATCAGGTTATCCAAACCCCTAACATTCCAGCTAAGGAATGTAACCTCCTGCATCATCCCCAGCCCAAGAACCAAAAGCAAACAAGGAGATCTCCCCACAGTTCATTAAGAGGCGCAAACAAACCAAGCTCTTTCACAAACATCCATCAAGCGAAATGTAAAAAATACTCTCAAATGCACTCCCTCCTCCACCCCCCCCTTCACCTCCCTTGCTGCACCCCGAGCTGCCGCATTGCCAGCCCCCATCCCATTAATACCCAACCCCAACCTAAATATTTTCACTTGCAAAGGGGGACAACTGTCGCCGCTCTGAGTGGATGATTCACTTGTAAAGTACAGTGGCCAACAGCATACAAGTCGAGGCCAACAGTAATGGCATTACTATGAACACATATCGCAAAGTCACAGTGAACAGAAGTTAAACATAACTCTCAAGTTGATGAAAGACCTTCAGGGCGAGGATCGCCCATAAGAATATGCATTTCTATAAAGGATACGCTTCCACTGGGACAGTGAAAAAGTATACATTATTGTTATGTTGAAACTTGAGACGGGCTGGAAACAGCATAGCATAAGAAATGTTCCTTTTCCGCAGTAGTCTCTTTGCACCAGCAACGACACGACATTCCTGTTGCACTGCTACGGTGTAATCTGGATTGTTATGGATAACATGGGACTAGTAGCGAAGCTCCTTCTGCTCCCAGACCCATCGCACTATCTGGTCTCTGTTCCTAGATCATGATACATGTAATAACCGGTCGCGGATAATCCCCAGGCTTGGGTTTGGTCGCTAATGCCTGGTGGGCACATTCCACCGCAAAGTAAAGCAAGAGCCCCATCTCGGCAAAAAGTGACTTGAGCATATTCTCCGCTGCAGATTCCATGTTGCCCGTAGGGCATCTTCTGGTATCCCTATGATGCACAGGTTGTTCCTGCGAGGCCCATACTATAAGTCATCACATTTAGTTTTAACCAGTTTCATGTCCTTTGTCAAGGACATCACAGCTGTCTGCAAAGTCACAATGTCATCTTCCGCCGTGCTGATTCTGGCCACAGACTTTGTTATTCACTGAATTTCCTTCTCAAGCTGTGCCCATATTGATGTGATGTTAGCTGTGCTGTTATCAAGTTTATCATTAACTTGGAACCCACCTTTTTGCATATAGTCAAACAGTTGTTGCATTCTCTGTGGATCAGTCATTGCCTGAGGTGCAGGGCTGGAAGCTGTAGATGCCACAGGAGTCGCCATATCTAAAGTCCTAGGGGTAGCCCTCATGTAGTAGACCATGCCGCCACCTTTTTCGTGCCCTGCACCTTTCGTCATTCCCAGCGCTCCACCACTGCCGGCCTGGGCAAACCCACAGAGATCCCTGCTTCAGCCCCTGCGTTGAAGCAGAGCACGGTTGATGAGCACCATAGATATTTGTTGCCCCCAGCAAGACTGGGGCTAAAATGGGTGGCACAATCTATGCAGTATTTGGCCATTGTGATAACGTGGACCACTGAACTATCCCGGGAACTGAATTATACGGTATACTTTGGAGACATGAAAGCTAAGCTACAACGATGGAGTAATATACCAATGTCGTTCGCAGGAAGGCTGTCCCTAATTAAAATGGTATTAGTTACTACATTGTTGTATACGTTCCACAATATATCCCTTTGGCCAGTCACGCGCTGTTCCATGACACCATTGGGGTTAACACTTTATATTAGGCGGGAGGGTAGCCCGACGGAAGTGGTCTCATCTGACAAAGAGATATGAGGATGGTGGGTTCAATGCCCTGCACTTCGAACTGTACTACATTGCTGCCCAGATACACTACTCCACCTATTGATTTTTGGAGGAATCTGCCCTTCCACATGCCCACTTAGAAAAGGTCTGTGTTTGCCCTGCCCCGTTAGCATTGTTGATGGTAGGTTGGAATTATCAGGGTCTGCAACAATTTGACCCCATAGGGGCTACCTGGGGTCCCTTGGTGAGTCTGAACGCGAAGCTTGCACTATCATCCATATCATAGATGCCTCCCCTTATGGGGGGTACCAATGCTATCTCCTATCATGGACAGGGACGTAGCGAGCACCTGGAGGGCAGCGGTCATACACACTGTTGGGAATCTATATATGGACAGTCGCTTTGTAGAGTGGGATGACCTGATGTTGGCGGTGGGTTGTGGGCTGCTACAAACACTGTACTATTTGCGCATGCACTGGGCTACGTTCCCGACTGACCCACCGGCACATGGTTGTCTGTCATATATATCACAAAGTCCGAACGTTAAGGAAAGCATTTTTATGGTGTATAAACTGGGGCAATCCATGAACATACACACAACTAGAACACTTTGCTCCAAGTGGTGGGGCACATTTTTTATGGCCTCATAAAGAATGCGCAAGCTCACTGAAGGTGCAAGCTGAAGCCCCAGTCATTGTGTGAATTTGTTTTAGCATGAATAGGACCATGAGGAATGATTATAATGAAAGTTTGTGATGAAGGATTATGAGAAATTACTATGACAGAGGGAAAAGACTATAAGAAAGTACAACGATGACAGAGAAGCACTAGGATGAAGTAAAAAAATTATGATGAAGCACTACCAAGAAACACTGTGACGTGCCATGCCTGCTCTTTGAGTGACCATGTTCACTTGATGAAGCTCGACCAAGAAGCAATATGACGTGCCGTGCCTGCTCTTTGGGTGACCATGTTCACTTGATGAAGCTCTACCAAGAAGCACTATGGTGTGCCTGTTCTTTGAGTGACCATGTTCACTTGATGAAGCTCCACCAAGAAGCAATATGACGTGCCGTGCTTGCTCTTTGAGTGACCATGTTCACTTGATGAAGCTCTACAAAGAAGCTCTTTGATGTGCCGTGCCTGATCTTTGAGTGACCATGTTTGCTTGATGAAGCTCTACCAAGAAGTACTATGACGTGTCGTGCTTGTTCTTTATGTGACCATGTTCACTTCATGCAACTCTACTAAGAAGCACTCTCACGTGCCGTGCTTGCTCTTTGAGCGACCATGTTCACTTGATGAAGCTCTAATAAGAAGCACTATGACGTACCGTGCTTGCTCTTTGAGTGACCATGTCCACTTCATGCAACTCTACTAAGAAGCACTATGACGTGCGGTGCTTTCTCTTTGAGTGACCATGTTCACTTGATGAAGCTCTACCAAGAAGCACTATGACGTGCCGTGCTTGCCCTTTGAGTGACCATGTTCACTTGATGAAGCTCTACCAAGAAGCACTATGACGTGCCATGCTTGCTCTTTGAGTGACCATGTCCACTTCATGCAACTCTACTAAGAAGCACTATGACGTGCGGTGCTTGCTCTTTGAGTGACCATGTTCACTTGATGAAGCTCTAATAAGAAGCACTATGACGTGCCGTGCTTGCTCTTTGAGTGACCATGTTCACTTGATGAAGCTCTACCAAGAAGCACTATAACGTGCCGTGCTTGCCCTTTGAGTGACCATGTTCACTTGATGAAGCTCTACCAAGAAGCACTATGACGTGCCATGCTTGCCCTTTGAGTGACCATGTCCACTGCTTGATCTTGAGCTGCTCTGTAACTGTATAATAATAATAATAATAATAATAATAATAATAATAATAATAATAATAATAACAATAATAATATATCTTATCTTATATAGGGCTATGCCCCCATAGGGCTCAGAGCGCTCAACTAACAGAAGATATTATTATCCCACAGAGTGGTATTGTGGGTCTATGTGCACGGGTCACGCATACAAGTTTGCACCTATGGACTCCAGCACAAAAGGCAGCCATCTTTAGGTGCGCCCTTTTGTGTTCGGCCTTCTCCCGGTCCCTGTTGGTGGTGTCCCAAGAACCTCCAACCACTACGCGTCACCCTGCACCCCGTCCACCTACTTCCCCTGCCCCACAAACCTGCTGCGTGCTCCGAAATCCACCTGCTTGCTTCCCTGCTCCTTGTGTGCTCTAGCTATCATGGCCCTGGAAGCCTGAAGCACAGCACCCTGTGCTTTTGTGTGCAATCATTTGTGCCCCAGGCTTCCGGGGGCGCACTAACCAGAATGCATATCGTATTTGTTGTATTATAGTAAAGGTAAATGCATACAACATGGTTTTCGAGATACATTTTTGTTCAATTTTATTCAACATATCAAATTCCCATCTTAAAAATACAGGGGTCATATTATTAATGAATTAATTCTACCAGATTTCACATAGATCTTAGTTGGGGATCTGATTGCATTGTTTTTCCAAGTTGCAAAATGTAACCATTTATTTAAAATAAAGAAGGTACAGCAAAGAACATTAGACGCTGCCAAATGAACAGTATGTCGTGTGTCTGAGAAGTTATATATGTCTACCGGTAATGTTGCCAAAGACAACCGAACGAACGACATAAAGCCTAGCGGTGTGTAAGATTAGGACTCCTTGTGCTCGGATGGAGCAAGTATGTTAATAGTAGCCTGAGATCTGTTCTAGCACTTACTTCTCTTGACCTGTCCTACACCAATGCACGGTTTTGTGCATTGGCAAAGCTCCACAATACATTATCCCCCTCGTCCAATTAGATTCAACGTCAGACCGAATGTAATGGATGTGAGCCATAAGGTTTACAGCAGAAGAAGAGAAGCGCTGTTTTGACATGGTAATGGTGGAGTACCGCGGCTATGTGCCCACCTGAATATCAAGGCCAAGGCACTTGCCTTGCTTCTCCATCCAGGCAGCCATGCAAGTCCTTTTCATGGAGCTTGTTTTACAAATGTGGAGGAAAGATAGGGGCGGCAAGAGAGACCTCTTTTTAAGGGAAAACTCACCAGGGGGGAATAACCTCCAGTTCACAGCAGACCTTTGTTTCACTATCGCAGTCCTGAAGGAGGAGATTCCAGTAGGTGGCCATCATGACAGTGGCAAAATATGTTGTGATGAAACGCGTCTTTGCGACCATCTCTCTCAAATATTGCCCAGAGCCCACCTGGCAGGAAGGACATATACCAGCACCTCCTAGCCAATAAAATACCGTGCAAGTCTTTGAAAGCTGAACTCGCCTGCAAAATCAAGAAGCATATCCAACCAACATTGCATGTGCCGGTCACCATGAGCCAATCAGCATATGTTCAACGCCCATCACTTCTATGGCATCTTAAATCATAAACTTTGATTTCTTGTCAGAGGTTTTTCTCGCTATTTTATTGTACTTTTGAAGAATATTTTACATTTTAACATATATTTAGTGAGAGTTGCTGCAGATCAGCAGGGACTTTGAAGCCCATGGCCAATCTGTGAAATCAAGCAAATGAATCATAGATTGGGTCCTCACATTTCTTTTATTTCATCTGGAGAGAGAAATTAACCCCCCCACATCCCACCCACACACACAAACACGTTTTCCCAGCTTCAATGGGGCATGAGTCCCCTTAAATTTCCTGATGTTGAACTTAGTTTTGCAAGCAGCAATCAGCATCTGGACAAAATGGCTGAAGGCTCATTGTCATTGTTGCTGCTCTCTGTTTGAAATTGCAAATGCACTAGACCACAGATCCTGCAGTTCCCCACGGCCCATTAGATCCAGTTAACAAGGCGGACCCCAACTCTAGTCCGCTTCTGGCTCAATGGGAAAAAACCTTTTTGGGCCAAATCCTCTTATAGATAGAAAGATAATGTTCCATGCACCTCTCCCCCACAGAAACCTCACTTGTTATACTAGTCAGAACCCTACCCATGTAATGTCATATGGCTGTAATTGGTTTCATGCACTACCTCTAGCACACATAAGGACCTCCTTCTTGCCGCCATTGGACCATTGAGCTTGAGGTTTCACAATATGGATGTGTCAGAAGCAAATTAGCCTTTTTTCTTAAAGTGAGAATATGTGATGATTCTAAATATTCATTGTTAATGGCAGTAATAGCTTTTATATAAGTAAATATGTAATAATGGGAAAAAGTGCAAATTACTTTCAGATTAGTGAAAATATGACAAATTCAAAGACTTAACTTTAATTTCTGTCCTTTCTATGACAGTGATGTTAATATATTCAAATTATACAAACATCACACATTTTAATATATCATTTATATGTGTGTTTTAGTCGACAGATCAAGCTGTGTTCAGAAATATGTTTGTTTTATTTTTCATTTGTAAGAATAAGATAAATGCTACAGTACACAATGCATTTCCAATGAACAATCCTTAATAAACATTTTAAGCAGACTTCTGTTTACATTTGAACATTTTGAATCGCATTTCCCATTAGCTGTGGGCTAATGGAACAGTGCATATTCATTTTTGGACCCTCATGTTTTTTAATGTTGAGGGTTAATGTACCTGTATAGGAATGTGTTCCTGAAAACGCATTCATCTTGCAGTGACACTGTAATTACTCAAAGTGTTGCTGATCTGAAGGTTGGCTTAAAAATACAAGAGCATCATTGAATAGAGGATTGAAGCTTTTAGTTTGGAATCTAGATACCTGGGGCCAGATTACAGAAACTTTGCTCCAATGCGAGTGCAAAGTTGCACAGTATTAGCACCAGGGCAAAGTTTTCCTGATTTTTTAAAATACCGGGACATATTAGAAAACTATTGGACCATGACGAGTGCGGTTTGGTAGGGTATAAACACCAGGGAAAAATTGCCCTTGGGCAAAAAGATACATTGTCACTGCATTTTTGAAACAGGACAAAGTTTTCCCTAGTCTAATACGGAATGGTATTAGCACTAGGGCACTTTGCCAGGGTGAAAAAAAAAATCAAAAATGTATCTTTTTTTGCACTATCACAATGTTTGCCCCAGTGCTTATATCATGCCAAACTGTACTTGTCATGGTGCGATAGTTTTCTTATATGTCCCAGTGTTTTTAAAAATAGGGCAAACCTTGCCCTAGTGCTAATACCGTGCAACTTTGCACTCGTACCGGTGCAAAGTTTCTGTAATCTGGCCCTTGGTCTGAAATAAGTACAGCTGTTCATTTTTTCTTCCAGGCATTATTGTAAACAATAATACAATTGGTGGGTGTTGGGCTCAAGTGATTTAGGTCTTAGGTGATCTGAAGTTCACTGGGTTCAGATTCACGGAATCATAACACTGCACTAGGTTTTTTCTGTTCATTTAAAATACAAAATGTGCAATATCAACCATTCTCATTCATAAAAGTAATTAAACTATTTTCCTAGAACTATTTATATTCAATATTATTTTTACAACGTCCTCATAGTGCACTGACATCCAAATATTAGCATTATTCAGCCTGCATCATCAATAATATAAAATATGGGAATATATATCCAATTAAAATCCCCTCAAAGCAAATTGGCTTGTATACAAAGAATATATTCTGCAAGTTCTCTTCTTTCATCTTATTTTACAGTGCCAGTATGTTCATACTGTATATTGTATATGCTCCCTTCTTTTCAGAGGAGCATAGTGGGTAGTGTTTTTGGTGTGGGGAAGAGGTGCACAGAAGAGAACATTGCAATGAAGTAATACAATAACAAACATTGTGAGAAAGTGGAGGATCTGATGGGATTGTTGAGACTTGCAGAAATACATCAGTAAATCATGATATCTCTGAATATATATAATTTAGAACATTCAGGCAATTAACGAGGAGAGAATTGTTGATTCTCGATAGGTTCGTCTTAAAAGAGTTCAAACCTAGGCCGTTATGTACTTCAGATTTACTTATTTATTTATTTGATTTCATGTTTCATGCAGGCACCATGATGAACAGACCAAACTGACTACTTGATTGGCCCTTCCCTGTCTGTCCTAAAGCCAAGTTCTTGTTCCCAGTTCCACCATAGGATCTGCAGCTTCAGATTGAGGGGTGCCATTGCCCTCTGCCCTTGCTGTGTGCCCTTACCCACTATGAGCTTTCTTCTGCTTCCGCACTGCTCTTTCTCTATTCATCTCCTTACCCTCAGCTAAATGCCTGATTATGAACCCCCTCCTCCTGCTATACCAATCTCTCACTTGCACCTCCTTTATCCTCGTGTTCCAATCTTACTATTCCACCACCAAACTCTTACTTCTGATTCCCCTTCTACATTATCTGTACCTCCTAGTGCCATTGTGAATGTTATTGCCTTCTCCTTTAATTCCACACACTTCTCCTGGTCGTCTACAGCTTCATCAAGCTCCTTATTAACGTTGTCTGCCATCTTCTGCTCGTTTTAAGACTCCTAATCTCCCTTTTTTCACTGTCTTCCTCCTTCCGATATTTCAACCTCCTCCTTCTAATTATCACTTGTGAAATTTCATCACATTCTGTGGCTTGTGTGCCTGACTGTATGTGAGGTTTGTCTACTCACTTCAAAAGCAGCATTTGGCTTTGTGCACTCTGCTTGAGCTACTTGGCCAGGGGCAACTACATTTCCCAGCAGCGCCATGCTCCTCCAATCAGGTGATCTGGCGCCCCTGTGCCAGCGCACCTGAGACAAGCCCGGTCTTCCCCAGTCATCGCCAGAATTGACGTGTCAGCGTATTCCTCCCATAAATCCTGCACTTCAGGTATTCTGTGCTTTGTACACGCTCTTGGAACATTGAAGGTCATAATGTACTGCACACTTATTGTGTGCTTGACCTCTGCTCCGTGTTAATAGCTGTACATTTCACTGTATTCCGTCCTCTGACAGAAGCTGATGCATACCGTTGGGGGCCCGGTGCTGTTTGGAAGGGTAAGGAAGACATTATTTGTCGATCTAACCCGCTCTTTTTGCTCACTCGGGTCGTCCCACAGCACTGTTTTGTACTGTACCCTGTGAGCAACAGGCGAACTACCGTCAGTACCAACATGGGTTACACAGATAGCCTTAATCTGATGCTTGCTGCCCAAAAGGCACACCTCCTTGCCACTGTCGGTGGGTGAATATCTCTCTTTGAGATTAGACCCCCCAGCTGCCCTACCTTTAGCCAATCCTACGCCCGTATATAAGGGTGATTGCCCACAAGGCTTTTGCTGCGAAAACATCAATAAGGACCTATGCACAGAAACACCACTTCCTTTAGATAATCATAGATCCCCTCTGGGCCTCTCGCCTCTCGTGGTACTGCCCAGTGGAATTTCCAAAGCCAAGACTTCAAACATCAATAAGGTCAACACGAATCTGAAAAGTGCTCTGCTTAACACCCGTTCCCGCTCTGAAACACGTGTGTACGAGCGCGATACAAATACATTATCATATCATATCTTCTTACTCTGTAAGCATGCCACTAATATACATGACTATATTCTGGAGGGTGACTTGGATTTACTGTGCCTCACGTAGTCATGGCTAAATGAAGCTAGTGGCCCACTGATTGAGCTGGCCACTCCGGATGGCTACAGCACCTTCTGTCAGAACCCCCTTTCTGGCCGGGGGGGTTGCTTTTATAGCAAAAAAGCGCCTTCATCTCTTTCAATGCTCCTTTAAGGATTGTGAGGTTTTGCATCTCAAACTGACACCGTCAATGAATAGTTGCATTAACTTTGTCCTGATTTATCGTCCTCTAGCTGTAACATCTAATTTTGATGAAGATCTCTTCCACCTTCTCAATAAATTACAAGGGCCCAACACTTCACCTTGCTAATTGGGGGCTTCAACCGTTTGCCTAATGACATTGCCGACCAGCCAGCAACCAGTCTAGAGAAGGCGTGCAGGAGAGAAAAGACCGAAGATTATTTTGAACAAAATTATGTTCTGTCTTTTCTCCCTCAAACATTTTTGATTAGTTCTTTGAACCCCAAACCGTTAGGGGTCACACCCTTGACTGGGTTGTAGTAAATGATCTCGAAGTCAATGTGATGGACACCTTTGCTTGCATCTGGTCCAACCACGATCATGTTTCCTTTACAATGCTTTCTCCTGGCCCATCTCCTAAATCACTAAACCCTCAGAAAACGGTTATAAACCAGAACTTTAAGAAGATTACTCAGCTGCACCTGAAAGACTGCCTTGACAGCATCATGTCGGCCACATCTGATCTGGACCCTTCGCCTATTCTTACCGACTCCCTTAATAACCTTATGCTCTCCATGCTGAATCATGTGGTACCGGTTTTCTTTTGGTGAACAAAACCCATGAGATACCCTTATGGCACCCATGGGTGGGGGTACACCCTTGTACCAATTATGTGTGTTTTGGGCGCCAGTGTGCTGCCCACAGAGCAGCTACATGCTGACTTGGCAGTGGCTCTGAGCGTCTTCCATTTTGTGACACCTAGTCCCTGCCATATGAATCAATTGATTCCTGATAAAAGGAAAGATGGCCCCTGTGGACTTTTGGTTTCTATTGCCTTTTACCTCGTTTTCCAAAGTCCTTGGAAGTCCTGACTCTGTCCTTTCCTCCTGGATGGCCGTTGGGTGAAACACCATATATGTCTCAGTTCCCTTTCCTCCTGACTGACTGTTGGGTGGAATTACCATTGATGGCTCTGGAGCTGCCTCCTGTCAGACAGACTTGTGTGTTGGGTGTCTGGGTGGTGTCAATGGCCTGAGTGCCTGTGAGCCTGATTGGCTGCTTGCCGATGTGAATGTCCATCTATGTAATTGGCTGACTGAGCCTGACTCAGCCACGGTGAATGAGGGACAGATGTGTATATCTGGGGACCTCTCACTTACCAATTTGTTCAGAAGCTGAAGTTGGCGCTTAGCAAGAAGAAGATGTTCCTTGAATCTCAGCTGGAGGAGAAATCTGCTGTTGCAATTTCTTCAAGTAATCCGAAAGGTGTTGTGTTGTTTAAGGTGTTGTGTCTCCCAAGGACTGATCCAGAAAGGACCTGCGAAGGAGACCTCTCCTAGAGCTACAAAGGACCATTGTGCAAACCTGCTACTCTTTATCCGAAATGCCCTGGAAGCCAGTCCTGTATGCCTGCCATCCGGAGAAGGGGTCTTTGTGAGTCCTGAAGAGGAGTGCCTGGACATCTGAGTCGAAGAAGACCATTTGTGTTGTCCAGGGTCCAGGGGTGTGTTTTGTGACCACAGCAAGCCATTGCTGACTAACGCCAGAAGAGTGGGTACCTTGGCATAATGCTGCTGGACACCCGGAGCTGTGAAAGTTCCAAACTACCTAAGAACATTTCAAAGCACATCCTTGCCATCATCACTGACCACTTTTTTCCCACAGGAGAATGCCCAGAGTCATTGAGTGGAGAGGAAGATCCGCAGATGGGGTTCCCACCACCAGGATCTCACGAAGATGTGCCAAGGGTCCAGACATGGTGAGCGCCTGAGGTCCACTTGAGTGGTCGAGTCCAGGTCACTAGAAGCTGTCCATAGGTATGTGCTGTGGCTGCAACACTGAAGAACCAAATGTTTGATAACCATGTAAATCCGAAACCTGACACCAAAAGTGACCTATGCACCCGTCACCTCCCGAAGTCATTGAAGGTTAGAAGGGGTTTTATATCCATACACCAATACTTTAAGGAGTCCACAGCAAGTTTCATCTTCACAGGACTTCTACAGTTGGAGAAATCGCAGACCAAAGGAGAGTATTGTGAAGAGTAAAACTGCTGCACTTCAGAAAGACTTTGGTTCCTGTTTATTCTTGGACTCAGCATTGCAGTAGCTCCTTCTTTCAAAGGGGGTCCATCCTCAGAGAGAATCGGCGAGTGAAACTGAGAAACTCTGCCACTTTGCCTGCCACTGCACCAAAAGTACTGTGACGAGGAAGAGCATCTTCTGGCCTCCTGAGTCGTCCAGGGGTCCCAGAGCCATCTTGGATCCAGTTCTCCTGTGGCCTCTCAGGTACCTTAAGGTGGTAAAAACTTTTAAAGAAAGCAAAAGGTTATTAAACAGTATTGGACTGGTCTGAAAAAGACAGAATATGTTCATCCCTAACTTTTCCATTACAGGTTGCACAGGTGGGGGGATCCTCACTAAGAATTGTATATCTATCCAAAAGACAGTATTCCGTCACTCACTTAAGAATCCACCTGCCTATTTAAAACTGTCTGCAACTAGTGCATCTATGACTGGATTTAATTAATGTGTGCTACCACATATATGTATATATACATATATCTTTCTTGCAAGCACAAAGTGTTAATATTTATATGTGTATATGTTCCCAGACCCCCGTGTTATTGCCTAACATTGTGTGTGGACATCCCTTTGTGGGGGCTTTGGGAAAACACTGTACTTAAAAACCTGCCTGCATCACCTGCTGAAAGTTTAAGCCTGGCTGCTTGATCAATGCTACCAACGTGAGAGCCTTGCTGGGGCGTTCTGTGCCTTTACCCTACCATATAGCGGGCAGAAGTACAGATGCCCCATCCAGTCTTTCAACTGGTGGTACAGTGGTGGGACCACTGGTTTTACGACACAGGGCCTCATTACGATTCTGGCGGTAGCCGTGCCGGAAAAACCGTCAGGCTGCCACCGAACCAGAAATACCATTCCGCCTCCATGATTGCCGGAATCACCAGGACATTACAACCCCGGTGACCCGGTAATTCTGGAGGCGGAATTCTGTAAATCCCCATTCCCGTGGAGTCCTATAGTGCTATAGGACTCCAAGGGGAGCGGGACCATGGAAACACTGGTTCCTTCTATGACGGAGCCAGTGTTTCCATGTCCGCCTGCAGGCGGGTGGTGTTATTTCCGCCAAGTCAGATCTGGCGGGAGTGACACCTCCCGCCTGCAGGACTCGGAATCAGCCAGTCTGGAAACAACGGCGGCGGCGGATTTACTGCCACCGTTGTATCCTGACCGGCTGACTTGTAATGAGGCTAACAGTGTTTAACCTAGCTACTGTAAAATATCCACACTTCTTTATTGATTTAGTTCTACTAGTGTATACTGATAAATACACTACAAAACAATGGAAACTATTGCAAATAGTAGATGACTACGATGAGCTTAGAGGCTCTCAAGAGTGCTTGTCAAGTGTGAGAAATAGATTTTGAAGATAAGTCCAAGGCAGAGTGTATAGCTGTCCTTGTGGATTTCCAGGCAGATTGTGACACTCACGATGAAAATAGGTGGTGCTCTAATGGGGTCCTTACCCCTCGTGCAGTCACAGATGATGAGAATTGGATTGCCACCTTCCTAAACCCAGAGTCAGACTTTCAATATAAATGTTAGAGACTGAAGTTGAGTTAAAGAAAGGAGTTGGCACAGCAATTAATGCTTAAAGATAGAGACATGGAACATCAAAGAATACAACTGGAAAAAGCATAAGTGGAGACTTCAGCCAAAACAGTTGAGTGTGTCAGGGCTCCAGCAACCAAGTGTATGAAACATTCGGTTGGTGTGTATGTGGAGGGTTCTGATATCCTCCAATGGATAGAAGCATTTGAAATGGCTTGTGGTATCCATGATGTTGATAATAGAGATTGGGCTAAGTGTGTGTTAAGTACAGTGTAGAAGAAAGAGGCCAGAATGAGTGCATGAAAGCTGCTTTGATATCCAAGTTTGGCAAGACACCTATATATGATGGGATGGGTTGATGGTTACAAAGTGAAGTCTTTTGTTGAATATTCTCACCTCCTCTTTGTTAAACATTTTTCTCGGGCGTGTTCACCAGAGCTGCATCAGTAGATTGCTGACCAGAACATCTTAGACCCCTTTATGTTGGCCAAGCTGGTGTCCCATAAGGATCCCAGTGGAAAGGACAAGGACAAAGGAAAAGGGACCCCTCAGAAGGCTGAGAAGTCCAAGAAGCTGCCACATCCGAATAAAGCTACACATTCTCATTCTAAGGTCCAAAAATCTAGCGGGGATAAGTCTCATGGGGGTGGGATAAGAGTGGTGGTGCTCCACTCTTGCAAAGCAGGCTCCCAGTGGATCCAGTTCAGTCCCTCTCATTCCTGGTACCTGTTGGGACTGTGGGGTGTTGGAACACAGGAAGGGTGGACCCAAGTGTAAGGGTAAGGCACTTGGTGTCCAGGCTGTCAGTCTGACCTACCCTTACTCTCTGCCTGAGGTGGAGGCCACAGTCCTCCCCTCCTCTCCAGGAATCACCTTTGGTGCTCTCGCAGAGATGACATTAGCATCCATTGGGGCCTGGGACCAGTATTCAGAAGTACTGGCGACTATCCCACAGAACACGAGAAGATTTTTGAGAAGTATCCTCATAAGTGGCCAGCCTTCCACTGGTTTAAGAGACACTGGGGCTAGCATGACAGTGGTGGACAGGACCCTGCTCAAGCAATAGAACTAAGTAGGTACACCTCTGAGAACTACTAGTGTAGCTGGTGGGCCTCCCGAATTAACTCCTGTAGCCCTAGTCTCCATTCAGATTTATGACAAGACAGCAAAGTGTCCTGTCCTGGTTCAGGACAATGTGCCTGCCAACACTTTGTTGGATAATGTTCTAGTAGAGATGGGGTTAATTTCAGATGGGTTACCACTGACTGCTGCTGCAGTCACTAGGGCACATGTCAAACAAAGTCTGACTGATAGTCAGTTACCCAAGCCAAAGGGGAAACACAAGGCTAAGAGGAAGAGGAAGAAGACCACCTCTGTGAAGGGGGCTCCTTCTCTCCCTGCTGTTTCTACAGCACCCACTGTGGTCCTAGCTCCTGAAGGGTTAGGCCCAGTGGTGACCCTAGACTCAACTCCTGAGGGAAAAGAGCCAGAAGACACTCCTCGGGGAGAGTTACTCACCCAAGAGGATCACCCAGACCTCCAGTGCTTGTTTGCTGTAGGTGGGCCCTCTAGGGCAGATTTTTGTAAGGGTCAACGAGAGTGCCACTCTCTGAAGGGTGTGAGAAAACTGGTCCAGGCCAAGGGACATGGTGAAGTACGTAGTATTTTTAAGATTTGTTGGGAGGCTGAGTTCCTTTAAAGTGAGCCCACTCAGCCTGATCCTGGTGCAGTCAAGAGGTTGGTTGTACCCCAGGTATACAGGCCCTTCCTTTTGAAATTTTCACTTGAGGTGCCCTTAGCTGGTCATCTTGGCACCAAGAAGACCAAGCAAAGGTTCCCAGCCCACATGTATTGGCCCAGAATGGGAGTAGAATCAGAAGCTCACTGCAAGACATGCCCCATTTGTCATTTGTCTGGCAAGACTGGAGGCAGTGTCATTGCCCCACTGCAGCCTTTGCCAGTGGTTGACATACCATTTGAGAGGGTGGGCATCAACATTGTTGGTCCCATTGACCCTCCCACATCAGGTGGACACAGGTTAATCCTGGTACTGGCAGATCATGCCACCAGGTACCCTGAGGCTATACCCCTTTGGACCATAACATCTGATGTCGTTGCCAGGGCTCTCCTGAGCAACTGTACCAGAGTTGGATTTCCTAAAGAGCTGATCTCTGACAGAGGAACCAACTTCATGTCTAGTTGCATGCAACCTATGTGAAAGGAATGTTGTGTAACCTATACGTTCTCCACCTCCTACCAGCATCAGACCAATGGCCTGGTTGAGAGATAAAACAGGACTCTAAAGGGCATTCAGGGTGCTTTGGAAGAGCCTCCAAGGAGAGAGGTGCCTTAAATGGGTGGTGGTTTCAGCCCCATTGAGCACCTCTTTGGACATCTAGCGAAGGGGCCCCTTGCCTTTATGTGGGAAGGTTTAAAAGCCACCCCCCCCAGGTCTTGCCAAGCAAGTGGGGATCTATGTGTTAGGCCTCAGAAGGAGGATGTCACAGATGATAGGCAACAGCAAATCTTAAGGCCAGCCAGGAATTAAATAAGCACTGGCATGACCTTAAAGCCTTGCAAGTGGATTGGACTCCTGGTCAAGTGATCCT
Source organism: Ambystoma mexicanum (assembly GCF_040938575.1). Lineage (NCBI taxonomy): Eukaryota > Metazoa > Chordata > Amphibia > Caudata > Ambystomatidae > Ambystoma > Ambystoma mexicanum. Next base: position 53,268,233 of record NC_090925.1, on the reverse strand, counting down.
TGTGATGGAGCCTAGCAAGCCTACAGCTTTAGCAGATAAGTGGGCTGGACCCTTCAGGATAATCTCCAAGATGGGTGAAGTCAACTATCTGGTTGACATGGGTGTTCCTGGGGTAGCCCCTCAAGTCTTCCATGTGAACAGGCTCAAGCCATTCCACAGGCAAGCAGAGGTCTCATGTCTCTTGCTAGCTTCAGAGCAAGGAGAGGATGAGAGTGAGCCCCTTACTGATTTGATTCATAGCAACCCTCAGGATAGCTCAGGAAAGGAAGTGCAACTCTCTCTAGATCTGACACCAGAGCAGCAGAGGACCTGTAGGGCTTTTCTCCAGCAGCAGGCCCCTCTGTTCTCACTGACACCAGGCCTCACCCCATGGTGTAGGCATGATATTGACACTGGTGACAGTATACTGTCAAAGACAGATGATACAGAATGGAATGTCAGACACTGTTAAGAACCACATCCAGATAGAGGTCGCCAAGATGTTTGAGTTGGGTGTTATTGAACCCTCAACCAGTCCATGGTCCAGCACAGTGGTCCTTGTCCCCAAGGAAAGTTACCAAGCAGGTACCAAGGATTGGAGGTTCTGTGTGGACTACAGAGGAGCCAATGCAGTTATCAAGACTGATGCACACCCATTGCCCAGGGCTGATGAGCTTGTGGACACATAGGTGCTGCCAAATTTGTGAGCACCTTTGACTTCACATCAGGCTATTAGCAAATAGCTCTGACTGACCAGGCAAGGAGAAAACGGCTTTCTCAACACCCGAAGGGCTTTACCAGTTTAGGATTATGCCTTTTGGGTTGAAGAATGCCTCTACCACCTTCCAAAGGTTGGTCAATCATGCTTTCAGTGTCCTGGAGGCCTTTTGTGTGGCCTACGTGGACGACATTGCTGTCTACAGTTCCACCTGGGAGGAGCCTTTGACACTCTTGGATACAGTGTTGCAGGCCATGACAAGGGCTAACCTCACTACCATGGCAACCAAGTGCCAGATAGCAAAGGGGAAGGTGGGAAGACGAGTGGTCTTCTCTGTCGGAGTCATCCGTACAGTCTTTCCTCTCTGGTCTTTCTTCAGAGGCGGAGCCCTGCTGCAGTACCAGTGTGTTCCTCTTCATAAGCCCCACAACAGTGTGGAGCATTATGCACAGTGGGAAGATGAGTGGTTGTCTGTGCTGGAGTCGGACCTACAGTCTTTCCTCCCTGTTCTTTCTTCAGAGGCAGAGCCCTGCTGCAGTGCTAGTGTGTTTCTCTATGTAAGCTCCACAACAGCGCGTAGCGCAGTGCTGAGAGGAAAGACAAACAGCCTTCTGTATCGGAGTCAGACCTACAGTCTATCGACCCTGTTCTTTTGTCAGAGACGGAGCCCTGCTCCAGTACCAGTTTGTTCCTCTACATAAACTCCATAAAGAGATGGCCACAGGAGGACCTACAACTCACCAGAAACTAAGATGCCAAGATGCTAATGCATCTTGTAACAGCATGCCAGGACCCAGACGAGAGGTGGGAGTGTGTCCTCTCCCAGTGTTATCCCTGCAATGTTTAATGAACACAAGCGGCTGGACACATCTAGACTGTCAAACTAGCCGATACTAACATTACTGTGACAGTCAACCTCCAGCATACTGCTCCACGAAAGCTTGCTTGTACATCCCACCACAATGCTATTGCCGATTACAGCGAACGCGATCACAGCCCAGTCCCACACAGCTGTCGACTCATGGTGTCGGCACCAGCAGACATGAGCGAACCGGATATTATATTTAGAGTTCTCCCCCTGATTCCAACACATCTAACGGAGGCTGGACCCTACCAACTTGACTTGGATAAATCCATTATTATAACTTCAAGATGCTAAGATGTGTGCATGGAATCAAGTGAAGCTATCGCACAGACAAACCCAAAACTAATGCACTTGAGGATGTGACGTCCAACAAGGAAAGTGCTTTACCCAGGCATGCATTGATGGAACCCGTTGAGTCACCCGCGAAGGTCGTGCCACCAACAACACCTTTGCTCCCAGACTTGCTACAACCGGGAGCCATAGTGCCAATTGTCCCTGAGAAATCAGCTGCCTCTACAGCACTAAACATCTTGATCTCACCTGTGATGCCTGAACAGCTGGTACCGTGGACCATAAACATAGAGCAAAGTGAAACACTGGTGTGCACCTTGCTGGAACACCTCTTTAGCATTGCCAGCCCCACTGCAGAGTCTGGCTCGGAGGCCAAACCCATCTATGTGAGCAGACCACCTTATGCTTGTTGATGACTTGGAGCTTCAGCGCTCCACTCTGGCTGGCTGTTTATCTCGCGACATTGCAGCCCTCAAGGGGCAGATGGATTTACAGCAAAAACAAAAATGCCATCTAATCTCAAAGACGGCGCGTTTGATGACACTCATATCTAACACGCTGAGATCTGGAGCAGCAGCTGCGACTATAGCATCTTTGGACTTGAGAGAATTGAAGATCGACATGGGTGCTAGCCCCCCAAAACCTCTATAATCCACCCACACGCCAACATCCCTACGACTGCCATTATCGTGGTCATAGGAGGAAGACCTTGAGTACAACCCACGTGTCAAATACCGGTAAAATCCAGAAAGACTATCCATACACAGAGAGTGAGATTTCAACATACACTCTTAACGGTCAACAAATTGAGCTGTCTGAGGCTAGTAACCAGGACTCAGTCTTTTTTCAAAAATACCCAGAGTCAACCATCCATCTGGCCCCAGAAGAAACTGCCTTATTACAAAATAACATTATGGCAGCTAACAATTACAGTGCCTCCTTTCACCAAATTATATTAATCTTTAAATTATATGATAAAAGACCAGGCGACCTTGAACAATGACCCATACCAAACTGGTCCTACTTGAAACATGCATCTCCAAAGTACATAACAAACTAGACATGAAAGCCAAAGCTTCAATAAGGTGGCAGAACAGGCTATGCGACCTGGCGAGACAAGACTAGTGTGACAAATCAACTCTGATGACCACCCTCCTGGAAAATTGCAAATGGACGAGACAGCAGTGCCTCGAGCAAAGAATGACCAAACTACCATTAGATCACCAATGTCAGACTAACCCACAATTGCATTACCAAAGGATTAGGCCAAGCCAGCCGCTTTGCCCCAATGTGGAGACTCTGAAAAAGCAAGCCGAGTCGATTCACAAGCAAAAAAACATATCGGAGCTGATAGTGACTCGATCCAGCACCCCCGTCAACCTTGAGTTGGAGGAAGAGGATTGCCCTTAAAGGGACACCCATGCCGGTAAGTACCTTACCGGCATGGAGTACATACAGGCATCTCAGAGAAGGTGTTAAGAACCCTGAGCAGTGGTTCCAAGAGCCACAGGTGCACACAATCAGCACAGGTATAGGCAATGGAGTCTGCCACAGCAGAAAAGGAGCACACCCACACACCACACCCCCCCACACCAAGATGATACCAATGGTGGTAACATTACTGGAGCAGAAGGCCCTGCTTGCAAGGCCTCAACTACAACAACAACAACAGGCCCCACCACAGAGGAGACACAGGAGGAGAATGAGGGTGAGACAGGCCCAGCATGCACCACAAGTGCAGCCACCGTTACCATGCCGGCAGCCACCAATCCCTCGCATCAGGTCCAACCTAACCCCTGAGCAGATGCACACCCTGTACCGGCTTGACTGTGACACCATCACCACCATAGTCGACCTGATACATGACGACATAGTGAGCCTCATAGAAATAGGCACCGCCATCCCCCCTCAACTGAAGGTGGTGTCTGTGCTCCACTTCCATGCAACTGGCACCTACCAGCACACAGTGGGGCACATGCATGGCAAATAACAACCGTTCATTTCACGGACACTGAGCCAAATGCTGGATGACCTCCTCAAGCACACAAGGGACCACAAATCCTTACCAATAACTACCCAGGAGATATACGGTACAAAAGTTGCCCTCCATGCCCTGGCAGGCATGCCAAATAGTATAGGTGCCCTTGACTGCACCCACGTGGAGTTGGCGGTCCTGCATGCCTTGGAGGTGTCATATTGTAACCGCAAGCAATACCACTCCATCAACATGCAGATGTTATGCAACGCAAGCAAGATCATCACACCTAGATGGGGCTGAAATCCAGGCTCAACTCATGACTCAATGGTCCTGCGGAACACCACGCTACCACGCTAAATGGAGCGACATGCTGTACAACATGCCTGGCTGCTTGGTGAGTTGTCTGACTGGGCCATGGCAGTGCATCGGTGTCATGAGGTGGGTGCCTCCATACTCAACCCGGGTGGAAATGTTGACGCCAGTGCACGATGTGCACCCCACCAAACACTGTGCCACAGAGCCAGGGAAACGGCACATGACTACCGGATCCCACAGTGATGAAGTAAGGCCCACACCTAACACCACATGACCAACAGGTGACCAGGCAACATCACACAACACATGCACCACTCATCGGCGGCCCTCACGCACGGTAAGGACATCTAGCAATATGCACTGCATATGCACTATCTGGCTGCCTCCAGCATATCACCACACCGGACAGTCATCCCTGGGAGTGCATTCAACTGAGGCCAGCAGGGATACCACACTGCGTCACTGGTTCCACACACCCATTTGAGTGCTGGAAGTCACCATAGTACGGATCAGAGCAGTATGATGAATATGCTACTGACTACAGCCCACACACCCTACTACCGAATCCCACAGAACACAGCACTTCAAGGATCTTACCCCAAGACTGCTGCATGCATAAACAATGCATGTTCTACAAGATGTGCGTGCCATAGTTCATAGACCATCTTGAAGATGCTACCCCGTCCATCATTACATTGCACAGGACACATAGTGAGGCCAGGAATGGGGTCAATGCATCCATGGACATGTGCGTATGGGCAGAAATGACCTGCTGCCATGTAAGACTAGTTCAGTTGCCCACCACATAAGTACAAACACTCACCTTCATTCCCTTCCCATGCAGGTGATGGCTGCTGTCCCTTTACGCCGTGGCTCAGGACCCCTGTCTGAAACCCACAGAACAGGCACGATGAGGCCTACAAGCGTGCCCATACCCGTGCACGTGTGGTGGTTAAGCAGGCATTTGGCCTGTTGAAGGGCACCCATCTACAGCCATGAGAAGGTGTCCAAGACCCCCATGGCATGTGTAATGCTGCACAATATGTGCATCCCTTGGAACGTGCCCCTGTCCCCGGACATGGGACTGCTACCACCAGATGATGATGAAGGGCAGGAGGAGGAAGAAGGGGCAGGACAGCATCATGGTGCCGATGCACAGGAGGGACATGCCGTGTGGCAGGCATTGATTGGACAATAAAACTGAAACACAAGTCAGCAGAGGGTGTCATGACATGAGCACATAGGGCACTGGGTGTGGGGATAAATGTACACCATGCAATGTCAGATATCAGAAGACACATGCTCAATGATGAATGTCCACACTGGTTTACCTTTGCAACACAACAGTGTATTGAAATTGTACGAGCATAAGTGTATAACAAACTATCCACCACCCCACCCTTCTCCCCCTCCCCCCCAACTCCCCAACACACCCTCACCCCCCAACTCCCCAACACACCCTCACTCCCCTCCCCCTCACCCCCAACTCCCCAACACTTGTCCCATGGTGTCCATGTAGGCCACATGTGGCAGGTAGTCAAGTTACTCTGTGCGCCCGGAGGAGCCATGTCCCGGCGGCGCTGGGAACGGGGTGAATGACGCAGTGGGCTCGTCCGGGTTGAGTGACTACTTGACGGGGTGTCCTCATGCTCAGCCTGCTGAGAAGAACGTGCAGCCTCAAGGGCATCAGCAATGCATCTGAGGACATCACATAGACCGTTGGTGCTGTCCATCACCACCTGCCGCATTGCCCTTAATTCCTCCCGCCACTCCTCCCTGCCCTGCCGATTGTCCTGCATCAGCTCGGTGATGAGGGCGGTGAGCTGCGCTGCATGCTGAATATCAGCTGATGTTGTGCTGCCCTGCAGGGGATTGGGCTGCCATGCCCTGCCAGGGCATCGCCTGGGGGACTGGGCACAGGATTGACTTGTTCCTGTGGTGGTCCACGGGCACAGCTGCCAGGTGTGTCTGGCTCCCCCGAGTTACTGCATGAGACCTGTGGGTAGGTGCTGGCCTCTGGGCTGTGGACAACTGAATATGTGTCCTCCTCTGCCGCTCCAAAGGTGGAAAAGGGGCTGTCTACGGATTCCAGGGGGGCCGTGGCTGCCACCTCCCCAGTGAAACTGTACTCCTCGGACCTTGGGGTTGACAATGTTCCTGACGCCAATGCAGGGAGTGTGGCGGTGGTGCACCCTCCATGGGCCTAGCAGGAGCGCTGTAGCACTCCCAGGGCTGCTTTTCCTGGCTGGGATGCGGCGGACCCTGCCTTTGCCCCTGGAGGTGGTGGGACAGCTGGTCTTGTGGTCCTCGCTGTCAAGCTCTCTGCCTGTGGGGGTAGAAGAGAGGGACGGCATGAGTGATGATTTGAGACGCAACTTTCATTCATGCCTACATTCACATATTCAGTCATTTGGGGTTTATGGGCATTTGGGTATGCAACAGCACTACATTCAATTTATGGGTGGGATATGCATGCAGGTGTCAGTGTCACTCATCTTGGCCAGGGTGCTGTGCTGTGTGACTAGCACACTGTCCACACCAGCTGCACAGTGTGCCTCATGGGTTGTGCCACTTCATGCAATATGTGTGATGTGCGTTAAGCCCTTGCACTTTGAACTTGCCTGGGTCGCAGTTTGTTTGGCATGATTTTAATGGGGGGGGGCACCATGCCGTGATTCCTTGGTCGGGCCTTTCAAGTGTATATCATGGAATTGGCATTGGCAGTGTTGACTTTGGACACTCACCTCCATCAGCGGACGACGGTGCCCCACACTCCATGTTGCCGACGCCTTCTATTGATTCCTGTCCGATCAAGCCGGCACACGTCTCTTCCCATGGCATCAATTTCATGGGGGAACTTGGGCCACCTCCGGTCTCCTGTGCCTGGCTGCGGTTTGCCGAGAGGATGCTCCGCACCCTCAGCCGCAGGTCATCCCACCACTTGCGGCAGTCCTTGGGGGTGCGGGAGGTGCTGACGACTGCACTCCCCCTCTGGGCCACTAGTGCCCAGATGTTCTTCTTCCTGAGCACCGGCTCTCTCCACATGTCTCCGCTGAAGACGATGTTGGCATGCTCCTCAAGGGTGTCAACCATGATCTGCAATTCGTCCGGGCTGAATCGCTGCTTCCGGAGCTGGTCTGCTGTCTTCTTGGGTGCTTTTGGCATTCCTGCTGCTTCAGATGGCCTTTCCCAAGGTTCAATATGGTCCTAGGGGTCCTGCCTGGTGAGGATGGCAATGGATTGTGTTTTTAAAGATGGCCACCACGCTCCTTCCCGTTCCTGTACGATGACGATATTTCCGGTTCCATTATTTAGCGGTGGCCGTAATTTACGCCCACCGTTATGTACGGGCAATGTTATTTACGGGCATTGCTGTTTCCACTTTATTCTATGGCGGTAGTGTTAAGTACGGGGTGCTTTATGACGGTAAGGGCTTTTTCGGGTCCTTTTGCGGCATGGCGCTAGATACTTTACTGGCATGGCGCAAAGCTCGTGCCCGCGAAGTCGTAATTTGCCGCTATTAGCGGTCTGTTACCAGATCTGACACGTTATTTTCTCCATGCCGGTAAAGCACGGTACTTACCTCCAACCTCAGAATGACCCCCAATGTGTTCATAACTTATGAAGAATTTCTCTGTTCACATTCTATATATAATAAAAGAGCTTGACGCGTTTCGGGAGACGGTCTCCAAAATTTCATAAAGTACAAGATTTGGGTTCAATCCTCTAGGTTCAAGCTTCATCCTTTCAATGGTGTCTGCGAAAATATATAAAATAACTAAAATCAGTATTAATCTTGCAAATGAATTGTATCATAATGATTGTGTCACTCTAATAATTAAAGGGAAAATCACCTTCTGCAATGTTATCGCCCGGTCTGTCTAGGATCTCCTCATTAGGGGTGAATCTCTGCAGTCAAAAAATAGCCAAATCCTGTGTTAATTTTATGCCTACTCTTCACACTTTTGTTTTACGTATTGTTTTCAATAAGGGTGCCTACCTGCTATTCCAACTAGTATGGAACGTTGGTTCATATTTCAATGTGGGTGTCCTGCAAATGAACATTGATATCCACATTACCTAGAGAGATTGTGCCTGTATCGAAATACCAAATAGGGATATCCGAGAATGAAATCTAATTCTTACCTTAATCATGCTAGGCAGCTATTATGGCTGAAAATCAATCTGTACCTTACGATGCTACAATAAAGAAATATATAAAAGACTGGTCTAAGTCCCTAGATTAAATTATTTTAGCAAAATATAAATCCAGCATTCTCATGAGGAATAGAATTTACCAGTGGTACAGAGTAGCTCTTAATCTGCCGTTTTATCAGGCTGCTTCGGATATGGATTGTCTGGGCAATGGGCGTTTGCTCCTAACCTAATGATATGAGCTATGGAGAATAACATTGTCTCAGTCCCTTATAGTCGGATCTACTAATAATAATATTCTAATAACTGATTGCTTACTGGTTCTGAAACGTAACTTTCTTTGAGGTGTTCGCTTGGACAAGTTGGAACACCATCTGTGGCAAGATGGTCATTTAAGAATGACGTTTGGTATGTCCACAAGGGCGCACTGATGTCATATAACATCACCTTTGTTTACACTAGACGCGGGTGTCTATCGCGATGCCTGCTTCTAGCTCCATCATACTTATCTTGTATGTATAAGTGTTGGAAGCATGCTCCTTTATGACATTACATGAAGCAAATCACCATTGTTAGTTGCAATGGTATGGTGTCATATCCATTATTGAGAACACAAATGTGCATTAGTGTCACGTGTCCTAAACCATTTATGCCTGTCGGTCCGCTCCATTCTTCATCTGGTTGTTGCATTTGGACATAATCACAATTCATAATCACAATCCATTCATGACTTGTACATTCTTTTCAGGTACAGTATGCAATGGGAATCATTCGTGAAGGCTCACTCATTGTCTAATTCTCTGGTTTTATACATAATAAACAAAAGTAACAGAGTATTAAGATACCAATTTGTATTGCAATCATAACTATCACTGAAAGTCACAAACACTATCAATGATTTTACATTATACAGGTTGTCTTGGAAATTCACAAGGTATCACAACATGAAAAGGAATGTGAAGAGTCAGTGCCTAGAGAGGGTTATCTAGTCAGTCTATAGAAATGGAGTAAGGTAAAACTCTTTGTTCATGCCAGTAGGATTCATAGAATGCAGTTTGTGGATTCAGTACATTTCTTTTTTTGCTAGGAGCATACTGGTGTTCCCCCTCATGGTGGGGTCTTGACTGTTTGCAGAACTACACATTTTAATTGAGCTATGGGATGTCTATTTTCAGCAAAGTGTCTGGCCACAAGTGATTTTTTATTATTAATTCTGATATTTGTGTTCTGTCAGCCTTTCTTTGATCTTCCTGGTTCTCTGTCCTACGTAAAGTTTTCAGCTTGGGCAAATCCTCCCATATACAAGACATTTTGAATAACAGGTGGCAACGTTTCTTAATTCGAATTTCTGTCCCGTGTAGGGATGTCTGATCTATTGTCCTTTCTGTATATTGTTGCAATGTCGACAGTGGAGGCACAGGAATGTGTACCATTTGGGTTTTGATAAGAAAATGTGTTTTTATAGATCAATCCTTTCTGCTTTCGCAAGAATATCCTCAGGTTTCTACCTCTTGTATAAGCTCTTATCTGTGGCTTCGGGAACAGCTTGGTGAGTTCAGGGTCTAATCTCCTAATTTTCCAGTTCTTTTTGATCAACCGATTGATTTGTCTGCTCTGTTGTGAGAACTTCATCAAGTGCATGCATGGAGATTCACTCAATTTGGATTTAGGTGTACGGAGAGTCTTCCTGGTCTGTGCATTTATTCTTTCTTTTGCTTTTTCTAGTAACGCCTTAGGGTATCCTCTTGTTTTGAGTCTGTCTGTAACATTAGCTGTTGCTTCTTGATATGTGGCATCATTCAGATGATCCTCTGCATCCTCCTGTATTGACTTAATGGTGGATTCTTCTTCATATATAAGGGATGATACCAGTAAGACCCTCCATACTCCTAAATCCAAATTGAGTGAATCTCCAACTGAGGGGTAGGGAACATACGTGGGCTACTGTTGACAAGTAGTGTATTTGCATCATTTGGGCACTCAGGAAATTTAGACCTTGCCTTACAGGGTATTCGTTTAAGGTCCAAAATGACCATAAACCCTTAAAGTGGCTCATGCAGATGAAGGGTGCAAACTCCAAACTGCTCAGGTGGTCCATTAGCCTGCAAGGGCTAGACTTCACCACTAAGCATAGGCCAGGTAAGATTCATGACAACTCAGATGGCCTTTCCAGAAGGTATGCTGACCATCTGGATGAGGGTAACAATCTTGTGGGAGATCAGCTGCCCTAAACTCAGTCTGGGGGGGGGTGTATATGTGATACTACACATGCCTTTTAGAGGGACAGGGGCTCCTAGTGCTTGTCCTACCACTTTTCTGTGTGTGTTTTATTTTTGTTTTCTACCACTGAGGTAAAGTCCCGACCTCTGGCAGTGTAGATCTTTGTTTTATCTGTTGGTGAACAACACCCATGGGATACCCTTATGGCACCTATGGGTCGGGTACACCCTTGTAGCCCTTATGTGTGTTTTGGGGGCATTTGTCTGTTGCCTACATAGCAGGTTATGGGCTGATGGAAGCAACATGCAGATTTGGCATTGGCTCTGAGTGTCCTCCATTTTGGGCCACATAGGCCCTGCCATAGGAATCAATGGATTCCTGATAGAAGGCAAGATGGCCCCTGTGGCCTCTTTGTTTCTATTAACATTTACCTTGTTTCCCAGAGTCCTTGGAAACCCGGACTCTGTCCCGTCCTCATGAATGGCTGTTGGGTGGAAACACCATATGTCTCTGTTCCCTTTCCTCCTGACTGGCTTTTCGGTGGAAATATCATATATGGCCCTGGGGCTGTCTTCTGTCAGACCGACTGGAGCCTTCTCATGGGCTGTGTGTTGTGGGTACACCGTAGGGGTGGGACCTTTATGAATGGAGTATGAAGTGAACTCACATTCTCTGTTGTGGGTGTCTGGTTTCTGTGTCTGACACAATGAATGAGACAGCCCTGACTGAAACTGACATGAATGCAGTGTGATGTGCTGAAAGGCTGGGTTCTTGCCCCAAACCAAATTCCTTGTTATGGATTTGTGGGTGGAGTGAATGGCCTGAATATCTGTGAGCCTCATTGGCTGTCTGCCTGCATGAATGCCTTTCTGCGTGATTGGCTGACTGAGCCTGGCTCAGCCAGAGTGAATGAGGGACAGATGTGTATGTCTGGGGACCTCTCACTTGCCAATGTGTTCAGAAGCTGAAGTCAAAGCTGAAGCAAGAAGAAGCTGTTCCTCGAAATCCAGCTGGAGGCGAAGTCTGTTTCTGCAATTTCTTCAAGAAATCCTAAAGCTGTCATGCCTCCCAAGTACTGAGCCAGAGAGGACCTGCGAAGGAGACCTCTCCCCGAGCTACGAGGGACCTTCGTGCAAACCTGCTACTCTTCATCCAAAGTGCACTGGATGCCAGTCCTGTGGGCCTGCCATCCATAGAAGAAGTCTTTGTGAGTCTTGAAGAGGAGTGCTTGGACATCTCGAGTCAAAGAAGTCCATTGGTGTCGCAAGGGTCTATAGGTGCATTCCAAACATGCCTAAGAACATTTTTATGGACCTCCTTGCCATCAAAACAGAGACCAGAGTCGTTGAGTGCAGAGGAAGGTGCACCGTTGGGTTACCCACTACCAGAAGCTAACAAATACGTCCCTAGGGTCCAGACTTGGTGAGGGTCCCTGAGGTTCAATACAGTGGTGGAGTCCAGGTCACCAGAAGCCATCCAGAGATCCGTGCCTTGGCTGCAGCACCGGAGAACCGAAAGTCAAATAACTGCGTAAATCCAAAACTTGACACCAAATTGGACCTATGCAACTGTTATTGACCAAAGTCATTGAAGGGTGCCAGAGGTCTTACTCTCATCCCCCAAGCCTTTAAGGAGCCCATAGCAAGTTTCATCTTCACAGGACTTCTACAGTCAGAGAAATCGTCGACCAATGGCGAGCACCACGAAGAGCAAAACTGCTGCACTTCAGAAAGACTTTGGTTCCTTGTTATTCTTGGACTCAGCATCCCAGTGGCTCCTGGGTCCATCCTCGGAGAAAATTGTCAAGTGAAACAGAGAAACTCTGCCACTTGGCCTGCCAAGGCACCACAGGTACTGTGACGATGAAGAGCATCATCTAGCCTCAGGTGTCGTCCAGGGGTCCCAGAGTCATCTTGGATCCTTTTCTCCTGTGTCCTCTCAGGTGCTTTGGGGTGGTACAAGCTTTTAAACAAAGCACAACGTTATTGCACATTATTGGAATGATCTGTAAAAGACAGAATAAGTTACTGCCTAACTGTTCAATTACAGGTTGCCCAGGTGGGGGGATCCTCGCTCAGAAATATATATCTAGCCAAAAGACAATATTCTGCCACTGTTCACCACTAACCTGTCTTTCTTCCCTATTCTATGCTGTTACACCTCACTTAGGTATCCATATGCCTATTTAAATCTGTCTGCAGTTATGCATCTATGACTGGATTTAAGTAATATGTTGAACCACATAGCGTGTATATATTTAACATTATTTGAATAAGTATTCCAAGTACAAAGTGTTATTATTTATATTCCAGAACTCTTATTTTATATAAAGAAGCTGTGTTATCACCTAATACAGGGCCTGATCATGAGTTTGGCGGTATCCCAGCTGGGATACAGCCCAGCTTTATTTGCATTAGCGCCCACATGTCCTGCGGTATTACCGATGGATCACAGGTTGGGCGCTAACTGTTACTCCCCATTCCCCATTGGGTCCGTTGGACTCAATGGGGAATTATCGGCGCAATTACTGCGTGGTTATACCGCTGGCATTAATTGGGCCGAAAAATTGGCATTTTTCCAGTTTGTTTACCCCCAGCTCTGAGCTGGGGGTAGACATACCAGACACGAGCTTGGGCAGACCCTTAAATACGGCATTGAAGGGCTACTGCCCAACTGGTGATCAGGCCCATGATCAGGCCCATAGTGCATGGACATTCCTTTGTGGAGTCTTTGGGGAAACACTGCACTTAAGAACCTGCCTGCATCCCCTCCTGAAAGCTTAAGCCTTGCTGTGCGTCCATTGCTACGAAACAGAGAGCCTTTCTGGGGTGTTCTGTACCTTTGCTGTACCATATAGAGGGCAGAAGTACAGACACCCCCCTCCAGTCTTTACAGGTGGGTATACTTTTAGATTATATGGGTTATGAGATGTTTGGTGTGCAGGTCTGTATGGGATTGTTTTGTGTGTCTTTGGTGTAGTTATGGATATTTGGTGTGTTAGGTTGAGTGTGATTATAGTAGGGTATGCTGTTTCTTTGTGATTTTCCGTTTGTGCTGTGGCAGGGGTATGTGTGTGTTGTATTTGGTGTTTCAGCTGAACTTATACGAAAAGTGAAGGTTTTTCGTGGGGTTAGTGGTGAGGGAGGTCTGTGCATTCTTGTCAATTGCATTGATTCAATTAAGATACGTTTCTTATTTTGCAATGTGTCGGTGTTATGCTTTTCTTTAGTTGTGCCAGTTCAGTACACTTAAGTTCGAGTTGGTTTTACAACGGTTTTCTGCTGCCCTTCCTATTTTTGAGTTAAAGGCAAGTTCTTAGAGGTTTTCTCAATTGTCATTGTTCTTCTCTTCATAGCTCCTTACGGGGTGAGTTAAAGTTTTTTTATTGAAATTGCTTTAGTTGAAATTCAACTTTTTCAATCTGACAAGCAAATACATGAAAACATATATTTTCATTAAGGACATAGCCATATAACACATTATGGAATTAAAACAGTATAGGCCATCATAAAACCATAGCTTGATAAAAGAAAGTTAAAAATGCCTAGATTAAGAAAATTCTTCATTTTCAATAGGAAATTATAACTGTATTTTTTTTTTGCTAGATTCAATTCATCAAGGTAATGAACAGTGGCTATAATTAGTGAATCTTTTGATGTGTTAAATATCTCATACCATAACTGTTCTTCAGTGAGTAATACTCTATGTTTGAAATACTTAAGTGTTTTATCCTTAATTCGAGCAGAGAAGGACATTCCGAAATTAGATGGGAGATGGATTCCTCATTCCCAGATATTTTACAGAATCTACAGGACGTACTTAACGTATTGTGCATGTTTACTGTTAGTTGGCAATAGGTTTAGCCTAAAACGTAAAAAGGTGTCCGCATAGGATCTGTCTGGAAATGTTGAGATATATTTCAGAATGTGATTCCGTGCTTTCACAAAAAGGACCCGCTTTAAAGGCTGAGTAGTGGAGACATTTTTTTTCTTGTAATAATCCAGTCATGACTAAGCAACTTGAGTTTGGCTTTGTCTGGAAATTGAGCCAGATCATTAAAAGAGATATCTGCCTCCAAAAGAGCCTTTTTACACTGTTGGAAATTGGATTATTGTTTGTGGATTGCATCATGTCTCTTACAGCCGGGAATACATTTTTCGCATGATCTGTAGTAAGAAGAGTTTTCCGATATAAAGCTAACATTGCCCAAGTGACCACTACGGATAGAGAAGACAGACCAAGGTCATAGCTGATTATGGCAATTGGGTAGCTTAGGGGGACTAGCAGTATTGATTTCCAATATAAACCTTCTATGTAGTCCCAATTTACTTGTTTGTCCATGATTTTGGAATGACTTCCATATGTAATTATAGGAACGGCTTTCTGTAGATAAAACATGCGCGCGGGTATCAAGGAAAAACAACCATACTTCCTTTGCATGGCTTTTGCTTGGATTGATAGAAATTTCATTCTATTGGTAATTACGTTTTAGTAGGGGATGTCCACTATATCAGAAGTGATGTTAACTCCAAGGTATTTATACTGATGGTTTATGTCAAGTGGGTAATTGGTGATAAACCAGTTTGGGTTTTTTGTTGAATGCTGAACGATTAAGATTTTCGTTTTTTAATGTTAATTTCCAGTTTGTTTAGTTTAGCATATTGCGATAGAGCAGCCAGTTTCCTCTGGAGGCCTATAGGAGTTAAGTATAGGCCCTGTTTTAGTCCAGTGTTTGTTCTTATTGTGTTTGACAAGAGACCGTCAGTTGTAAGTTTTATTTTTATGCTCGTATTCGAGTAAAACAATAAAATCAAGTTAAAATATAAGAAGGATAGTTGGCATTTAAAAGTTTTTTCCATAGCAAGGATTGAGAGATAGAGTCAAACGCTTGTTTGAAGTCGGCTAAAGCAAGATATATTGGTTGTTTCATGCAAATGGCTTGGGCTTTGAGTATGGCAATAATAATTAGATTTAATGATGTACCTATACCCGGAACAAAACCAGATTGATAGGGATCGATTAATTCCTGCTCATGGAGCCATTTTGTCTCTAACCACAAGTCTTGCTAAGATTTTTCCTGGCACACCCAGAAGCGCTATTGGGGGATAGTTGATTGGACATGACCTATCCCCAGATTTAAAAATCGGGATTATAATTGCCTCCTGCCATGATGGAGGAAATTTATTTTGGTTTATGACATTTTTTTAAATCAAGTTTAGAACATCAGCCCAGGCTTCCGGTTTTCCTTTAGAATGGTGTTACGCTCACCTGGTATCCACGGGGATGCCCTTATGCCCTGGTTGCTGGATTCACCCTGGACGTTCCCAATTCTGGACGATGCCTTCAGGGCCAGTCGTGCCTGAAAACACAGGAGGACTAGACTTAGGAACAGACTTCATTTCCTCCCACCAGCCCCCTGGACTCAACCTGATGGCCAACTCCTCACCTTGTTATGATGTCTGGCGTGCTCTCCGTCCTGCCTTCTGTGCAGGGGCGCGTAGTCTTCTGCGGGTTAAAACGACCGAGTTAACTTCACTGATGCTAACCCATTCAAGTGTCTTTAAGGAGGTAAGTCTGGTTATAGCAGTCTTTAAATGTCCTTGCTTTCCTTTCTTGCTAATAATGGATTTTCTTGTTTGTTTCCCCTTAGGTGCACGGAGGTTCGGTGGGTGCGCTACTTGGATCAGGCTCCTGCCAGGATGATGGAGGCAGGAGCGTATGTTGGATGGTAGGTTAAGCGCGAGGTGCGGCGCGGTAATGTCTTTTCTTGCGAACCTGTATTTTTTATTCCTTTTCAGGTCGCGATGGTCTTTCTGGGCGTGTGAAGATTTCTGGAGCCGAACCAGTCAAGAAATGCCCAGCCAGGTGAGGTTTTTGTGATTATTGCCGTGAATGCCGTGAGTAACCTGTTTAACGTTGTCCTTCTTTCTCTCTCCCTCCAGGTGCCTCGCCCCGGTGTGAGCGTGGTGTCCTGATGATGCTGCCAACTGGATGGAAGACCGCGAGCGGCAGGAATCGACGGATGGAAAGTTGCAGGTAAGCAGAGACTGCTAATGATGTTCTTTTGTCTCCTCTGCAGGTTCGCTATTCAAGCATCGCCGGGTGCTGGTCTCTGAACACGATGAGCGTCACGCTGCTGGCTGCAGAATAACGCGAAGCACGTTCTGTAGCTTGGGTGCGGTTTATATAGCCCTCTGTAAAGTAGTCCAGGTAAAGTAGTCCAGGCTACCACACCCTAAAACACTGCACTGCACAGTCTGGTTCCTAGGAAATAGACTGAAGGGGTGCCTCCATGTTGGCTGCAGGCCTTCACAGGAAAAGTAGTCCCTTCAAGGTAAAGTCCCAATCTGAACATGAGCCTGGTGCCAAAGGCACCAGGACTGACTCCAGGAGAGTCTATGATGATAATACAAGGCCCTTGGGGCCCCAAATGAACCCTGAGTCCTGACCCTACCTGGCATGTGACCATGCCAGTGGGGTTCTGGGTCACGGGTTGTGACAAATGGCATTTGTTATCATGTCAGGACCAGGAGCACGCAAATTATTCAGTTTCTTGATTATGATAGTTATATCCAGAGCATCAAATTCTAAGGCTTTGATATCAGGTCTACTTTGATTCTTAGTGACGAGATCTTCTTCAGGTTTAAATAGAAGTTTCTCATAATGTGTTGACCATGTCAGCTGGTCAATGCAATTTAATACAATAGATTTCTCAGCTGTTGTTTCTGATCTGTTTATTATTCTCCATATTTCTCCTGCTTTTTTGGAGAATAGGGCTTTAAGCATTGATTCAGCATTATTTTGTTTTGTTGTTGCTATTATTTGCTTAATTTGATTTCTATATTTATTTTGTATTTGTTGTTTTAGAAGTTTATTGTCATATAAAAGGTAGTAGTTTTATATTGCGCCTTAATTTTTATCTAAGATTGGTTATATTAGGGATCCATCTGTGTTTATGCGCAAAGCTCGGTTTGCCGTATTGTGTACTTGATTGAATAATTATCTGAATTAGCTCATTGTAATGAATATTATACACCTCCTCTTGTTTTCGATGCAAGCGCTGTCGTAAATAATTTATACGAAATGGGGTCCACCGAATTCTGGTCCTCATGTTGTTTATTTCGATTGGGGCCTTGTAATAATCAGAGTTTAATTTAGTATGTGATCTCCAAGATATTTCCACCAAATTATGATCACTCGCTGTAGTTTGTGTAATTTGGAAGTTCGCTATTGTTTTAATTGAGTTATTGGAGATAAAGACGTAGTCTAGAATAGACTTGAAATTACCTCTCGACCAAGTAGGTCTTGGGGGTACATCGTTAGTACCATTTAATATTGTGAAATTTCTAGTTTTCATTAGCAATAGCCATTAGCTGGTCTCGAGTTGCTTGAATTGTCAAAGGATTGTATCAGATTCATATTAAAATCACCAGCAATTATTGTGTTGGTTTATTTCTGGTTCTAGAAGAATTTGGTCAAGAATTGACTCAATATTGTCAACAATGAGAAAGTCACAGAGGCAGGGTTCCAATATATATTTATAATTGCAGTCTTAGGAAAGAATGGATGATCTTTGTAGGAAGTCATAATTAAGACTGGTTGGATCCCAGGATCTGGGCTGTTCCATGCGGTAATATATAACTGGGAGTCAATTCTTACTGCTATAAGAAGACCAGCTGCTGGTCTGCCCTTGGCTGGTTTGGAGGCATTGATTGCTACAAGTTGATGATCAGGCCAAACAGGGGTACTCGACATCCATGTTTCCTGTAACAAAGTGACATCATAATTGTTAAGTAGGAGTGATTTGGAATTAAGTAGATGGGAGAAACCGCAAGTATTCCAAGAGATCCGGGTGCACTGGTGGTGAGGCACCTTATATGGCTAGCAGTTCTCCTTTTCACGAGATCTAGCACTAGATATTCACATCCATTTAGATTGTTGTGGAGGAGGTTGGAATTGGGAGTTTGTATTACAGTTGGTACATGAAGAGTTCGGAATAGACTGTGAAACAAATTGTTTTTTTGATCCCATCATTTGATGATGGTCAGGATAGGGGATCGGATGGGATATAGGTTCAAGTAAAAGACCTTTTTGAAGTAATAGTTGGCATTGATCCCAGACATAATTTTTGACAATTAAAGATGGTATTATGACGTCAACAATGTCTTGATGTAACGCTCACCGGGTATCCACGGGGACGTCACTCAGCCTGTTCTGACCTCTTATGACCTCGAACCCTTCCCTGGAGTCTACTCGACTGGAGACTGGGCCTGAAACACAGGACTGGTAGAGTGTAATTCCCTATTGTCTTGTGTGCTTGAACCCCTTCTTCCCCGGGGTCCAACCCTTACGTTTAATGCACAGCTCACCTTGTTTTCTTGGAAAGTGTGCTCTCCGTCCTGCTTTAAGCACAGGGGTACGTTGATTCATGCGGTCTTGTTGCTATCTAGTTACTTCACCGGCAAGAGTCCAACAGGTAAGTATAATGAGTCTTTTGAACAGTTCTCTAACTTCGTTCCTTTCCTTCCTTAGATGATGGCCGGCGTCCGGGGATGGCAACGTGCTGCTGAGATGAGTAGCACTGAAGGGGAGTGAGAGCGTGATGCGCAATGTGACCCTTTTGTATTTGTATTGAACTGAGTTCTATTTCTGTGTCTTTTAGGTGCCGCAACATTTTCAGCATGGATGCCGGTTATGAAGAAGAAATGCTGTGAGTAAGCTCGGTATGCAGCGCCTCTAGATGTTTCCGCGCTAACCTGGAGTGTCTTTTCCCTCTTGCAGATGGATGAGAAGTTCCGGAGACAGAGTTCCCCCAGAGCGGCTGGGATTCAGGTAAGCGTTTGAAGCTCGTACAGTCTTTAAAAATAAGTGAAGATTTGCTGAATGCTTACTAATGCCTTTTTTCTGTTCTTTTCCCTTATCCTTAAGAAGCGGCTTGCCGGGATGGGAATGACACCACCGAAGATGCCCGCAGAACAGAAGGAGCGATGAATGATGGGCAGAAGCGCTGCAAGATGAGGCGGTTCCTAACGGTGTTCTTGTTCTTGCAGGAGCTGAGCGCAGAAGAAAGATGCAGGCCCAGTGGAGACCGATCCGAACACGGTGAGTGTCACGCTGCAGGTGCAGAAAACACAAAGCATGTTTCTGAGCCTGGGTCTGGCTTAAATAGTCTCTGGGTATCCCAGGTCTCTCTGGGCTGAACCACACCCAAACGACTAGACTGCACATGCAGTTCTGGGAACCGAAATATGTGGGGGCATCCATCTTGTCCCCATCAATGCACTACAAGTCCAATCCCCAATGTTATCCTATGGTAGTGAATGAGTCTGGTGCCACAAGTGCCAAGTCTGACTCCATTTGGAGGGATGGAGAGGCCTTTGAGGGCCATGTAGGTGATCGTGGCCTGGCTCCAGCCTGACATCTTGGAGGGCTGGGGACATGAGGGGCAGGAATCATGACGCTTGATGGGCTGGAATTGGATAGGAAACACCATCAATATCCACTGAATTAATGTGTTTTAACTGCGGGATGGAGTGTAATATTGTTAATATAGTGGTCCTATTTGGAAAGGGATCAAAGAAATTCTGTCACTCATAGTGAGCCTCGGGGTTTCATTTGATAGGACTTTGGGTAACCATTCTTCTTCTTGTGAAGGTTCGTCATCTGGGGAGGTGGAATCGGGCATGCCACCTGGAAGTGGTAACTTGGGAGAATCTTCAGCATTTATGGTTTCTGAAGAAGGTAAGGGATGGCTTTATTAGCCGCTATAGAGCCTTGGGCTCTCGTCGGAGAGTCTTTAGGAAAGGAGCTCTCTTCACCAGTTATTTTCTTTTTTGTTCAAGGGTCATGAACGGATTTCAGTCATGATCTAATACAATGCAGAACGTTGGATTTCTGGATGTTGGTCTGGATTGATCTTGGTGTAAACTTTGATGAACCATTTCCAAGACAGATATGTTATTATTCGAATAAACCGATAAGTTCATAAGATCATCACTTAGTATATCATTGTTTGTAATTTCAACAGTACTTGGAGGTAATACAGGCTCAAGGCAAGGTGATATTGAAACAGAGTTCTTACCTTTGAGAGACATCACACCTGCTAATGGCAGCTCAGGACCCGGAATGAGATCTTTCGGAGGATGAGCAGAGGCCTCTCGTGATGAAGGTGCAGTAACAGGCACATTTTGCTGAAGGGGTAAGGTGATATTGGCTACAAACTTTTTAGATTTAGAAGCGGCTATTTTTATTTTTTTTTTTGTCAGAACTTGATTCTTTGTTTTTCTTGGTTGCAGATTCACCGATGACGGTTCTGCTACAGTGTTCGGAATTTGGGATATTTTTGACTTGTTATGTCTTTTGCGTTTTTATCTCTTATTCCGTGAAGGACGATTAAAGATCTCATATACTGGACTATTTTTTGTGGGTGATATGACAGTTGGATCGGATTCAGAACACATTTCCTCCTCCGGAGCAGATGGTTTCTCAGGGGGACTAGACATCGATGGGGTTGGAATTTGGTGCTCATTTTCAGGGGCTGGAGCTTCAGGCTTAATGTCACTCGCAGGGGGAAGTAAAACATTTTTAGCATTGAGTTCAGCTTTCAAAATTATCGGAACGTTTATTGCCAACCAATCAGTTTTGCTAATTAGGTTGTTTAAAAGTAGGTCCTGAGAGCAAGCACGGGAATCAAGTAGCTCAAAAAGTTTGGTAATTGTGAATATCGAGGTGTTTATGGCTGTGAGGGCAGATTCCACAGCAAAGTTAGGAAATGTAGGAAAGCCAAAATAAGGACGAGGGGTAGGTTTGGCAAATGATGGAACTTCAGAATTGGCTGATAGCGCAGAGTCCGGGGAGGAAATGATGTCATTGGGGCAGTCAGTCGGAACAGTACAGGTGAATTGGACAGCCTAGATTCAGCGAGTTCAATGACTGCGACTTTTTTTGATAGAGGAAAGGAAGCAACACCCTTTTCAGAGGGCAGATATTGCGTTGAATAAGCAATCGGAAAATTAGAGAGAGGGCTAGGAGTTGTTTTGTCAATTCTTCTTTGATTTATGTCTTTCCTTTTTTTTTCCTCTGCTGACTCAACATTATAAAAAGCAGAGTTTAGAGGTCCGATGTTCGACCCATTTAGAAACTCTGAATAGAGGGCTGGGTGAGGCAGTGATTTTGGTTCATGGAATGTGTTAGGGATTAACTCAGGGACAAAGCATGGGCTGTGAAAAGCTTGTTCATCAAGAGGGGAGGGTTGGATCTCAAAGCATTCTTGCATAGTTCTATCAGACAAACAGTTTGCAGAAGGTTTCTCAACATCTTTTTTCAAATGAATGGTGTTTAGATTTGGAGTCTCTTCAAAGTGGGGAGTCAAGGATGTGGGACCGAGCCTCATGTGTGATAGACCCTGAACCACAGGGCATCCAGCAATTGCAGAAATTTGGAAGCCGGGGCGTGGGTGTACAGGAAAACGGGGAGCATAGCAAGGAAGAGGATGAGGTATACCCGAGGTTAGCCTAAACATATTTTGTAGTAGTACAGATAGACAAATAAAGAGCGTGTTAGATTGTTTAACAGCTGTTTACAGGATATGGACATAATGGTTAGTCTTTTGATGAGTAGGAACGCCATTTGTGTAAAGCACTTTTTTTGTTTTTTAAATAAGATGTTTGTGGGCACAGCGGGGAGGTTTGTAGTAGCGGTGACCAACGAAATCGCAAAGCTCAAAACACCGGCCCCAGGAGAAAGAGGAAGCAGCAGGGAACAAGGAAAGCAGGAGGGCGGAGAGCTCGATGTAACACAAGCAACCAAGCGGCTTCAAAGCGGCGAAAGAGCCACAGGATAACAAGACTCGGAGCTCCGCAACACAGAGAGGGGGGGAATAGAGCAAGGTGCAGGGTAGCTTCAAGGTGAGTATCACGGCAACTCAATAGGCTCAACACACTGCCCGGAAGCAACAAGGTAATAATAGCGACTCACAGAGGAGTCAAAAAAGAAAAAAAGGAAAAATAGAGCAGAGTGCCACAGCAAACAGCAACACTGTGGTACAGCAGACAGTCGACAGTAATTGCGAGTACTTGCGGTGTGCGCGAGCGCTGGTGCGCGTGGACACTGGTTTTTGAAGGCACGTCAAAGTGGGCATGGCTAAAGATAAACACACAGAAAATAAAGGAATATTAGCGTTAGTAAACGCAGTATAGTCCTCATTAGTGTCCAGTTGGTTTAGTGAGTTTTTGGTTCACCACAAAAACTCACTAAACTCGACCCTGCTTTCAAGTCTTTCACCATTGATGGGAACACCATCCCTATTGCCAAGGACACGAAAACCTTAGGGATTTACATCGACTCAACCCTATCCTTGACTAGACAGTCCAACGCAGTCTCATCTGCAGCAGCGTATACTTGCAAGCTCATCACCGCCTGTCGCCCGTTCCTAACCTCTGCCAACTGCGTAACCTTGGCCAGGACCCTCGTACTATCCAAGGTCGATTACTGTAATGCCCTCTACCTAGGTACTAATCTCCGCAACTTAAACAAGCTACAAATTGTCCAAAACAATGCGATCAGAGCGGCCCTTAACATTCCCAGGTGCCAGCATATATCCGACACCAGGCGCAACCTGCACTGGCTCTCTATCCCGCATCTCCTTGAAGTCCCTGGCTCTCACACACAAATGCCTCCACAACCAAGCCCCTCGTTACCTGGCAAACAGATTCTCTTTCCACAATTCCACCAGACCTCGCAGAGCAGCCCAAGCCAACTGCCTTGTCATCCCGCGTTTTAATCTCCAAAGATCAGGTGGAACCAGCTTCCCCATCCTGGCAGCCAAACTTTGGAACTCACTCCCCAATGACCT
Organism: Ambystoma mexicanum; assembly: GCF_040938575.1. Classification (NCBI taxonomy): domain Eukaryota; kingdom Metazoa; phylum Chordata; class Amphibia; order Caudata; family Ambystomatidae; genus Ambystoma; species Ambystoma mexicanum. The sequence continues at coordinate 53,244,859 of NC_090925.1, read as the reverse complement.
TAGAGCAGAACCTTCCTTCCTGAAATTCAAACACCTTACCAAAGCTTGGCTATCCTCCCAAGACAGCTAATACCAGCTTACTGCCCTACTTGCACTTTGACCTACTTCGCATCCATTATTAACTATCCTGTATATCACTGCCTTATCTATATGCGCTTGAATGTATACTTTGTAAATTTTGTAAAACTTCTTGTAATACTCCTGTAATACTCTGTCACATGCCTTGTCTTGCCTTCATCTTGTTGTAACTAAGTTAAGCGCCCGGTTGCCCCTGGGCCTGGTGCGCTATAGAAATAAATAAAATACTAAAATACTAAAAAAAATACTAAAATATAGGTTGGTGTAGATAGATGTACTCAAGTAAGCAGGGTGAACAGCAGCAGGAGCAGCAGGACCCACCAAACAGCCTAGAGTACTTGCGAGTACTTGCGGTGGTGCACGCACGCTGGTGTGCGCAGACGTTGGTTTTTGAAGGCACGTCAAAGTGGGCGTGGCCAAGGTAGATCCAGTAAGCAGGGCGAACAGCAGCAGGAGCAGCAGGACCCGCCAAACAGCCGACAGTACTTGTGAGTACTTGCGGTGGTGCGTGAGCACTGGTGCGCACGGATGCTGGTTTTTGAAGGCACGTCAAAGTGGGCGTGGCCAAGGTAGATCCAGTGAGCAGGGCGAACAGAAGCAGCAGGATCCGCCAAACAGCCGACAGTACTTGCGAGTACTTGCAGTGGTGCACGTGTAGGATAACACAGGTTGGTGTCAGTAGTTTACCAATAGCATGGTTGTGGAGTTAATCCCTATATCTTGAACACTGTGTCGAAGGTTACTGAAAGGTGTACTAGTATTAGCACTGATGTGATATTGGAGACTGTGTTAGATTTTAGATCGTCCCAGATGGATAGTGCTGTTTCCATTCCCCTACTTGGTCTGAAACCTACTTGTGCCTGGTCAAGTAACTGACTGCTTTCTACATGTTTCAGTTGTTGTTCATTTACGTAGGTTTCTATGAGCTTTGCTGTGTAAGGGATGTTTGGTCAGGTCTTCTCTGTTTCCTAATTGTTATGATTGTCACTGATACAGCCGGAATTGAAAAAAATATAAAGTAAACTAGAACAAACAGTAAAAGAATATTAGTTGTTATGCTGCACCATGAGTAAACTTAAACAAATATCATTTCAAAACAACATTGAAACAAATATATATTGGAATGCTTACAGTACACACTTTCAGTAAACGGTTGAATACTGCTGGACCCTTTAAAGAGAGAAAACAAACTATTTTCCAATGGAGAACTCAGATTTTCATAATAACTGATAAACTGTTGTCAAACACTGAATGGTACTTTTAAATGTTTGACAGTATTTAGAGAATGACTGAATTATACAACATAGAAAAGGAAAAGTGAACCAGACATCTTGGAAGGTGCAGAATACTTCTATACTCATAGGAACCCAGGAGCTTAATCAATATCTTCATCATTTGAGTTGAGATAGAAATGTTGAGATGTCCAAAGGTGAGTATAATATGTGTGGATGCTCTCATTTTGCCATTCTGAAACAAGCCACAAAAAGGGACACACTGTGAACATATGTTAAATTTGCTAAATGCACCCCTCCTAAGAAACGAGAACAGATGGGTGTGGAAGCATGACAGCTGGCCAATATAATAACATTATGTTCATTTTGACGTCACTCGGGGTAACTAGGAGTGCTTGCAGTCTAGCTCATAATTCCTCTTAAAACACATGAATTTCTGATTTGAAAGACAGAAGGACACAAGGGGCCTCATTACGAGGTTGGAGGTAGTCATGGCGCTATTAGTGCCATGACTACCTCCAATACCTGTACCGAGTCCGCCCTTGTTCAATGGAGACTTACCGGTCTATTCCTACCTTTGCGGGACCACTAAGTCCCCATTGAAAAAGCCATTCCCCATTCCCATTTCAGCCCCCATAGGGCTCATTGGGAAGGCGCCAATAACGGTACCGCAAATTGCGCAACCGTTATTAGCTCTGAAGTCCCTTAACAGGCCCCGTCAATAACGCCTGGTAAAACCAGGCATTAAGAAAGGGACCCGCTAAGGGACCTCGGAATAGGGCGCAAAGGGATTACCGGCACCGATGTCCTTAACGGTGCCGGTATCCCTTTGCACCCACCTCATAATGAGGCCCAAGGTCTGTTTTAAAGCATTATGCATGTCTATAGGACACTACATCCATAGTGTATTAAAACATGACATTTTAGAAAAGCGCTTGAAACCTAGTTGGCTTGACTAGAAAAAGACGTTTATAGAGTTACTCCTGTGTCAGAGAAGATGCCAGTTGCAGACTTTCCAAGATATTAGTAAATGACCATCAAACACATTAAAATATCTACAGCATTTACATGAGCACAGCACCTGGGCCACACTGCTGGTTGCGAATATTGTATAGCAACTCTAAGCAGCTACCTAGAATGCCAATAGCAGTGGTGCAAAGGCCCTCTCACCCTAAAGACAGCAAATTAGGGATCAAAATATCACTTCATCTTAAATGGCTCTAAGTCCTGAACATATGATGTCTCTCTATCAACAAGCACCACAAGACCTCTGGTCATAGAGATGTCAATGCAAAGAGTAAGAGTGGCAGCATGGTTAACCAACCGCGTACAGTGAAAAGGCACATGCCCAGACTGTCTTCACAATATTGTTGGCTACCGCCCTTAGAGCAAAACATGTGCACAAAGCTACAGCAGAGTGGTATTGAGCTATCTAACCAAGTAGCCAGACCAGCCTGGCTCCAGAGCACCCTCCTATAAGTTAGTTTGTATTATCTGTTGTCTTTAAATCATCCTATAGATGTTGCACCATTGCATGTTATATTTTGCTCATGCTACTCAAGGAACTCTTAATGCCACGTGATTTATACACTTCTCAGAAGTCTCTGTCCACAGGAGGCTTGACTTGAGAAAGACGAGGTGTATTCACCCGGAACTGCCCGCTGGGATACCAATGATCTGAGCTTGCGCAGAAGCAGAACGGATCCAGTGGTAATCGCAGTGATACCACTGCTTGACCAGCCCGTCTTAGCCACCACACTGTGTCATTGTGTGCAAACACGTGTATTTTCTTGACGTTCTGCTGGGGAACCACTCGGATCAATAAACAGGACCAGAATCATCAAATGGCAATGTATAGTGGCTTTCAGCTCAGGCTTTGCATAGTCCGCATCTAAGGTCCAGAGATGTGATCAATCGTTTATTTCAAGATATTGGGTCCATGTTTGCAACCCTTGACAACTGATCTTTACTGAAAGATCTGTAGAATATGTAATCTTATAAAAGTTAATGCATGGATACTGAATAATTTTCCCCACATTTTCCATTGGGCATTACCTGCACAAATAAGAAACCTTTCCTTGTGTGTCTGCCATCTCCTATTTTGAAGGTGTTAGAGGTGCAGACAGTTCCTCTCGGGCAAAGCTATCCTCTTGGTGGCAGACATTTAACAGATGTTGTTAGGCGGAAACCTGTGCAGTTCCCTCTGGGACCACTGCAAAAGATTTAGGACTACAGGTGTTTGGCAGTAAACCCACTTGGTAGCAGTCTGTACCACACAGATTCACTTGGTAGATGTGGCTGAGCAGTCAGACTTCCCTCAAGAAGAGTTAGGCAGTATGTGGAGTATACAATATAGGGCAATCCTACACAGTAAGACAAGCAAACACGCAACAAGGCTTCGGTGTAAAGATATAAAGGTATTTATTTATAACGAAACATCTATAGAAAACACTCTGGCACTATCACGGCAAACACTTCAATTACAATTACTCTACGAAGAAAACAGTTCAATCCCCCTAATAATAGTTCGACAAGCCTAGGTTCTACCAGCATCACTTATTTGCAGACAGAGGTGTATGCTTCAACCTAGATGGCACTCTAGTATTCGTTAGGACGGGAGAGAAAAATAAGTAGGTTACGAAATCAACACAGTTCAATACTTCACGGGAAAATGCAAGGCAAGAAGACAAGAACCACAATAGATCATAGAGTTCAGAGGCCAGGCCCACTCGGAGAGAGGCAAGGCGATTTGTCCCAAAAAGTCTCTTTGTGGAAATGCGTTCCAGTCTGTGTAGCAAATTGTTATCGGAAGGTTGAACCAGTTCAGAACAGCATGCTAAAGAAAGCTTGGAGGCGACCCAAAAGGAACGGCGAGGATTAAGACACCCCACTCGATCCGGACACGGTACCTTGATTGTGGAGAGACAGCTACGGCGGGGGCAGTTGTTCCTGGTGGCGGATGCACGTCAGGTCTTTGCCAAGAGTAGAGATGATCACGTCGTCGAAGAAAAGTGAAGTCCGGTGCACCACCAGGGAAGAGACCAGCCGCGGAGTGCTCCGTCACAAGGCACCACCTTTTGGTCGCGATACAGGGGTAGTGGCTATCCGGTTGCCGAGGTGCTCTGCACGGGCAATTCGACCACTGCGTCCTGGAGCGAAGAAAAAGAAAAGGAGATCTCCTCTGTCGTCGGGAAGTGCTGAGTCGGTTCCGTAGGGCTCCACCGGAGGTGTCGTCGTGCAGGTCGGGTCAGCGTTACCCTCGTCGGATTCTTAGGTACTGTGGCGACTTCTGAAGATCCAGTCCCAAAAGCCCTGCTTTTATGCAGAAAACCCCCATTCATTCAGCCTAGCTGTCAATCAACACATGCTAAGTGGTGAGCGGGGATGTTCCCCACTCGGCCAATCACACCAGAGTGCGACCGGAGTGGGCAAGGCAACTCGGTCCAGGGTGCCTAAACCCCCTCCCACACCCGTGTGGTAACCCAGACAGAATGGCACCACTTTGGAGGGTCTCTGTACAGAAGCCCGCCAAAAGTGGAACAAAGGGCTCAACCTTTGGTTTAGGAGTCACAGAGACGAACACAGACGCCATTTTTAAAACCGAGTTCTGGCAGAAAATACCATCGATAGACTTATTTAAGGTAAGTAAACTGATGGTATGTTAGAGATTAACGAGGAAAAGTATCAATCTCCAACAATGGGAAGAATCCCATAGGGTTATGTCCGGGGTCGAACATAACAAGTAGTTTCCACTGCCACCAGCCAAAACTTGACGAGGGGGGACGGGACAGTGCCTCCTCGAATAACAGACCTAGGAGTAATTGAATTACCCCTACTAGTACGCCCAATATAGGATGGTTTGTACTCGTTCTGTTAGTAAATTTGGGTCTAGTAAAGCCAATGGTGACTTTACATGCCCGGGGAGACAGTAGTCAGTCCCCGGATATGGAGTCTATGATGGAGGTCCGCTAGGACGCCCCAGTGTTACGGCACGTAGGGTGCGGTGTAACACACATAGCAAAACATATGAGGCCCTATGGAGTAAAAGACCCCATAGCCCATAGAACACATTGACATTCAAAGGAATTACACACATTCATGTCCAAGAGTGGGAGAAAAAGAGTCTCACTCTTGCCAGGATGGAAAAAAACAAACTCCAGAAATCCAGCAAAGCTGCTGGGGGACTCACTAGGTTAGGAAATTCAGCCTAAACAGAGAATTCTCCCTAACACTCGCCCCCCCCAGACTGAGGGACAGGAGTATTTAATCCACTCCTGGATGAATCTCATACCTCTAGTCGATGACATACATCGTAGAGAGACCATCAGCATTTTGGTGGTGACATCCTGACCTGTGCTCAATGGTGAAATCAAACCCTTGCAGGCAGATCGACCATCTCAATAGTTTTGGGTTTTCCCCTTTCATTTGCATTAACCATCTCAAGGGTTGGTGGTCAGTCTGAATGACAAAAGTAGAACCATACAGGTACGGCCTAAACTTCTTCAGAGCCCACACGATAGCAAAGCACTCTCTTTCCATTGTTGCCCACCTTGTTTCAGGATCCTTCAGCTTGCGGCTGATGAAGCAAACGGGGTGCTCGCTACCTTTCCCATCCAGTTGACTGAGTACGGCACCTATCCCTACATTTGAAGCATCTGTCTGCACAATGAAGTGTTGGCGGTAATCAGGAGCTCTGAGCACTGGGCTTGGCAAAGAGCCTTTTTCAGGTTTTCAAAAGCCTGATTGCACTCCTCGTTCCATCTAACCCTTTTAGGAAATTCGGGCGAGGAGATGACATTCAGTGGAGAAGCTGTGGTCCCATAGTTCTCCATGAAATTCCTGTAATACCCCGTGAGGCCTAGGAAGGCTCTCACTTGGGTTTGAGTAGTAGGTGTTGTCCAATTTTGCACAGCTTCAATCTTACTGAGCAAAGGCCTTATTTCTCCACCTCCTACCTCATGTCCAAGATAGACTACTTTACTCTGTCCAATTTAGCATTTACTCACCATTATGGTCAGATTGGCTCGTCCAAGAGCCTGCAAAACATCTCTCAGGTGGGTTACATGTTCTTCCCAGGAATTGCTGAACACTGCGATGTCATCCAAGTATGCCATGCAGAAGTCCTCCATCCCATTCAGAACCTGGTTTACCATCCTTTGAAATGTAGCAGGTGCATTCTTCAATCCGAAAGGCATTACCTTAAATTGGTATAAGCCAACGGGGGTAGAAAATGCAGTTTTCTCCTTGGCATGGTCTGTCAGGGCTATTTGCCAATAGCCTGACATCAAGTCAAATGTGATGAGGAACTTGGCGGCACCAAGTTTATCCACCAACTCATCTGTTCTTGGCAAAGGGTGGGCATCAGTCTTGGTGACTGCATTAAGAGCTCTATCATCCACGCAGAATCTAAGCTCTTTAGATCCGGCCTTTGGTACTAACACAACTGGGCTAGACCATGGACTAGTAGAGGGCTCTATTACCCCGAGATCAAGCATCTTGCTGACCTCACCTTTGATATGGGTTCGTACGTGTTATGACATTCTGTATCCTCTGCTTTTGACTGGCAGACAGTCACCAGTGAGTATTTCATGCTGGCCCCAAGGGGTCAAGCCTGGTGAAAGCGAGAACAGAGAGGCAAACTGATTCAAGATGGATTTGCACTCTTCTTGTTGCTCGGGTGTCATATTGGAAGAGAGATTTACTCCTTCAATTTTTTCGTCCAAAGGCAAGCCTCTGAGGAGATCCAGAAGAGCTTCACTCTCTTCTTCTTCCTCGGATGATGCTAGAAGCAACGCTCCTACATCAGGTCGTGAGACATACGCTTTGAGTCGGATGGTGTGGAAGACTGTCAGAGCCTCCTTGGGATTGCCCAAGTCCACCAGATAGTTAACCTCTCCGAGTTTACCCACAACTCTGAAGGGTCCCATCCATTTGTCTTGCAAGGCCCTCTGCCTTGTTGGGATCATAACGAGAATTAGCTGGTCTTGAGCGAACTCAACCATGTTAGCCTTTTGATCATGCCAGTGCTTGATCAATGCTTGTCCAGCTTTCAAGTTATCACTTGCTTCTGTCATCATGTGCGACATTCTTGTAACGCTCACCTGATTCCCACGGAGGCGCTGGTCTTGGCAGGAAGGTGTCTGCGACTCGAAAAGTGATGTGCAGGACTCGATTGGCTTCTGGGGTCGAACCTCTTCTCACTGTGTGTCGAACTCGAAGGGTGAGGTTTCTGCAGGTGAAAGAATATGGGGGTTAAGGGTCTGGGTTGTTGAATGTCCCTCTCTCTCTCCCTCTCTTCCTAGCTTCTCCGTAGAGCCCCCAGGTCAACGTGCTCACCTTAGATAGGTGAATGCTGGACTCTCCATCTGCGTCTGGTGCAGGGTGCCGTTGCCAGTTCCTTCACTGGTGAAACATAGGCCTCTTGAACTCAGAGGATCGTTACCGTCGTTAACTGCACGAGCGGTGAGTTTCCGGACACCTTTTTAGTCTTTATAGTCTTTAGGTGCGTGGCACGTTAATATTGAACAGGACTCTGTATAATGCTTTTCCCTTTTTGTCTTGCAGGACTCTGGAGATGGAAGATGGAGTGAAGCGCCTGGAAAAGAGTAAGTAAATGCAAGCGCTCAAACTGTCTTTTTCCCTTGCTGCTTAGTTCGTGCTGAAGAAATGCCGGAGTATTTGCAGGCGTTCTATTGTGACGAGCGTGATGGGCGTAAGTAAATACCTGTCTAATGTCTCTTCTTTTGTTTTCACAGGCGGCGATGCAGCGTGAAGAAATCCGGAATTCGCGGAGTGCCGGTAAGTAATAACAATGCTTTTGTCTTCACAGGCGGAGGTGCAGCGTGAAGAAATCGAGAATTCGTGGAGTGCCTGTAAGTAATAACAATGCTTTTGTCTTCACAGGCGGAGGTGCAGCGTGAAGAAATGGCCGCAGCCGATGGATCAGGTGAGTAAGCACTGCGTGTAAAGGTTGCCTTGCTAACCTGTTGTTTCTTGTCTTTGCAGGTGCTGTTGCTGACTGGATACAGGAATGGTAAGTATAATTCTTGCAGGTTCAGGATCGAAAGAAGAAAGGCTGGAACAGACTCGGTGAGCGTTCTGCTGCAGATGCAGAATAACGCGAAGCACGTTTCATCTATCGGGTGTGGTTTAAATAGCCTTGGAGTGATGAGGCGTCTTCCTCCACGGCCCCGCCTAGGTAAGAAAAGAGTTCCAGTTCCAGAAGAGTTCCAGTGCTGTATCCAGAGAGTGGAGCTTGCCCCACCCAGGTAATAAAGTAGTTCCTGTTCACAGAGGACTTCTAAGTGGCTGGAAAGTAAGCAGCATGGTCTGCTGCAGGTAAGTCCACCCAAGCATCTTCATACATAATATGAGCCCGGCGCTTCCAGTGCCGGGACCGATGACTTTGATGAGCCTGGTGCCACCGGCGCCAGGACAAGGTCCAAAAGGTCCCAGTGGGGACCGGCTGGTGCCTAAGATAACGGTTAGGGGCCTGCTTCCAAGGATGTTGGGCTGTTCCTGACTCCTTGGAAGCAGTGATCATGACAATTCTCCTCCGGAGACCTATCACGTAGTCAGTCACTCTGACTGGCTTGGGGGAAGGAGCACTCTCCAACCCCTCCTTAATCAGGGCCAAGGGACCTCTGACGGGATGACCATAGAGAAGTTCGAAGGGATAATAACCTACTCCCTCCTGAGGGACTTCTCTATAAGCAAAGAGAAGGCATGGCAGTAGAAGGTCCCACTTACGCTTAAGGGGTTCCTCTAAAGCACCTATCATGCTCTTCATGGTTCGGTTGAACCGTTCTACCAACCCATTGGTTTGGGGGTGGTAAGCCGTTGAGAACTTGTAAGTAACTCCACAGGTTTTCCACATGGCTTTCATGTAGTGGGACATAAAGTTTGACCCCCTGTCAGAGATTACTTCCTTAGGAAACCCGACCCTAGTAAAAATACCAAGGAAGGCCTTAGCCACAGCCGGAGCTGTAACAGTCCTCATAGGAATTGCCTCAGGATACCTAGTAGCATGGTCTACTACAACAAGTATAAACCTGTTGCCTGAGGAGGTAGGAGGATCAAGGGGACCAACAATGTCAATCCCTACTCTCTCAAACGGAACTCCCACAACTGGGAGAGGCACTAAAGGTGCCACATTCTTGGAGCCAACCTTACCAGAGGTCTGGCAGGTGTGGTAGCTCCTGCAGTGTTTTTCTACTTCGGCCCCCATCTTTGGCCAATAGAAGTAGAGGGAGAGCCTTTCCTTAGTCTTCTTGAAACTCAAGTGACCAGCCAAAGGAATCTCGTGGGCTAACTGCAAGAACTGTGGTCTGTTCTCTTGGGGTACTACAAGTCGTCTGTAGTCTCCAGGTGCAGACTCAGTCGGTTCACTGTAGAAGAGGCCATCTTCCCAGTGCAACCTGTATTTCCCAGGCTCTTGTCCTTCAGCCTGGGCTTCTGCCTGGTGGCGAAGACCTTCCATTCTCTCTGTCCCTTACTGAAGTCTGCCCTGCTGGGTCCACCTTCTGCCAGTAAAGACTGCAGCTCAGGATGGTCAACAGGATCCAGATCTCCAATGAGTTCCTGGCCTTCCATTATCTCTTCCTCAGAGTCTAATTCTACCAGACAGGGTTGTACCTCCCTCTCAGCCTCAGCTGGAGGTGGAGTTACAGGTGTAACTTTGGACAACCGCGGGGAAGTCCGTGTTGGCTGCACTGAAATGCTGGCTGCGGGTTTCGGGGTCGAAGTCTTAGGTTTCCCTTTTGCTTCTGATTTCTTCGAGACCGCGGCCGACAATTCCAGTGGAGCAGGAGTGATCTCTTTCTTCATCATCTCCTCGAGAGTAGCGCGCATGGTCCTCTCTCTTGCGGGTCTGGTTAGCTCCTGTAACCGTTTACTAGGAGGTCTGGGAGTATGCGATACAACTCCGAGAGTTTTCAAATCGTTACCCAACAGTACGCGTCCTGGTACCTCACTCTGTATGCTGACAGGTATCTTCACAGTCATGTCGTTACACTGGATGAGAACTGGTAATTGGGGAAGCATCTGCACAGGCCCTCCAGCTAACTTGGTGAGTCATTTGGGTGCCTTAGCAACATCCTCAGCCTGAAAAACGATTTATCCACCACAGTTATGCTGGCCCCAGTGTCCCTAATGGCAGGAGTCTCCTGACCATTCACCTGTACACTGTCCTTATAATACTCTTTAGTATTATCGGGGACAGAATTATAGACATCTAAATTCTGTTGTTCCCACAACCCCAGAGATACTAAAGAAACGCTGGCTGAGACTCCAATGGCTTCGTCAGCTAGCAGTAGAAAGTTTCCACTTGCCATTTGGACTTCCTCCTCTGGAGCGAAAGCTAAGGAGACAAGCTGGACCCCTGAAGGTTTACCCTTACATCTGGGATCTCCTTTCACGTGGTCAGTCGAGCCACAAAGCATTTACCGAATTTACTTTTTCATCTCTAACTCGTGATTAAGTTCTATTTCCCTGAGTCTTAACTCAGCTTGCTTCTGCTCAGCCTGGGCATTTATCCGTCTGAACTCGAGCTCTTGGTTTCATTCAGATTGAGCCAAGAACCGTTTGTATTCTAATTCGAGCTTCATTTTTTCAAGTTCAAAATAAGCAGGGTTACATGTGGGACCTGGTGTGGGCCACGTAGGTACAGCTGGTAAGGCAGGTAGAGGAGCAGGAGAGACAGTTTCGTTAGCCTCTCCTTCCTCTTCAGCCTCTTCATCACTATCATCAATATATATAGCAAAACATATGAGACCCTATGGAGTAAAAGACCCCATAGCCCATAGAACACATTGACATTCAAAGGAATTACACACATTCATGTCCAAGAGTGGGAGAAAAAGAGTCTCACTCTTGGCAGGATGGAAAAAAACAAACTCCAGAAATCCAGCAAAACTGCTGGGGGACTCACTAGGTTAGGAAATTCAGCCTAAATAGAGAATTCTAACAGATGTTCGCACAGTGTTCATTACTTAAAAGGAAATGAGGGACTCAAGGAACCTCTGTCAACCGTGGTACACCTATCCCATTTAGAAGATAAGCTGGCACTGTGGTATGGGGTTTCTGAGGACTCAGATGAGATTGGACATAGTCGGTTACAGGACCCAAAGTCTTGCTTACCTTCATGTGTCTCTGCAAAATGTTGAGTGTTTATTTAAATGCTCAAAGAGTGTGGGAGCCGAACATGGTTTATATACCCTGTTTTTTTTCAATTTCTTCCACTTAGGAGGGTCTACAACTACGTTTTAGATCACAGCACCCTTCACAGAAGAGAAATACCTATTTGCATATCAGTCTGGTCAAAGGCAGTCCAACTTATAACACAGAGGCAAACAGGGGCATCAATGGATGCTTGGCCTGCCTTTAGCAAGCAATACCTATCAATAAAGGATTCATGTTCTGAGAACGGGGTACTTCTCTTTGATGAATGTTAGGAAAGATTTCTTTGTTGGCACTTTCCCTCCATACTTTCTATGAACCCCCAAACAATTTGCTTTGGTTTTGTTAACATGTGCAAACTTTTTGCAGGGAATTGAAGCCTTCAGTTTCACTCCTCTTGCATTTGTTCATTTGTTATCAGGAAACTGATCAGTCCTTCAGACTATCAGTACTGGGAAACGAGTTCCCTTTTTACCTTTACTTTTTGTAACTTTTTAACAATGCACACAGCAATTTACAATACAATGCAATGGGGATACTTTTGTATCACCCTTGCTTTGTGAATTTTGGATTTTTGGTTACTTTTATATGTGCCTAAATAGAAGCTGGTGGCAACAGATACATTTTTGCATTATTTTTGGTGTGCACTGTGATGAATCCGATGGTGTCATCAATCCTTTCCCAGCTGTGACCTCTCCCCATGTGGCCAGGTAGCCAGATAGCCACTACCTGAACCTGACCCTGGGGCCAGCTATATGAGGGAGGATCAAAAGCACGGAGACAGCCACCGGGAGAGTATGAAGGCATCATTGTACAAGTCATGGTATCCCCTTCTTCTTTCGAGGATACCCCATCCATACCCAATGCCTTAATGGCATGTTAATGGCATATACCTTCCCTCATACACCTAGGAAGAGTACAGAAGACCTTTGCACAAACTCTGTATGTAAGCCATCAAAATACGACTTGCCTTTTCTAAACTCATAAAAACACCTTCTCAAACTATACCTACAAGTCATCCAGAGCTGACTTGCCCTTAAAGATTACTGAGAACACTTACCCAGACTTTACATACAAGTCATAAAGACTTCCATTCCCATACCTTTATGAATACTGTGATGAAAAATATTAGTCGAGTAATTCAGATACAAAAAGGCAAAGAGCACAAGCTGTGCTTTAGTTTTTGTGAGCACATACCTGTGGCCGGGAAACGTAAATGTAAACAGGCAAAGCAGATGACTGAGGTGTGCTACTGGAGGGAGAAAGCTGTTCCTCTCGGTACAGACCGAGAGACTGTGGGACTGGAGAGAATTCCATGGAGCCGACCGGCTCAAGGACAATGAAAAAGGAAGCTTACCACAAGTGAGAACACACTGTGGGAACACCATAAACCGAGGGAGGGCTTGTGGGTATTTGCAGGCGTTGGGAGGCAGCCTTTGCCTTGCCAAATTCCAAAACGGAATGGAGAAGAACATGGCAGGTACCACGAGAGGCAGAGAAGCCAAGAAACAGATGAGGGAAGAAGGAAGTAAATGCGGAACGATCACCAGTGGCTTGCCTTGGGAGAAACAGAATATGCCAGCAAGAGCCAGTGAGTTCACCCAAGGGAAGCAGGGACACCGGGGCGAATTGGCAGCCATGCCAAACCCAAATAATTTTTAATAAAGCACATGAGAAAGAGCAAATGAGCATTTCTTTAAAAGGCTGAATGGAATAAAAGTAAGACACTTTCAAGTTTGCGAGTGTATGCACTACACATATATGAGAAGCCCTGTCATGAAATTATACCAGGCAGGTACATTATCAGATAAATCAAACATAAGGGACTATAAAGTTTCAAAGTGTGCACAGAGCCCACATGAGAAAAGCCCAGGCAAATTGAAGGTGCAAGAAAATACCTATATAAAAAAGTCCTGGCAGGAGAATGTACCACGTAGTTGCAAGTGTGTGCATATAAGAAAGCCCTGGCAGGAGAGCATACCAGGCAGTTGCAAGTGTGTGCGTATAGGAAAGGCCTGGCAGGAGAGTATACCAGCCAGTTGCAAGTGTGGTGACAGGAAATAGCCCTGGTAGGGAAACACACCAGGCAAGGACAAGCTGAACAGTGTATATGAAATGAAAAATGAAGGATATATCAGGACTAGCAAAAGGCTGTGCTTATCAAGAGAAGAGGAGTGGAAACCTAGCAGGAGATTACACCAGGTATCCTAACAAGAGAAATATAAAGAGACAAGTTGTTTTTTGTACAAGTTGTGTTGCTGATCAAGAGGAACCCAAGGAACTGATATTTTTGTATATACAACAGAGTGAAGAGAAATCAAGGGGACGTAACCAGCCTCTGGAACAAGGAACTCTATCCTCCTGGAACTTTCGTGTTTAAGTTACGCATTTTCCCTTTTGAACATGTATAAACCACTCAAGGCCAAACACCAACTAAACCTTAGAGTTCATTTGTTAGACTGTAAGGGCCAGAATAGTACTCTGGACAAAGGACAGTTTTCACTTGGACAATCTGACATCGACAGACCCTTAGTTTTGGTTTTAGGGAAAGAAACACCCTTTATAGCAGGGACAGAGAGGTAGTTCCCCACTCCCTTTTATTTTAATAAAAGTCTTTGACAAAAACCATGACTCCCTTGTGACAGTGTCTCATTCTTGGCTCCTCACACCACATTTGTGTTATCTGCGTATGGCTGCTAAATGTAGCTAGTGCCGTAAAATGGCCGTGATACAAGATTTTCTCTGGTTTTCTTTTTTTTAATTTGAATTCAGCTGAGAGAACTCAACTTTTTCAAAACAATTTATTATTCAACACTTGATAATTCACAATTTTTACATACATAACTCTGTATGAGAAGAAGAACAAGAATACAAATGCAAGGTATAATGTGATCAGTGTCAGATAAACAAATCAAACCCTATGGGGGCTCAAATGGGAATGGGAAATGGCTTTTTCAATGGGGAGTTACAGGTCCTGCAAAGGTCGGACTACACCGGTAAGTCCCCATTGAACCAGACCGGTGCCAGACCCGTTATTGGAGGCAGTTATGGCGCAAATAGCGCCATGACTACCTACAATCTCGGAATGAGTGTCTATATCTTCTTGAGATTTGTTAGAATTATTTTGGCCAGTTGATGTGTCACGTCCATTAGGAACATGACCGTTAATGAGATCATTATTTCTTTGTGAAGTTGGCACCTTGTTGGATAAAGCACCAATTAAATCAACTATTTCTGTCAATGAAGCATAGTTTGTAGGTTGTGCGCAATGCAAGTGTGTCTTAGCAAGTGTGGGCACATTTGGCAATGTGGAAGAAGGGGCAGAGCTTATTTCTGGGGTCCGCATCCGAGACTCAGATATACACATAGATTGGGACAATTGCATTTGCTTTTTGAGATAGTACCGGGTTGAATTAGTTTGTCAGGTACGCGGGCAGAGGGGGCTAATGGTGTTTGCCTTTTCGATATGCTATGTAATTCAACAGCTTGATTAGATTGTGTTGTACCTGTTAATTTCTTTGTAGCCAGTTTACTCCTAACACTTTTCCGTGTTCCACATGTTTTATGGCTAGGAATGGTGATAAGGGTTCCTTCGGAGACACCTAGTAAGTTCGAGGGCTGTTTTTTGGACTCCCATCCAGACTGATCCAGGAGTCGTTTACGGTTACCACATCAGATGATAGGGATTCAACAGGTCCAATTACATCCTTAAAGAGGGGCAAAACGGAAGGAAAAGTGCTAGGAGTCATCGACTTTTCAGACAGGTCATGTATTTTGGGGAAAAATAATAAGGGAAGTCTGATTAATGTCTATGGCCCTCCAGGCAATTCTATAGTGAAGTAAAAGGGAAATGGGCCAACTAGACCAGAGATGACAGCTGACTATTATTTAAATCATAGTAGCTTTCTATTTATTGTCCAAATACAAACCAGTTTATAGAAAAAACATATAAAGCAGTTGTATTGATGTTAAGTTCAGCTCCATATACCAAAAAAGCACATCCCTCCATACACAACTCATTCATAACTTCTCCATGAATTCATTATATTCACAAAAGATAGAAACAAAAAGTGATATATTGTTCATATCAAGGTGGCAGGTCAAACAAATATCAATTACACACTCTATTAATTTACAATGTGACCCTCTGTCTGTATTCAGGGGGTTGGAAAACTGTTGCCAACATGTTTCGGTTGAGTTCTCTTGGCAAGGGTAATTTTGTATTCAGTCTTCTTCAGGACAGGAGATCAAGCGCCAATTCCGCGGTGTCTCTTTGTAACAAAGAACAGTGGGGGAGGGGGGGGTAGCAAGAGAGCCTTGATTCTAAAAAATATTGACATTTTGAAGAAATAAGAGTTTGTCTCAACATGTCATCTCTGTTTGTTCACAACCCTTTACTGAGTAAATAATACTGCTGTTGAATTTGACTGTATTGTACCAGCTCACCTCCTCTGAGTTTTTCAGGGGCTGGGGAACCGGTAAAGTAGAGTGGATCCCGTCATGAATGCTCCCCTTTGTGGCACTTCACTTCGTGTTCCGTGTCATATAGTATAAAAGGACATGTATACTAAAAATATCTAAAAATGGAGTCTACAAGACTACAATTATTACAATTAGTGTGTTGGCACTCACTGTTATTAAAATTTCTTGAGGCCCAGTGTGGTAGAGCCAGAACAGAACTGCCAATTCGAAAATGTAGCATGATTAATACACCTGCAGAAAAGGAGACAAATACATCAGAACAACACGTCACCTTCTGTGGTTCCGTTTCATGTGTGCGAGTCAATTCAAGTATTTGCACGAAAAAATGCTTACTATACATGTCCTTTTATACTTCAGGGCATGTAACAGCAAGCTTGATACGTCCGGCATATCTGTTCTTAAAGTGTATAAGGAAAGTAGCATTTAATCCTCCTGAGGACAGTCATGTACAAAATTATAGACAAAACCCAGGAGTACTGCAACACCAAACAAAAGATAGAAGACAGATACTTGCAGAATACTAATCTGCCCTTGAACAGATGACTCTGATATGAAACAAAAGGGGAGGTGGCACCTGCACGCAGCACCGCGGCTAAGCGGCCAAGCGGGTACTCTTCGGTACTCTTGCTCGGTGGGCGCGCGCTAGTATGCACACACGCCACGTTAAGTAGACTCGCAGCAAAAAAGGGGGTGGAGCTACATCGGTTTGGCAATTGAGCCGGGTACACAAGCCCACAAGAAATCTAAACAAAAAGAAATGACAATAGTGAATGCTGAGCACATAAATGAGTACCACGCACAAAGTCCTTATTCCAAAGTCCACTTTAAACAGGGCATCCAATTGTGATTTGCGTGATGGCCGTATGGTAAGAGGGTAAGGTCTGCAAATATCACAGAGAAAGATCCAAAGTGAGCAGCCAAGCGGGTACTCTTCGGTACTTTTGCTCAGTGCGCGCGTGATGGCGCCACGTTACATCGACTTGTGGCAACAAAGGGGGCAGAGCTACGTTGGTTTGGCAATTGAGCCGGGTACACAAGCCCACAAATATCACGGAGAAAGATCCAAAGTGAGCGGCCAAGCGGGTACTCTTCGGTACTCTTGCTCGGTGCGCGCAGATTATCTCTGGTTCTTTGGACAAATTGTAGTTTGGTCTTCTTCCTGCCTTGTCAGGTCCGAAATCCCATATAAGGCCATGGACCTTCCCGGGAAAGCTGCAGCTTTTGCGGGCAAGTGATGCCTTTGTGTGTGTGAAGACCTGCAATACATTTTCCACAAGGGCCAAGGTCACCACCTACATGGCAACAGTTGTGAAGAGATAAAGGGAGACGCTGACTTACGGTGATGCCCGCTAGTGTTGCCTTCAACAAGTGAAAGAAGTCTCATCCTAATTCTGGAATTTTGATGTTATGTGATTTGCTGCCAACCTGCCATCATAGAGAAGAAAGGAAGGGCAATTACATATTTTACCCTATATTTTAACGTGTGCAGTGTCATTTTAGTCTAGTGGTACTGCTGCATCGATATTCTATTTTCAATCTGCTGCAGTACTTCAGAATTCTATTGATTTAGAATGCCTATTTATTTCTGGGAGGTTTCTAGATTATTTATGAAAAACAAACGAAAAAGGACTGCACACTTAGCCTGGCATTACTAATGCCACCGAAGCCCTCTGTAGCTGTGTGATTTTATCTGCACGAAAAGCAATGGCATATGAAGACTTTGCTGACGACTTTTCTGGCTTCTATGTTGTTTCATTCCGAGTTATTTTTTAAATGAGTTTTTTGCTGAAATTTGTTTTTGAAAATGTGTTTTTTTTATATTTGTGGAGTTCCCCCCGAGTCCCCTCCCAATCCCTCTAATTTGCTCACTATACCCCACCCTCTACCCCTTGTGCATCCTTGTCTGCCCCCACCCCCCTATATTTTTGATGAGCTTTTTATTGAAAACGATTCAGCAAAAACATAATTGAAAAAATAACTGGGGATGCAACAACGTCGTACCCTTTTTCGAATAGGACAAGTTTGTACTGTAAGTGAAAATGATTACTTTGGCTTGACTGCTGCTCTTTTGTTTAATGACATACTTTTCATATTAAGTTAAAAACTCTAATTATTTTGATGTGTTTGATGCGAGCACGTGTGGGGGTGTTCAGTGTCTTCTGCACAGTTGCGTTCAGGCTAACGTAGCAGTGACTACTTGAGTCAGACTTTTACCTGATGTCTTAGTAACCTCTTGTTCTGTTCCTCACTTGCTGTCAGCACAGCCTGTGACTTGGGCTCCCTGAGTAAACCTGTGTAGGCATACCACGTACTTGTTGAGTGTCATGTTAAACCTACTTATGTATTGACAGGTAAAAGGTAACTCTTTGGATGATGATGCCGCCATCAGTGTAAAAAGACCCGTGTGTTAGAGGTCCAAAAATGTGGAGTTGGTGAAAGCAAGTCCAGAAATATAATGTTTGAAAATATGTAAGTGTTAAATTTGCATTCGCATAAGGACTCTCTGCCATCTGATGTTTCAAGATATTAATGAGGATAAAACAATTAGAAGAATCATTGAAGATACAATGCATGGCAGTGATATTTGAAATATTGGCCAACACACATTTATTTATTTATTGCATTTATATACAGGAGGAATAATTCTCTTTTTTTCTGTCACTGACAGTCGAAAAGAGAACCCAGAGGCATCTCTCCACACTGTCCAAAGGGTGGCGCTAGATGGAAGAAAAACTGACTTCGTGTAAGATGTTGGCTACGCCAAGTGCACAGTGACGTACGGGTTGTGTTCACAACTATCCACACTTCCAATGGTGTCAAGCCTACAACGTTGTGTTGAAGTTTTTATGAAACTCGCCCCCATATGAGGAGCAGTCATCAGAGCTGGGAATAAAAATCACACAAAGATAGACATTATGCGGTCCAAGATTATGGGCAAGTTTAGCGCAAATGACCTTGCGTAGAGGTTGGTGTGGGTAGAGAGAGCAAGGGTACTAAATGAGAAAGTGGAAAGGGGAAGTGAAATATTGCTTAAGGGGACACACTTCCCTTCCCTGGTGGGCGCCAGCTCTCAAAGCCCCTTGTGATTCGTGTCACACACGTCATGACCTTGACGTGACCCCTCCAGGGGCAAGCAAGGCCGCTTTGCATTGAGCAGGTGCAGCTGAAGGGCAAACATGCATTTCAATGCATAACATTCAGGTCATTTGTCACGCTGAGCTACCTGTATATATTTTGAAAGCAACAAAATTTCTTATCTCTTGCCTGTACAATACATGAATTATTTAGCTTAATCCAGAGCAACCCCCTTTGTGTGTAGAATGTAAAAATGTGGGTGTCCATGAAGCCAGGGACCTATGTCTCTGATTTCTTTCTGAGGTGGGTTGTTCACCTTTTCAGGTATTTACTGAATAGATTGGCGGGGACCAGGTACCTGCAGAAGGACGTCTTCCTTGGCAGTTCGACATTGGCTGTGTTGCACACTCGCTACTCACATTCCTCTGGCACACTGTGATGTCTTTTGCGGCAGACAGCTCTTTGGGTCCAGGCTAAGAGCATTTCCCAAACCCAGCATTTATGGGAAACCCTCGGCTCTGCACACTGTATTCCGCGCAGACTGATTGCGGGTAACACTTTCTACAAATGCAAAACCCTACACCACACACATACATGCCAATATTATCCATTACATTTATGAGATACTAGCCCAGTACTTGATGTAACTCTGCATTCTGGGACTTGTAGTCCAAAGTGTATAATGGGGAAATCCTGGACAACAGGTTCCAGTATGCAAACGTTAAAACCAGGACTGCCAAATGGAATGCACAATGTTGCCCTGCATGCACAGTGGCTCAGCACGCCTGTTTTAATGAACATGGTTCTTCGGTGTATTCGACTCTATACGTTTTGAGGACTTTACCATTTAAAAAAATATTTCAATTGAGAGGAAAGCTGATAAGTTGCACAGTGCAGATCTAGAAGTTCCTTACGGGTCTTCCATCCAGCTGATAAAAGTCCTCTGCCACACAGCACTGAAAACAACTTATGAAGAAGTGCTATAAAAAATAGCTGATGCACTGTCAGTCCAGTTTTAGAATGACAACAAAAGTTTTGTTACCTTCGATCGGACTTAAAAGATTGTGCTGCTATGGTAAAAGTCACAAGTTTGTGAGTTTAGTCTTCTTCAACACATGGTAGCCACATAATAAAAAGAGTGCAATGGTGCAAGCACTTCCGGATGTGTAAAAGAGTCTCAGCGGAAGCTCGATGAGCGCCAGGTAACCACTGAGGTAGGCAACCGATGTATTTCTCCATCTGCTGTTGTAATTGGAACCATCAACACCTGTGCTTGTGGGTATCCGCTGAAATAATCGAATGCAACATTACCTAATGAGAAATGACCACATTATTTTGATCAAATTTGTTAGGTATTTTTGTACATTTGTATTAATATATGGATGTGGGGGTGGGGTGAGGGAATGGGTGACAGTAGGGGGAAGAGAAGGGGGGCCCCACAGCATTAATAAAAGAAATGTGAGCAATGGCTGTCCTGACAGATGAGTTGCAGACAGTGGGAATGGGGGTTGCCAAGGTGGTCATGTTGTTCTTTACAAATAATATGGGGCAAAATGGATTTGTCTCCCCAAACCTTAAAGTTGTTTACAAGCAAAAAAATAACCAAATAATCAGATAATAACAGCGGAATCTTCTCAGGAGGTGTACAGGGGTGACAAGGAAGTTAGATTTTCCCTTTGTGATGTTGTCCAGGATTGTTAATTAAATACTTGCACAAGTTCCCACGAGGGAGTGGTGTAAGTGGCCTTTTAAGGAGGTGCATTCAATGACTTGAAGTTTTGAAATCCTTCAGAGAAGGTGTGGGTTGAAGTGTTGACTCTCTTCTGAAAGTAAGCTTTTTTCTTTCTTTTGATCATGGACAATATTCTATGGGTCAGATCTTCCCAGCAAGATTGTCTGTGGGGGATTGCATCTGCCTTGAACTGTACTGTAGGGTTTAACACAGTTTTATTTAGATGTTGAGCTTGTAATCAAACCAATTATTTGCTTTGTGTGTGTTTTTATGTCCAGGTTGCACTAGCATCTTCAGTGAAGAGGTGATCTCTTGGTGAAGGGCATTCTGGAGGGCATTTGGGTCTTCCCCAGTATCAGAAATGGTCTTCGGGAAGTTGAGTTCCCTATCTCTTTGCCCATTTCTGCAAGCTTAAATAGAACCCAGAATATCGCTAAGCAATGAGGATGGTACTGCAGACCAGTAGACAGTGTGACATGTTGAGTTTGACTAAGCCCTGTGCATTGAGAGTGGGGAGGTGCAGTGAGTTATAATAAAGGCAGAGAGATGATGGGGAATAAAATAAATACATAGTTGAGGTAGCTCATGGAGATGATGGTATCATAAGGTGACAGATGGCAGATGCTCTGTCAGTTACCTCTGTTCCTTGATTTCTCTTCATCAGCCCACTCAGAATCTTCGGTTTACTTCCTAATTCCTTCTTTCTGTTTCCCGCCTGCCTTGTGCCGCTTCGAACCTTCTCTCGTTTCAGCTTCTCGCCCCACAAATTTGGAATTCTCTCCCATTTGAAATTCGCTGTAGCCCCCACCATCTCCCTGTCTTTAAAAAATGGCCACCTACTCCATCTTTCCTTTTCTTGAATTCTGTTTTTGTTGTCTCTCTTTTTTCTGCCTGCTTACATTGATTTCGGGACATTGATTGTGCCTCATTGATTGTAACTTGGATTTCATCAGTGAATGGTATTCCCCATTCCTGAAATATCGGAACATTCCAAAGGGCCCGATTCAGGGAATCTTCTACGCAGTAAATAGGGACTGTACGCCCAAAACTGCATGCCAAACCCTGCTCGTCGATTCATGGAATTGACTGTGTGGGACTTTTTTGTACTTTGCGGGGACTTCACTCAGGCTCTGCACATCTCTGAGTGCAGTCGATCACCCTGCACAAGACACCTGCAGTAGCGTGGGCGTTGCCTGCGCAGAGGGCAGTGTAGGGGACGGACATGCAAAATGGGGAAGAACATGGGAAGATGTGGGCGTTACGGGAGACGGGCTGCAGGGAGTCTTAAACACACCCACCAATGCACGGAACAAGATGTATGCATGGATCCGAACGTGGAAACATTCATCGGGGAAATGGCCAAGCAGAGCCCTCATTTTATCCCCCACCCGAAGGTAGGCGTACAGACACTTTTGCATTGGATTTACTGGGCTGAGTTATTTGTATTGTATTTGTATTTTGTATTTTATTTCTTTATATAGCGCACCTGGCCCAAGGGCATCCGGGCGCATCACTTAGGTTACAACATAGTATAAGCATAACACAGGAAGGGTCATAAGCAGTACAAGTAACATGAGAACATTAACAGATATATACAGATTCTAATTATAAGGACAGCTAATTACATATGTACAATCAGAGTCAAGCAGTGGGCATGAGCAGAGGAGGTGCTAGCAAGCAGGATGATTCTTGGGCAGGTCTTGGCCAGATAGCCAAGCTTTGGCCTTACTCTTGAAAGCAGGGAACAAAGGTTACGCTCTAAGTGGGTTTGGTAATGAGTTCCAAAGTTTTGCATCCAAGACTGGTAAGCTAATCCTACCAGATCTTTGAAGGTTGAAGCGAGGTATTGGTCTGGGCACTTCTGGGGGGTCTGTTAGTAGTGTGGTAATCGAATCTACCGGCCAGATAGCTAGGCGCTTGGTTAGCGAGGCATTTGTGTGTCAATGCAAGTGTTTTAGAGAGACTCTATGTGTTACGGAGAGCCATAGGACGCTGCATCTGGTATCAGATATATGATGGTTCCTGGGGATATTTAGTGCGGCTCTGATGGCATTGATTGGGATAATCTGTGACTTATTGATGTTGCATTGGTTAGTGCCAAGGTAAAGGGCATTGCAGTAATCGGTTTTGGACATAACCAGGGTCCTGGCCAATGTGGTGCAGTTGGCTGGTGATAAGAAGCGACGGCACACTGTGATGAGCTTGCACATGTACTCAGCAGCCGAGGATACTGCGTTAGTTTGTCTATAGAGGGAAAGGGTAGAGTCAATATATATGCCCAAGGTTTTAGTGTCCTTTCTGGCTTTAATGATGTTACCATCGATGACGAAAGATTTAAAGGATGGGTCTAGTTTGTTAAGTCTCTGGTGAGAGCCTAGGATGAGAAGCTCTGTCTTTTTGTCTCTTTCATCTGCTTCTCACTGAGAGTGAGGTCCTGTTTCCACCCTCCTGGCTATCTGTTGTTCTCCTGCACGTGTGGAGTTTGTGCCTGGCTGTTGACCATTCCATTAGGTAGGTGCACTTTCTCTGAATTATTGCACCTCAAGGGGAATTATTGAATCTGAAAAATCGAAATTGGAAAAAAAGAGAAGAAAAAGAAAAAAGAACAAAATTTGCATTCAATTGTTGGAAAGAACTGTTTTATTTAGCATGTTCATCGTGCTGCCATTTTCTGAGCGTTTTATACCTGGAGCTGCCTTGCTATTTTGAAAGCACATGTTTTTTCCCACTATTGCCTGCTTATTTGACTGTTTTCTGGCCCTTCCAAGATGGCCACCATGGTTTTCTTTGTTGCGTAGGCAGGATGTGCTGAACCACCTCTCCCTGTGCTGCACTCCTATTGGTTGCTGAGTTTTTTCTTCCATCTAATCAGGAACCAGCAGGCTTCAGCCGGCCTCTCAGCAAAGGCCCACTTCCAAGACCTCTGTCTGCTCCCTGTCTGCTTTATGGAACGTTAATTGGGGCCTCCCTGCACCTTAACCACAATGATGCTGCCACCTCACTCCTCTAAGAAATCCGGACTGCCTTGACTTTGCCTTCTCCAGAACTATGGGTTAGTTCCCTCCTTATGGACTAACTCCTACCGCCTTTGACTATCACTGTTCTTTCTGCTTGTTACTCCCATGTTGTCATCCTGATTGTCATGATGCCTACCCCCGGGGACCTAGACCAAGTCCAGCAACCCCGGAAGCAGGCATCAAGTTATCCCAAGCAAGCCCAACAACCCCTGCTAGGGGCTATTTGGGTCCAGTCCTGGCGCCTATGGCGCCAGGCTCATAAGGAGAGTCAGTCCTGGCGCCATAGGCGCCAGGCTCATAGATTAAAATTTACCTGATGCAGACCATGTTGCAAATTTACCTGATGCAGACCATGCTGCAAGTGCTCCAAGCCAAAAGAGGCTTGGAAGGGACTACTTTACTTAGGGACTATTTTTTACTCGGGCGGGGCTGGGGAGGAATACTTACCTGGGACTACTTTGGGGGCTATTTAAACCACGCCCGAAGAGCAGCACACGCTTCGCGTTATTCTGCATCCAGCAGCGTAATGCTCACCGTGCCTGCAAGTCTGCATCCAGCCTCCTGCCACGCCCGCCTCGAGTTTGGAGCTCCTAGAAAAAGGGAGAAAGAAGGAGAAAAGGTTAGAACAAGAGCAATACCTTTGATCCTCACCTGAATTCCCGATCCATCGTGCCTTGGAGCTGGAAGAAATAAACTATTTATGCGCGTCGCCTCGCCTGCTGCAGCGCCGCGCTGAACTCACTGGCCTTCGCAGCATCCTCACGATCCACCGCATCCTAAGGGGAAACAAAAGGACAGCAAGGTGAAACAAAGGGACTAATAAGGGGAACCCTCCTCACCACAATAGACTTACCTGATTTTACCGCCGGAAGTATTATTCCCCGAGACTTCATACTTTCTCTCAGCCCCTGAATAAGGGAGAAAGCAACAGGTTACATATTGACATTATTTTATCGAACTGAAAATACAAATCCTTACCAGAATACTACCGGTTGCCACGAGGAACTCTTCATTAGGATCAAGCTGCAACCTTCAAGGAATGGGACAAGAGTGAAAATCAGGCATTTGAACTCTTACAAACTTTATACTTACGGCGTCTTGCCGGGAATCTCAGAGTCAATATTGTTCTGGAACTCACCAATTCCTTCGAGCCAGTGAAGCAACTGGTTATCAACGCGCCCCTGCGCTCAATGCAGGATGGAGAGCTCATCTTTTCAAACCATCAGGTGAGACTATAAGCGGGGACATCAAAGGTGATCTGTGGGGAGAACAGCGGAGGCGGGGGGATTTACGCTCAACTCCATGGGTGGTTAATTCCCTTTCTCCATTTGCAGAAGAATATTCCTACGGGCCAAGCAAACAAAGCTAGGTGGGCCAGTCCAGTCTGTCATCTCGGCCCTACGCGTCACATTGGTGGAGACCGCAGCTGTCCAGTTCCGATCGACGCCTCTGTGAGAGCCAGGTGAGCGTAACACTGATGTGCAGTGCTTTCTAAAACCCTTTGCTAACATCCAATTTCAAGATTGAAAAGTCAAATCTTGCTGTTTTTGCTTTGTGCTAAAAAGTGAAATCTTGCTGTTTTTGCTTTGTGCTAAAAAGTCAAATCTTGCTGTTTTTGCTCCATTGCGAAATTCTCTGTATTTTGCTTGTATATTGTTTCTTCTCTGTAATTTACCAGCCCAGTGACCTCAGCATTCTCTTTAGTCCCACACCTACCTGCCTTAGCCCCCCCAGTATTGCCATCCTCTCCTCGCTTCCACCCCAATGGCGCTTTCTGTTTCTCCTATCTTTTCCAACTGCTTCTCCATTGACTATACTTCCCTTCTCACTAAGTCTGGTAGGAAGAAGTTCCAAAAGGATATCTTGGCCTCTAATCCTGGTCTTCCTATCGCCGACACCTACTCCAATGCTTCCGCCAGACAGACCGTCACTGACATCCTCTTTGTCATTCCATCGCCAGATCTATGGACTCCTCATATGGTATCTGTGCTCTGCCCTATCTCCCCCTCTCCCATTAATGGTGGCACTCGCTGGGGAGTTCTCATGGCTTCCTTCGACTCCTCTAAAGTCATCATTAATGTCTACCTAAATGGCACTGTCATGGTCCAAGGCCCTCAGGCCAATCTCCTCCTCTTTGATAGGCACTTCCCTCACCTCAATAAATTTCCTCTCATCTCCTCCTGTCACCTCCTGTCCCCCCTTGGCTACCTTGCCCTCTCTTTCCTCCTCCTCCTTTGCCCCTCTCAGGGCTCTTTCTCCTCCGCAGGGCATACCTCTGATCTGTACTCCTCCCTGGAAGGTCTTTAAGGCTGGCAACCTTCTTCATATTGCCACTTTCAACTCTCGCTCGGCTGTCAAACAGTCCTCTGACATCTGCCACTTCCTTGAAGACCTAGACCTTGATGTCCTTGGTCTTACTGAGACATGGTTCATGGCCAGCTCTGTCACAAGCTTTGACACTCTCCTCTCTGATGGCTACAAGATCTCTCAGCATCCAGATCCTCCAGGTCCGATGGGGGTGGTAGCCCTAATCTTTCCTGAGTGGATTCCTGCCTCTATTATTCCCACTTAGACCTACTCCTCTTTTGAATGCCTTGTATGTAGGCTTTCTCCCTCACCTACCCATTCTCTTACTGTGGTTGCCATCTACCGGCCTCCTGGTCAAATCACCTCATTTCTCTCTGAGTGGGCAGACCTCTCCTCCTCCCTCCTGGCCTCTACCACTCAACTCCTCCTCCTCTGTGACCTCAATATACATTTAGACTCTCCTTGCTCCTCCTCTGTACTGTTCTGTGACCTTTCCCTGTCCATCCTCCCCTCTGGCACGACTAACTCTGCAGGGCACACACTCGATGTCTTGATCTCCTCTGACCTCCCCCTCTCCATCCCTCTGACCACTCCTCTCTGCTGGAGCAATCACTCCCTCCACTCCTCTCATCTCTCCCTCTCTTCCCCCCAAGCTAAACCTACCCCAACACTGCCACCTACCTTCTCAGATATTCAGCCCACGAAGCGTGTGTCAGTGAGGCTTTTGCCGCAACTTTATCTCCCCCCTCCACCTTTGGCTGTCTCACATCCTGACACAGCCCTGTCTCAGCTCTACTCTTCAATTTCTGATACGCGTGATGCTCTTGCCCCTGTCATGAGGATCTGTTTGAAGTACAAAGCCAAGTGCAACTCCTGGTATGACTCTGACCTAGCTGCACTTAAACGTATGTGTAGGGTGGCTGAGAGGAAATTAAGGAATTCATGTTCATCCTCTGACAAACTTACCTGTCGCCTACTACAAAGGCAATACCG
The DNA here is from genome assembly GCF_040938575.1 of Ambystoma mexicanum. Classification (NCBI taxonomy): domain Eukaryota; kingdom Metazoa; phylum Chordata; class Amphibia; order Caudata; family Ambystomatidae; genus Ambystoma; species Ambystoma mexicanum. Next base: position 53,217,767 of record NC_090925.1, on the reverse strand, counting down.
ACTCTCTGTCCTCACCAAGAAGAGAGTCCACATTCATGCTTGTGTCTGCGCGGCATCTAACAACTCGGCCGAACTCTTTAAAATCTGCAAGGAGCTGGCCAGCCCTGCTGCAGTCTCTACCCCTCCTGTTGCCTCCCAGGCTCTTTGCAATGCCCTTGCCTCTCACTTCATTTAAAAAAGCCAGGACATCCTGTCAACCCTCTCCACCCACACTCCTCCTCTCCCCTCTCCATCTGTGCTTGCTGGCCCTCCTTTAGCCACCACCCCACCATCCTTCTCGTCCTTTCCTCTTTTATCCCCTGACAAGGTCGCTAGACAAGTCCGATCTATGAAAGCCTCATCAAAACAGGTTCATCCCACTTCCTCTAAAACCATCAAGGACCACATTGACACCCTCGCTCCGGCCCTTGCTGATTTTAGCAAACCACTCCTTTGCCTCGGGATCCTTCCCCTCCCCTCTGAAGCACTCCTTTGTGCATCCTCTTCTCAAGAAACCCACATCTGATCCTTCTTGTCCAGCTAACTATCACCCAATTTCCATTACTCCCTTTCTGGGCAAACGCCTCGAAAAGTTGGCCATCTCTCAGTTTTACCTTCATTTCAATTCTGTTGGCTGTCTCCATGACCACCAGTCTGGCTTCAGAGCTGCCAGAAGCACAGAAACTGCTCTACTGAACATCAGTGAAGATCTGCTCTCCAACCTTGATGCTAACATTCCCTCTGTCCTCATCCTCCTCGATCTCTCTTCCGCCTTTTACACGGTCAACCATACCATTCTGCTCAACCATCTCAGTGAAAACCTGGGTATCACTGATCAGGCTCTGGCCTGGCTGACCTCTTTCCTCTCAGATTGACCCTCGCAGGTCCAACTTGGGTCCTTCCTTTCATCTATCTTCCTCTCTACGTGTGGTGTTCCGCAGGGGTTTAACCTCTCGCCTTGGCTTTTCAACCAATACCTGGCAACTCCCGCCCACTGCATTGCCACTTTCTGCTCAACTTTCCAGTGCTACACTGGCGACACTCAACTTATTTTCAGGATGCCCTCTGCCACCTCCTCTCCCTCTCTCATCTATGATTGCCTAACTGCCATTCAAGATTGGTGTGCCACCAATGAACTTTGTCTGAATGCCAGCAAGACGGAGATCCTCCTCATCGGCACACCTTCACCATCCTTTCTCCTTACTCTCTGGCCGGCCTCCCTTGGCCCTCCTCCTACCCCACCTGCGTAGGTCATCTTTGACTCTACCCTTTCCTTCTCTGCGCACATCTCTGAGGTCTCCAAAAAGTCAAATTTCCTACTGCACCTCCTTAGAGGTACTCTGCCTTTCCTCTCCTTCCCCCAGAAGCTCATGGTATCCCAAGCTCTGGTTCTCTCTAGCTTGGAATATTTTGACAGCCTCTTTCTAAATCTACCTGCCTCTATTCTCCGCCCTCTGCAACTAATCCAGAACAGGACTGCAAGACTTGTCCTTGGCCTCAAGCCCTGGGATTGTATCTCTCCAGCTCAGAAATCTCTCCATTAGCTCCCAGTGGATGCAAGGATTAAATTCAAAACCCTCTGCATTGTCCACAAGGCTTTCTGGGGCCGGGGTCCAAAATACCTTCAGCTATCCCTCCACAAATACCTCCCCTCTCGAGCTCTTCGCTCCTCTACCTCCAACTCCCTCAGGGTCAGTCATTTTTCAAAGAAACGAGCTGGGGGTAGATCTCGGTCTTCGGTTAGGGCCTCCCTCTGGAACAGCCTCCTGCCACTCTAAAACTTGAGGAGAATCATCTCCGGTTCGGGAAGCACCTCAAGACCTTCCTCTTTTCTTCTGCCTTTGTTCCCCCTCTCCCCTGCTGATCTGTTCTCTCTTGGCACTGTGCACCTGGCCATCATCTGTCCTCTGGGCCCAGATACCTGCTCACCCTGCCACCCTCCCGCACTGCCTCCGGGCCACCCCTTGCACTGGGGTCTGTATCTGTACCCATACAGCCCCCTCTTTTTCTTCCTGTACTTATCAGACCTACCCTGTCTGCTGCCTTAAACCTAGCACTTGCAAATTGCTGTCTGCCCTGCCACTGTTTGTTGCCTTTATTATTTATTTATTGTTATTTATCTGTTTCTCCTCTGCTTTGCACTTTCCACTTCTCCCCCTCTCCCATGCAGTTGCGCGTTCTCAATGTCACTGGGCCTAGTAAGATCGCTGTTTTGTTCTCCCCTGTTCCCCTCCCTTGCCTTGTCGTGCTCTGAAACACTTGTGTACGAGCACGATAGAAATAAAATATCAATATCAATTCAGACAGAGTTTGCGTTGCACCATCCAGGCTTGGATGACTTGGTGGATGGAATTTACGGCAAGTGTGTCAGCTATATGGTCACCTATGATGGGGATGAGTATGTGGGTGTCATCCGCGTAATTGGTGTAGGTGACACCCAGATAATCCAGGATATTGAACAATGGCTTCGTAAACACGTTATAAAGTGTAGGGGAAACACAAAATCCTTGTGGTATCCCACAGATAACTGGTGAAAGTACAGCGGCAGCAGAGGGGAAGAAAACCCTCATGAATCTGTCATCCAAGAATGAGCTCAGCCAAGCCGTGGCTTTGTCAGAGAAATGGGAAGCTAGTTTGAGGTGCCGACAGAGGATTTGGTGATTTACTAGATTGAATGCAGCGGATAGATCTAGTAGGAGTAGAAGGGCCAGTTTACCCGTATCTTTTAGGTCTTCCATCTGTGTTTTAAGATCAATACGGAGGGTTTCAGTTCCTTGACGTGGACGGAAGCCTGATTGTCTGAGTCCCAGGAGTTTGTTCGTTTCCAGATAGTCTTGGATCTGCAAGTAGGCAGCTCGGTCAAGGATTTTTAGCAATAAAGGCACCGTAGTGATGGGCCTGTAATTGGTTGGTATGCTAGCATCCAATGACGTTTTTTTTAAGAAGGGGGATGACCCAGGCATCCTTCAGATTGTCGGGGACAATCCCAGAGCTGAATGAAGAATTTATGAACGCGGTGATGAAAGGGGCTAAATTATGAGAAGCCTCCTTGATAATGGGGGCCAGACATAAGTCACGCTGGGAATTGGAGGGTTTGAGATTGTTAATAATATTTTCAACTTGGGTGATGGAGAGGGGCGAGAAGCTGAATGGTTTCTGGGAGTGTAAGTTGGATTTATTTCTGTCCTGATGGGTTTTGGGTTGCGGGTCAATCAGAAGGCAAGTTTTTTTTATCATTGATTTTAGTTTGGAGAGTGGCTATTTTACCAAGGAGTGCCTTCTGAATATTGGCGCACCAGGTACTATCTTTAGTACTGGTGTCAGGTGGGGTGACTGGGGATTCCAATTCTTTTAATATTTTGAATTGAATAACTATTTTGAATAGTATTGGATTTAGCTTGTTCGATACGCTTGTTGGAGGTGTCTTTTTTAGCCTAAAGTATAGCCTCTTTGTAGTTCAAGGTGACTAGAGCAAGGATTGCTTTGTTCATTTCAGTGGGCTTTCTTTTCCAGGGTACTACAAGATTCTGTTTTTCTTTGCGTAGAACTCTCAGCTGTGGTGTGAACCATGAGTTGAGGTGAGCATGTGCTTTAGGTTACCTGGATTTGATGAGTGCAATGAGGTCAAGGGCTTTCAGCATAGTCTGATTGAACTTATCTACCAGGACAGTTGGATCAGTACAAGAGGAAGCGTGTTCATTAAGAACTGGAAGGATTAGCAGGAGTAGTTATGTCTCTTATTTCTCGTGGAAATTTCAGATGCTATGTCATGTGTGGTGCAGACATTTTTGGCAGAGATGCTGAAGGTGATTAAGTGATGGTCTGTCCAAGCACAAGGTTGGATGGATTCCACATTGATTTTGCAATTTAAGTCAGCTATCCAGTCCAGGAGTCTGCCCTTGGTATGTGTTGTCTCATTGATGTGTTGCGTGAAGCCTATGTTAGATAGCAGATTAGTGATATCACAAGCTGCAGTATCCTTGGGGTCTTGAAAACCCAGGTTGAAGTCCCCTAATAGGAGGATTTGTGATTTAGTTTTAGTATTGTCATTAAGAATGTAAGATAGGTCTTCAGCAGATGTAGATATAGGACCAGGGGGTCTATAGATGAGGTGGAATGTGACAGTCTGATTAGGGGCTAGAGCTAATTTAACTGAAAGTAATTCCACTGATGTGATCTGTTGTGTGGAGGAGATGTGAAGATTGATTTAATTTGTATGTATGAAGGCAATACTACCTCCTTTGGATTGGATGGTGTTACGATCATTTCTAATGATGATATATCCTTTGAGGATAGCTAATGAGACAAGCGGTCCTGAAGCAGCATGAAGCCAAGCTTCTGTAATGGCAATGAAGTCGGGTTCATGTGTTATGATCAGATCGGCCATATCAAGTGCGTGAGCAGTGAGGGGCCTGGCATTAATAAGTGCCCCCTTGATTGTGGTTTTAGGTGCGGGGGAGTGCTCGTGCAAGGTGTGGTGTTCTTGGTTAAGGTGGGTGGTAGGGTGGCGTGGACTGTTGCAGCTTGAGGTGTTGGGTTAGAATGCCGGATAGTGCTCGTACGGTGATGGGAGGCATGTAGGAATCTAGAACCAAGTCTGAGGTTCCTGAACGGTGCGGTGTATGGTTGGTTGGGTGTAGGTTTGGTGGCAAAGTGTTCAAGCCAGAGGGCTGGGGAGTTAAGGTAAGGGTTGGAGGAGTGTGAAGGTGGGGCTATAGCTGAGATAGGATGGTGCTGCAGGTTATTGAGCATAGTAGCGCTATGGCTTTGTACATTTAAGGTGGGAGACGTACTGAACTTTAGTTGAGAAGAGTATGGGACGTTGAAATAAAATATGAATGTCCCAGTCAATGCTAGTAATTTGGGGAGAGGGCACGGTGCGAAGTAGTTAGCAGCAAAGCAATTGCCAATGCATAATGACTCACACTTTTAAGTGTGGCCAAAGGCTAGGGTAAGTCAGAAAGCAGTGTGCATAGGTTAGTAATAGGCACTACTGTCGCCGGTTAGCATAGGCCAGCAGAATATCTGGTAATAGACATAAAGCAAGATTCCAAGGTGCATATGAACAAGTTAGCATTTGGGCCACATCAGTAACGGTGGCCGTGGAGCACCAGGTCATGAGGCTCCTAAGGAAACAGTAGTATGCTCATTACAGTAAGCGGTAGTATACACTTTGGGAACACGTAGTAGGCATTCACTCTAAGTATTCAATGGTAAGGCGGTGTATAGCACGTTATTAGAGCATTGTATGGATGCAGTACGGTACAGCGGGTAAGCAGGGAGGAGTTCAAGCAAGTTACAGGCGGCACTCGTGAGGTTTTAACAAGTGACAAGGATGTAGGCAATTGGAATGAGGCTAGGAAGAACAGATATGGCGTGCTAACATATTACACTGGGCGAAGCAGTATCGCAGGAATTAAGTCACTACTAATAGGAGTAGGGGCTCGGAAGTCAATGGGCCTCATTAGGACCCTGGCGGAGAGGGTATTACGCCAGCGTAGTGCATGGCGTACCTCTCCGCCATACTACGAGTTCCCGTAGCGCCATGGAGGTTTTCTCCGCCTGGTTTTACCAGCCGGAGAAAACCATGGCGCTACGGGACCTCGTTGTTAATTACGCCACCGTATTTTACGGTGGCGTAATTAACTCCTTCCCCACTCCCATTATACCCTATGGGGCAAAAATGGGAATGGGGAAGGGCAGAATGGGGATTGGGGATTTACCGCTCCGCCGAGGTCGGAATGGGGCGGTAAATCCGCCAACCCCCATGGCGCTATCGGCGGCTTTCCGCCATGCTTCGCGGTGCATTTAGCACCGCGAAGTCCGCCTGGGTCGTAATGAGGCCCAATGTAATGATAGTCACAAGTAGTGCACCTCGTAGTATCAGTAAGCATTAATAAGGCGATCGCGTGATCGAACATAGGCATTGCATACAGTGGGCGGTTAAAGCAAGCAAATTGATACAATAATGAATGTGTGTTGAAAAGAGGGTTGATTAGATACATTAGACATTACAACTGTGCAAGTAAGGATAGGGCTAGAGTTTGTGTTCATAAGTGACCTAAGTCTTACTCTAGTAGAGCAATCGGCTGCGGGCGAGTTGTTGGATCAGCGGCAAGGCAATCGGTCAATGTGTCCAAGGCACAGCTGTAGGTAGTGGCGAGGTGCTTACTTCGTCAGTTTGGAGCAGAGTTTTCTGGCAACGGCAAGGAAGGCTGCGCAGGCTGAAGACAGGTGTTTTATGTGCCTTGTTGTTCTGGGCCGGCTAATCGGCTGCTGGCGCTGGATTGGTGTTGAAGAGGAGGGTGCCAGTCAATAGCGAGGCCACGTGATGAGGTTAGGCAGGGAAGGTAACATCGGAGCATAGGGCGGCCATCTTGACCTATGCAAGAAATCTCGTGGTTTCAAATGGAGAAAACAGAAGGGCTGTTGTAGGCAACTAGCCAACTTAGCATTAATGCTCAGGACTGAAACTTCAGGATGTGATACACCTGAAGAGGACGGGAAATGCACGTTCTCGGCGTTAGTGCATATTAATGCATAATTTTCCTCGGACCGGTCCGAATAAACCCACAGGCTTACCTCTATCAAAGGAAGTACTCCGGACATCTGGAACTGGGAGGGGCACTGTTCCTGCAGTGCTGGGGGAGCTCCCCCATTTAGGGGAGCGTGTTTGCAGCAGGGGTTCCGATCCAACTTAGGGCTGTGCGTACACAGTGTAGCTGGATGCAGGAATGATTTACGCAGGTTCTCACTCAGACTTTTCAGAGTTTTACCTGAGTTACGGAAATGTGTAAGCATGTGATTGGGTGCTGGTAACAGTTATGTGGGACCCCACGCAGTGTCCCCGATATGCAGACCTGGTTGCTGGGGACCCCACACTGTTTCAAGGGTTCATGTGGTTGCACCTGAGGAGCACTCAAAGGTAGCTGTTTCTGGCTGTGTTTGCTTTGGGTGGCGGCGTGTCAGGGGGCTTCCCACCATGACTTGCGTTGACGGTTACTTTGTGTGAACAATTCCATGAATATGCGGAGTGCGCTAAGAAACCTCTACGTCGTTCTTTGTGCGCAGGCTTTGCAGGATCTCTGAACAGTTTTCCATGAATCGGGCCCTAGTTCGGTTCAGGTCAATTCTTCCCCGTTCTTTGCAGGAAAGTGATACAAAATTCAAACTTCAAATGTTCACAGTTTCCGCCGGACATACCTTCTTAGAATACTGATAGCTAAACGCATGCCTCCCTGAGATGCTGACGTCATTGGTATTGATTTGGGGAACACCAACATCTTCCTTATATTTGCCTATTTAACGTAACGCTGCCATATTGTGTCAATAAGAAAGAACAAGAACTTAACATTGAATGCTGAAGATTTATGTCCTTTATGAAGCTGCCAGAAAGCTAGTACACAGACTGCTTAAGAGCAGTCAAGCGACATTGAGAATGCCAATATTTGGTCATCAATAACATCTTTATTTTGATGCATTATAGCTATTTCAGTCCAAGCATTTGAAGAGGAAGGAGGGTATTTTGCAAACAAGGACACAGAGGTACAGAAAAGTACTAATGTTAAATGCACCCATTGAGATGCCCTTTTCCACTCTTTGTGCATTTGTGCAAACAAGGGGGCATTTCTGACCATTTAAAAGTGCATCTCTGAATTCAGAAATGGGAAGTGCTTTTGAATGCGCAGAAATAACAGTCACCCCCTGCACCAGTTTAGAACAGGCACAGGGTGAAGCAAAAATCATGCACGCAATCATAGATGCCGTCCGCCCCCCTCTCTACCCTGCCACCCGGTACACTGTACCCCTCCTCTGTGCCTCTCTGTATCCTACCCCCCCGCTGTATAGCTATTCTGCTGTTACCTACGAAAGCACTCCGTTATGTATCTTTATTGGTGTATACCTCTGTAAAGCGCTCTGTAGCTTCGCGAAGCTAGGTCTGCGCTCAATAAATACAATAATAATAATCATAATAATAATAATAATAATAATAATAATAATAATAATAATGACAGGCTGTTTTCTGACCCTGTCATGATTCCTTGATTTTCTTTTGGAGCGTGACAGCCAGGTTCTATGGCATTCCATTGCCTTTTCTTTTTCGCAACAATTTTTGCCACCAAAACTCATTGCATTGTTTTTTGTTTTTTGTTGGCAGGGTTACTCCCCAAACCTCCCTTCTCACCAAATTACAATATAGCCCCCACACCCCCCTACATCTTATATCCCTTTACCCACCCCCCCCATATTTTTCAGTGGTTTTAGTGGTAAAAACCGGCCGCAAAAAATGCAGAAAAAAAAGAAAATGGGCGATGAATGGACATCATACAGACAGCCATGGGTTAAACCACAACTGTGACTCTAGCATTTCCATCCCTCAAGTGGGACTGGAAATGCTTTTTATTTTTGTTCAGTTCAGAGAGACGAGCCCGTCTCTGTGAAATGCTCTCCAGCAACCACGTGGGTGCTGGGAGACTGTCCTACATTAGTGTTGTGCCTCAAAGGCGGCTGGACTGCGCATCTTTGCGCATTTGTCCAGCCACTGCAGAAATGCTCAGGTCACCTTTGTGAATAGAGTGACCGGAGCACTTCTAAAACTAGCGCAAAATAAATCAGTGCATTCCATCTGCTCTTTCCATTTAGGCTATTTTTTGAGAATTTGGCCCAAAGTCTTTTTTTTCAGTTGCTTGAGAAGGTCAGACTCATGCATTCACCATGAATTGTAATCATCAATGTCTCTAATCCCTTGATCTGTCTTGGGAGGATAGCTTAGCGGCAACATGCTCGCCTTGAAAGCAAGACGACACAGAGCAACACCGGTTCGGTCCGCGATTAGAAGCCTATGGGTATTAAGCACGTTGTAAATAACTTATCATATCATATCTTTTAATGAGGCTTCATATGGTCTGATTCCTTTATTCTGCATTCATTATGATCCTTCAGAATTATTTTTTTGAGTTTCTCCAGGAGGTCTGAGTCTTGTATCCAGCTTACATTATAACCAGTCAATTTTGGGCCTCAATATTAGTTTCGCCATATTTTGCAGGTAGATCTGCTGAAATACCGCCAAACTCAATTACTGTTACCGCCACTTGGTCCAGAGGATTTATCACATCCCTACAAGTGGTGCTAGGGTGGTTCAACCCCCCAATTAATGTAGTGCAGAGGACTCTGTGGTGATTTTGACAGAATTTACACTGACTTCAGTTGCGCCATGGTAATTCTGCCAATTTTTGGAGGAAACATGAAGGATTTACCTCCAGCTTTTGCTGGAGGTAAATCCTCCACTTTTCCTCCAAACTCAGATTTCGGCGATCCAATAAAAACAGCAGTAATTCCTTTACCGCAATAAAAAGTGTCAGTAACGGTATTAACACCACTTTTTTACTGCACCACCGAATCGCAATGAGGCCCAATGTGTGTTTCTTCAGATGCTTTAGAGGTTCTGAGTCCTGTATGCAGCATGCAATATATGCAGGCATTGGGTCTTTCTCAAGTTTCTCTAGGGGTTCTGACTCCTCTATCCAGAATGCACTGAACTCAGTCAACATCTCTTTCTTAAGGTGATTATGGAATGTTTACTCCTTTATTTTTCCTATGCCTTGTCATGGTAATGTGACATTGTCAATCTTTCTAGGAGTTTGCACTCTAGGTTCTGGAATGATGAGGGCCTTGGAAATGTGTCATCATCCATGGGCTCTTCTTCCGGGTTCCTTAGGAATTCACACTCCAACTTGGTGCATCAGGATTACTGATGGAAATTACCATACTGGCATAGACTGTGGTTGCAGCGTCAACAAAGTGATTTATATTGACCATACTGCCACACGTTGTGGAAACAGTTTCATGAAAGAGATTTACAGTGGCAATAGTAGCATAGCTTGTGCCTGCATCTTCATGACAGTGCTTTACAGTGATCATACTGGCATAGATAATGATTCACTGGAAAGGATTTCAATAGGTTAATCATACTTATTATATAACAGACTTGTTTGTTATTAAAAAAAAAACAAGTCCAATGAATAGTTTTTGGTTCTACTACATTCATATTTTGTGAACACGTCATTTTTCAAATTAGTTTACACAAATATAAGTTGAGCATCTATGGTCTTGTAGATTACTCTAGGAGCCATGTTTTTCGGTATATAGAGGATAATTACAGCCCTACAAGAGTGATTTACAGTGATGAAATTGACATAGATTGTGACAGCTTCAAAACGATGATTTACAGTGATCACACTGGCATAGATTTGTGAAAGTGATTTTCATTGTCAAAACTAGCCTAGATTATGGTTCGCACATCAAAGTGACTTAAGCTTAGAGTGCTGGAATATATTATGCACACAGCTTCATGAAGTGATTTATAGTGCCATACATCATGGTTGCAGTTGCTTGAAGCTGAGCTACATTGCCAATGCTGGCATATGTTGCAGAAACAGACATCAAGATGTAGTGATATGCTCCTTTGTACTGACTGTTGGTGACATGACATCTATTGGATATGTTCAAGTGTTACCCTAGTGAACCAATAGTAAACTGTACAGATCTTTACCCCATTTCTCTGAAGGATTGTGCAGTAAAAATACACAATTTCCACACATTACCTAAATGGGGGGGGGGTCACCTGCCTGACATGTGTACATTACACAAGGCTGTCTCATTCTGCACTGTTCATGGAGATGTCAATGCCCCTCCAACAAAAATATTCACATGTTTCAATGGACAGTGAATCGTTTAAAACATCAGTGCCTCTCCTGGAGCTATCACCCAATACATCAAAAGCTGCTCCTGTCACTGTCATGCACATACTAATGTCATTGTGCATGCACAGAGGCGGTTGCTACGTTTGAGCTCCAGGGACCAGGCACCCCTCTTTTTTTCAATGCTAGAAGAAAGTTGCACATCGGATTCTAAAACATACTTACATCTTTAACCTAGTGCAGCATGCGACATGCCCTTTGGAGCAGCATGATCAGTGCAGCATGCAGCATGCTCTTTGCGGTAGCATGATCAGTGCAGCATGCAGCGTGCTCTTTGCGGTAGCATGATCAGTGCAGCATGCAGCGTGCCCTGTGCATTGTGCATTCGTCCAGAGGGTCTGTGGCATGGCTTAGACTGTTTTGAGGAGTTTGGAGGGCACCCTCAGTATAGCTCACTGAGGCGGTCCAGTATTTTGTGTTATGCCATTGCATTTTCTGGCACGCACTGCACCCTGAGATAATTTTACCTTTGTTGTTACAGGCAACCACTGGTATTTTAGCCATGACATTACCAGAACATGCTCTACGATCAAATCCTTAGAATTTCCATGGGAGAAGGTACATTTTGTAGACTTTGACACTAGGCAGACTTGGGACACAGAGGAAAGATATTTTCAGGGAATAACTCAGTTTGTATCTATTAGTAGAGTTGAATAATTGTGAATGTAATTGAGAATCCAAACAAAAGCATTTAGAAGAATTGGTCATAGTTGAACACTATCATGAAATATGTACAAACAATCAAAGATTAATTAATGATGAAAAATAGTATGCACCTTGTAATATGAATGTATCAGTTAATTGTGTTTGAGGAAGAAACTAATTCCTCATTTGTGTTGACAACTGAAATGTACAGTGCATTGATATAAAGATAATCTTTTATGACAAATGAATTGATGCAGTGAAGATTTAATTAACTTGTTAGTTATTGTGTGTGCCCCCGTCTGCACCTCGTTTGTTTCTAGGTGCCTACTCTTTTCTAATAACTCAGTTTGTATACTTGGATGCTAAACCCGAGTTACAGCTAGAGTCACTCATTGCTTGGGTTGTCGCGAGCCCTTTTACGTACAGAAAATCATTAACATCAAGCACCTGATCCTAAGCACATGTTGTGCTTATCTGGATACTAGTTGGCATGTTCCTGTAGATTGGACATTGACATACTAGGGTTGGCTTCCTAGTGAAATCTGAGGATCTAGAAGCTGGCAGTTATTTGGTGGGATCCATTTACGCAACACTGACCTCGAATCAGTCGTGATTACTCGCACTTAGTTTACTTGTCTCTGAGGACCATGAGTGCATGATTCCCCGTGAACTGCTACTGCCCCATATGCATCCATATCTCAACAGTACAGTTTAAATGCACAGTTACATGATGTCGGGCCCCATTACGAGTTTGGTGGTAAATTGGCGATAAATCTGCCAAATTATCACACAGCTCATGTACCTTTACTTCTACTTTTGGAGCTCAAATGACTCAATAGGGCTCACAGGGGAACTACATTCCACTGCAGTAATTCCACTGCGGTAATTCCAACGATTTTCTACCTTAAAGTGGCAGATTTACATTAAGCATGATGCTGGGGGAAAATCCTCCACTGTAAGGTGAATCCTACAGTCCCGCAGTGTGGTAAAACGGTGGTAATTGCAATACCACCAAAAAAGGTTGCTGTAAGGGAATGATCACCACCTTTTAACCACAATGCTGAACTTGTAATTAGGCCTATTATTATTTCAGAAATAGTGCAAGTGTTATTTGTGAAATACCACATGTCTGATATGAATATTTGTGTTGACTTAATCCCTGTGATCTCACATATTACCACATGTAGCAAAGGTGTTTATAGCATGAGGTATTGTAACTGGTAACACTGAAATACTCCCATTAAGGACATTGTACAGTGATCAACATTCTACTCGACCTGCAATGATTGGGCAGTAGATGTTAAAGGTGCGTACAGCAGCTATAACAAAAACATCAACTAACAAATGTGCACCTCTCTCCAGCAGCAAAGCATACAGCAGCTATAACAAAAACATCAACTAACACATGCGCACCTCTCTCCAGCAGCAAAGCGTACAGCAGCTATAACAAAAACATCAACTAACACATGCGCACCTCTATCCAGCAGCAAAGCGTACAACAGCTATAACAAAAACATCAACTAACACATGTGCACCTCTCTCCAGTAGCAAAGCGTACAGCAGCTATAACAAAAACATCAACTAATACATGTTCACCTCTCTCCAGCAGCAAAGTGTACAGCAGCTATAACAAAAACATCAACTAACACATGCGCACCTCTCTCCAGCAGCAAAGCGTACAGCAGCTATAACAAAAACATCAACTAACACATGTGCACCTCTCTCCAGCAACAAAGCGTACAGCAGCTATAACAAAAACATCAACTAACACATGTGCACCTCTCTCCAGCAGCAAAGCGTACAGCAGCTATAACAAAAACATCAACTAACACATGTGCACCTCTCTCCAGCAGCAAAGTGTACAGCAGCTATAACAAAAACATCAACTAACACATGTGCACCTCTCTCCAGCAGCAAAGCGTACAGCAGCTATAACAAACACATCAACTAACACATGTGCACCTCTCTCCAGCAGCAAAGCGTACAGCAGCTATAACAAAAACATCAACTAACACATGTGCACTTCTCTCCAGCTCAAAGCGTACAGCAGCTATAACAAAAACATCAACTAACACTGTGCACCTCTCTCCAGCAGCAAAGCGTACAGCAGCTATAACAAAAACATCAACTAACACATGTGCACCTCTCTCCAGCAGCAAAGCGAACAGCAGCTATAACAAAAACATCAACCAACACATGTGCACCAGCAGCAACAAGTGAAGTGCCAGTGCATCAGGCACCACACTCCCTCATACATTCAAAAGTTCCAAATCTCCAGGAGATCAGCAATAGTGATGCACCATCCACTAGAAAGAGAGCACCACCAGCAATTAATGGGAGCAAAACAACCAGAAAAGATGGAAGGAAAGGTCTGTTTCAATTAATCATAACCACTGGAAATCCCAATGTGCTGAACGCGAGGGAGAATGAAGCAAACCTCACTGATGAGCCGACAAAAGGCCAAACAATTTTTAGGATGTGAATATGCGCAACAGTTTGGTCCTGAATGTTTCCTCTGTGGGCCTGGTCAAAACTGAGGTGCATGTCTTTGGTCCCTCCTGTAACGGACAGGTGAGCTAAAAAGGTGCAACTAGAGGCAACTGTGATGGGGTCACACTTAATATCTCTATGTTGGGGCCAAGAGCGGTTCTGGGAACGGGGGACCCTAGCCACTAAACAACTGGCACCCTCTGTAGGAGCAAAATGGGGTTTCACCTAGTGCTGGTCCTCCTGCCCCAGGCCGCCATGCCTCTGAATGTCAGGGTTAGATATTCTGCAATTCCAAAATGGCAGTCAAGTGATTGGGCAGAGTAAGAAGAGTGCCCCTCTATTCCCCACGCAGGTCTCCCATCTGATCTAGTAGTTATTCTGATCTCAGTGATACAGAAGTACTCTGAGGAGTGCTGCGGAACAGGAAGAACTCACTCCAGTCTGGAGATTTCAGGATGTGCTTTACTGGGACTGGGATTAGAAGCAGTAGAGGTGCTGGAGAGATTTCATGTGGCTCATTGACTAATACGGTCCTGGTAAGTTTGTGCTTCAGCATCTCTCTCTCCTGCCAATTCCTCAGCGTCAACATAGATATGCTGATTTTCCTTTATTATGTAGCTTTCTCTAATAGATCACATTGTGTGGCAAAATGTCTTATTTATTCCACGTGCCACTCTGACCATGCCACGTGCCACATTTGACATGCAAGGTTTCTGCAGGCATATTTCGGTAAAGTCTAAACCACTCCAATTTCTGTTGATTCAGACAGGTTGACCTTTCCCAAACTTCCTTTGTGTTTTGTGTTAGGTGGTTCTGGCAAGTTTGTGCTTGAAAGTTTTTTATGGGGAATGGGAGGTTGAAGTTCGTAAGTAATCAGGTAGGCAGAGGCAGGAGGCTCCTGTTGGCCAGTGCAGGTAGTTAGGAAGGGTGATTTACTTTGACTTGCATTAGGGTAGTTGGGGAGAGGTACAATTAGGATAGGATGTTTGCTTTTTGGAGTCACATACTAAAATAGGTTTAACTGATGGCATTGATGTCTGGCCTAGACAGGAGATCACATTCAATATCTGTAAATGAGTGTGCAAGACATGTGTCACATTTAAGTGATGAGGGAGTAGAAAATCACAGGGGTCACCTTCTATGGAATAAATGCAGGGCACCTGTGCTGTTAGTACCTGGCCATAGGGAGATTGTGTAATAAAAATGCAAGTTCTGCGCAGAAAAAAGGTGCACATGTATCAATTGCCAGAGTAACACTGTAAAAGGGGAGGGAGCTCCTTTTGTTCGTTACACAAGTCAAGCCCAAAATAAAAGTAACTTAAATATAAAAGAAATGGAGGGGCACTGATAAGTACAAGCGAATTCAGAGGTAGGCTAAAACGTGGTAAATAGGCCTTATAGCATGCCTTTGCAGCAAACGAGTGTTAGCTTTTTATTAATCTGCAACAAAGCTGCAGTGGCTGGTGACACATCGCAGGGCCCACAATCACAGGCTGGTACGGTTTAAAGCAAAACAATAGTTGTCATTTTTTGAGGTCACAGATTAGAACCCATGGCCCCACTAACAGACATAACCATTTTAATAATTCAAAGTGATTTGAAAAATATGATTTTTAGACGGAGTCAGAAGAACCACAGCGGTTTCAAATTGCCCCTTAGTACGTTTCAGCTGGGAAGAAGGTCGACGAGTTGTTAATATGCAACATTTGTATAGCAGTATGTCCGTGGTTCAAGGCTCTGACAGTGTCATGGTTGGGAGCGCTTCTCACGAGAACTTAGATGAGATGACCGGGACAGATGAATAAAGTTCTGCTGGCCATCTCAAATGTTTCAATGAAGTGTCATTATAATGTGGGAAGTGGGGGTTGGACTGTGACGTCACATATTTTAATTGTGGGTGGTGTGCGAAAGTTTGTGGACCCCGTTACAGAACATAATGTGTGTTTTTCTATAAAGGTATAATGTGAGAGCACCAATCAGCTCAGTGTGCAGAGATTTTTTCCTGTTGCAAATGTTAATTAGCTTAGTTATTATAAAAGGCTTCGATTTAGGGGCGTTTTATTTGACAACGCATTTTCATGCAGGTCTGTTCAACGATCTGTTTGAATATAGCTGTCCCAGCTGCATATGGCCCCTACATTAACCTGCATTACTTCTTGCCTGCGTACACTCCTTTTTTGACTACGTTTGTAATGTTTTATTGGTGAGTTCCGAGGCAACCCCTGACACAGGGAGATTGCATTTCTGTTGTTGGTTGAAGGTAGGAAATTGTATCCAGTGCCGGCAACACGAGGTGGTGTAAGTTACTCTCATCACCCAACAACTCCATCACACCTGAATCCTCCTTCCTCAGACAAGGTGCGAGACTAAGGGCCTTATTTATTTATTTTTTTATTTACTTGTTTATAATCGCGTTAGCAATTTTTACAAGACTCTTGACTGTTCCTTGGGAGCATAGAGATTTACAGAACAGGCGAGAAGACAGGAACAGAAGAAGACGAAATGGAAGAAGAAGAAACGGAACAAGAAGTAGAAGAAGAGGAAGAAGAAAAAGAAGAAGAAGAAGAAGAAGAAGAAGAAGAAGAAGAAGAAGAAGGAAGAGGAGAGCGAGGCAGATAGAGAAGCAGGAAGCGCCGAGAAGCAAGGAGAGAAGATCTAGCGACATAACCGCTGAAGTTGAAATGAAAAGCTCCATTCCAGGAGTCAAGAAAGAAGGGAGTACGTTAGTTGCATTTTAAAGTTCGGGATTCAAAGGTCCGAGGAGAGGAAGGGGAAGTTCCCTAGGGTTAGATTGAGTTCACCAGGCCCTCCTTTTATCAGTTTAGAGTCTGTTTCCAGATACTATCATCCGGCCAGGTCTTCTGCTTGGTATGTGGACCGAGCTACAGTTTGTACGTTTATTTTTTGGAAGGCGGCTTCCAGAATTTTTGCCGTTGCTAAAATGTCCTCTGGCTGATGTCAGGGGACGTCTTTTCCCCTGACATCAGCCTGTTCCACCATGTGGCTTCTTCTTCTTCTTGAAGACCCACGAGGTCAGTGCACAGGCTGTTTAGGTAAGTAGCCCTTACTTCTCTTGACTCCGAACACTGCATCAGGAGATGTCTTACTGTTTCCGGTTTATTTGATTCGCCACATAATCTGCATTCTTTGGTGACAGTTTTTAGTCTGATTGCCTGAATTTCACGTGTAGGGAGGAGATTTAGCCGTGCTCTAATGTAGGTTATCCTTAGTTGTTTATCGAGGAACTTTATGCAATACGGCAGCGGCCCGTTCAGACTATTGAAGGTCGGTGGCAGATGTTTTGTGAGTTTGTTGCATTGTGCTTTTTCATCCAGTCTTGGGCTTCCATTTTCGATTTTACTCTTACTGGGTTAATTTGCAGATCTTCTTCTGTGCACGCCACCTCCACCAGTTTCTCTCTTAGCTTGTCCACCCACCTGTTTAAGGTGCAGTTTGATATTTCACTTCCGATGATCTTATAGATCGGTGGGGACTCAGGTAATGAGGTGTTTCTGAAGAGTTGCATGGCACCGAGTGTTACAGATTGTTCTAGGGAAAGCAGGCCTAGTTCTCGCCTGATGAGGTCCACTGAGACTGAGTTTGGCAGACCTAATAGGGATTTCTAAAGATACCCTTCCAGTTTTCGCCATATGGTGTTTGGCATGTTCAAAGTTGCACCCATCCCATAGGTGAGGGTTGGGCCTACTTTCCCTTTATAGAATTGTATGACTGGTATGGCTGAGAATTTGCCATATTTTCTGTCCAGGGTCTTCATTTGGGCTGCTAGGATTTTGGCTTTTTTCCAGAGTGTTGCTTGCATTGTCTCTTCCTTACCAGATGCATCTATGAAAACTCCTAGATATTTGTAGGAGGGCACCAACTCGGGTTACCAGTCATTTGGTCGAAAACCAAAGGATTGAATGACATTTGATCGACAGTCAAATGGTCAAAAAAAAGGTCAATTTTTTTTTTATGGGGGGTTCCCCCCTAGCCCCTGTTTTCTTTATTAAAAATATTTTTTATCCAACCAAAACTAAAAAATATATATATAAATAAATAAAAAAAAAATCGACCTTTTTTTTCAATCATTTGACTGTCGATCAAATGGTCATTCGATCTTTTATTTTCGACCATTTGACTGGACACCACCACCTCGATGTTTACCTTGTCCAGAAACCATTTGTTGTTTGTCTTTTTTTTTTAGAGCTTTTTCCAAATATCCAAACCTTTGTTTTTTCTTGTTTATTTGTAGATTATTTTTGTCCATATATGCCGCCAAGTTGTTTAGTTGGCGCTGGAGGCCTATCTGTGTCTGATCTAACAGAATGAGGTCGTCTGCGTATAGTAGCCGTGAGATGTTTACGTTTTCCCATTTAGGCGGAAAGGAACTTACGGAAAGTTCGGCTTCCTTGAAGTCTACTAAGTAAGCGATGAACAAGGCCGGGGCTAAGGGGCAGCCCTGCTTCACTCCGCGATTTGAGGGAATTTTGCGCGATAGCATGCCTTGGGTGTTGAGGCGCACTCTTAGTTTGGTGTTCTCGTGTAGAGCCATCACTGGGTGAAGTAACTCTTTCGGACATTTCCATTTTTCCAGTTTGGTCCATAATCTTCGCCTGCCCACTCTGTCGAACGCCTGTGAGAGGTTTATGAAAGCCATAACACTGGAGGCGCACCTTGTTTTACCTTCGCTTTTATAAGGTTTAGCATGCAGATATTCACTGTAGTGCTTCCGTTTTTAAGGAAGCCCATTTGGAATGGGTCATTGGCAGGTGACGTTTTGGCCAAGGTGTGAAAATGGTCTAGAAGTAGGGTTGCGAATATTTTCCCTATTATGTCGAGAAGTGCTATTGGGCGATAGTTGCCCGGTTCTACTCTGTTGCCTTGTTTGAAAATCGGTACAATCACCGCTTCTGTCCAGGATGCAGGGATGGCTTTTTTTTCTCTGCAGTGTTCAAAGAGGGTACTGATGAAATCTGACCATTCCTCCGCGTTTTGTTTGATGTCTATGTTACTGAGGCCATCCGGGCCTGGAGACCTTGATTTTTTAATCTTGTTATTGCCAAGCTTATCTCTTGTTTGTCAGATAGGTCAATCCATGGGGGACCGGTAGTTCTTTGCAATGGCACTTCCCTTGATATCGGGGCTTTGTAGAGGTCTTCGCAAAATGTGGCCCATGCTTCTTTGCTCACTGCATTGGTTGTTCGGGTGTCTATTGCTTTGTTGGGCCTTTTAATGAGTGTGCAAAACTCACTGGTTTTCTTGGTACTTAGTGCCCTAAGCATCCTTCTGGTACTGAGCGTGTCTGTGCCCTAAAAAACAGGATTTGTATATCCTTATTTCGGCTTGCAGGTTTCTCCAAGTAATCGGGGTGTTGACTGTCTTGGCTTTTTAAAAAAATTTTCTTAAAGCTCTTCTCTTTTCCACTACTTCTTTGCCATACGCATGGATGTTTTTGGTTACGCCGTGATTCCCACCCTTCATTTTCTTTCTATGCTGTAGCAGGAATGTTAAGTAATCCGGCCGTGCTGTTTTTGTTTCCAGCGAGTGGGCTCCTCTTTATAGTTGTCCGTGATGTTTACAATGTTAGATGCAGTTAGACGCAGGCGAGTGAGTTGGTTGTTCACCTCTATCGGGTGTTTGTAGCTTTGGGTTAAAGGGCGTATTGATTACCATGCAATTGCTACCAGGTTGTGGTCACTCTCTGTAGTTCTGACTACGAATAGTCTTCTATATAGTGTAGCATACTCTCGGAAGTAAAGAAGCAATCAAGGGTACCTTTCAATTCTCCTCTCTCCCAGATAGGTATCGTCCCCCCCATGCTCTCAATGATGCGACATTGTGTAGATTTCTTGATTTCATCAGAGACAGCCATATTGCTCCTCTTTCTTCAGCTTGTGGACAAACTTTCTTCACCCCAATATTGTCCATGTTGATGTTGCAGTTAGAGTTTAAGTCTCCACATATGATTATGTGTGTTTGGGGATCTTCTACTGAGATGGTGTCGACCACCTTTTCTAGTTTTTTGCAAAACTCTGTACTTGATGTTCTCTGCGGATTCAAGTATACAGTTATTATTGTTGTCTTTGCTGTTTCCGTTCGCCTTGCTCCACTCTGTTTTTGTCTCCAAGTTGTTAAGACCACAAGAATGCCATATGATTCTGTTATTTTTTTGTGATTTTCAATTCCTGATCCCATTCGAATGGCAATTAAGAGCCCTGCGGATGGTCGGCCAAACATGTCTTTTGTTGCTGGGGAGAAAGCTATCTCAAAGCTGTCCAGTGCTGGTTTCGCCATTAGCCATGTTTCCTGGAGACAAAGTATGTCAAAAGCTCCAAGATCTTGGATATCTGGATTTTTTAAATGGTGATGTCCTCTCGTGTTCCTTGTGGCCATTGTCATGGCACTCTTTGTCATTGTTTGTTGAGGGTGAGACGGAGGAGGTTGTTTTCCTGGTGCTCCTCATGATGGTTGCTATTTGTCAGGGATAGAGTTTAGGGCTGCCTTTAAACACTTCCATGGGCCCTTTGGTTTTCTTGAGTCTTCCCTTTCTGGGCCAATCTCTCCTCTTTCCTGGTCGTTTTCGTGCTCCTATCTTGATTGTTTTTGTTGCAGTATGTGGCTGGTCTCTGGTGGTCATCATCTGCTTCTGATCGAAATCTATGTTTGTGATATTGCTCGCTCTTCCAGACTCGAGCATCCTTTCTTACGACCGTGATGTAGATCTCTCTCCTCCTGCTTGGCTCCCGTCTGACCTCTCAGTTGTTGTGCCTCCTTTGTCTGCGGTTTTCCTCTATGTTTTTCAGTCTTGAGTCGGGTCTTTTCCGGTTATCGAGGGCTTGGGTTTTTGACATGTGGTGGCATTTTTGATCCTCACTCTCCTTGCTTATCCCACCCCTTGTGTATTGTTTTTTTTCTTGTGTGATTTCTGTCAATGTGAAGCCTGCTTTTTTAGTTCTTTATATGGCTCATTTGTGATTCTCTTAAGTGACCTGCATTTAATGTGCATATACGTTTTTGCTTTCTGGTCGCGATGGTACGGTTCAATCAGGATGAAGTTGTCTGTATT
Source organism: Ambystoma mexicanum (assembly GCF_040938575.1). Classification (NCBI taxonomy): domain Eukaryota; kingdom Metazoa; phylum Chordata; class Amphibia; order Caudata; family Ambystomatidae; genus Ambystoma; species Ambystoma mexicanum. The sequence goes on along the minus strand of NC_090925.1, from coordinate 53,196,827 downwards.
CAGATGTTGCAGGGATTCAGTTTTGTTCAGCGTTTTTAAAACTGTTTTCTTATTGAGGATGATATAGTCGCTTTTACATGATGATTGTTCTAATTTGAACACTCTGATTTCTTCCGATTGAGTTTCTCGTGTAGTGTGTCTCTCCCGCCTCGGTGTCCTTCTTATTCTTTCTTCTGAGTTTCTTCATATTCTTTGTTTTTTTGGGGTTGATGCCCATCTGTTTTCGTTTCTTCGGTTTGTTTCTCGTTTTTCTTGGATGTTCTCCAGGTGGACCTGCTCCGTTTGGCTTTCTCCTTGCTGTTCGGACATTGTTTTTCCCCTCTTTTTGGGTGTCTTATGTTCTCTGGGGGTTTCTGCCTCTATCGGGTCTCTCTTTGGGGGGCCTTCTTGGACCTTGGGCTCGATGTCTTTTTCTTGCACGGTGTCCTTCTCTATCTCTGGATCCGGGTAGTCCGATAGGTCCATTAGTGTACTTATCGTTAGAAGTTCCTCCGCCGTTCTTGGCAACTTTTCTATTTGAGTGGCCTCTTTTTGAATTTGTGTTGTTCTCTGATCGTCTCGATTTGGACTCTTGGTCAAACCAATGTTGATCTTTTCTTTGTTGCTCTCTATTGGTGGGGTTTTGTTCTTTGCCGTTTCTGTTTGTGGTGCCAGCTGCAAGCCTATTTTTTCCCTTTGATTGATCATAGGTATCGCTGTTTTTTGAACGGATTTCGTATTTTGCCTTTGCATGAGTGCATCTTCTGATTGGGGGGCTGTTTGGGTTTGACGAAGATACATTCCATTTCACCTTTCTCCTTCGTTGGCCATGTATGAGTTGATCTTTCCGTTGTCTTTTTTTGGACTTGTTCTTTTGAGTGTCCTCCTTGAGTTCTGCCTCCATACGTTCCCATTTCGCCTCCCATATCGCTGTCTGTTTTTCGTTTTTGGCTTCTACCGCTGTTAAGTATCATTCAATGAAATCGAATTTTGATAGTAGGTTCCCTAGATTGGTTGTGTTGTCTTTTGTGGCTTCATTTATTCTTTCATAGAGTTTCCCAAGCGTGGAAGGGCTATCGTAATTGCTGCCATGATTGTTGTCATATCAGGTTTTTTGTTGGGTGATTTTTTCTGCCTGTCCGTCACAATTTCACTATATCTTCTGTGCTCCCCGGCGTTTGTTCTAGATTATACAATTGCAGGTAGGGCTGCGCTGGAATTTCAGGACAAAAGGGTACCAAGGGGGGGGTTGACAGTATTCGATGGTCCCCATAGTTCCCAGTATTGCTCATTGTTGGCAATGTTTTTTCCGCAGTTTGAATTGGGCGGTTGTCGCTCCTGTTTGAGTGTTGAAGATGGATTTTTGTCAAGGGCTGCTCACTCATTTTCCCCGCTGCCCCAGGTGTTTGAGGGTGAACCCTCGCCTGCTCCTCCTGTGGCTTGTAGTGACCCTGAGTTTCTAAGGATAAGTTCTTATCTGTGGGGTCTAGTGTTTCCTGTTGTAACTGGCTGCAGTTTTTGCAAGGTCTCTGTCTCGGACATGACTTTTTGCTCTGGCTGAAAGGCAGCATTTAAACACGGGAATGCCGTGCCTTGGGCCATCTTGTCTAGGTACTGGCTGTCTTTGGGATCTGTTGGAGGGTGACTAGCGTTTTCTTCTCTTGGTAAAGTAATGGGATCATATGCCTTTAGGTCCTTGGTTGGTTCTGTAGTCATCTGAGGTCCCTTTTCTGTTTCTTTGTTGGTGTGGGTTTTTGGCTCATCAGTTTTTCTTGCTTTATTTGCTGGCAGGATCCCTTCTACCACTTCCAACATTTCTGCGTCAGATAGTTCTGTGTCTGAATTGAGTGTCTGTTTGTGCTGTTGCTTCTTAAAGAAGTTGAGCAAGGCATTTGAAATTAAAGGGTTTGGTAACGTGTCTGTTCGGTTTTCCGCCTTCTTATTTGCCGAATGTTTTTTTTTGTGGATCTTTTGCTCCAAAACTTGTATCTGTATATCTACTGCTGGCCAGATCATTGCGCTTTACTTTCTGTGTTCCTTTCGCTTTGTCGCCTTTCCTTTTTGTCTTTTGCTGTAGGTTGTTTTTATTGACTTTGCACCAGGCACCTTTTTGGTGCGTGGCGTCGTGCTCCCTTCAAATCCAGACGGGACACTATGGTCCTTGGCCGCTCTGGATTTTGTAGCCAGGGCAGAATTGTCCTCCGTGCTCGCCAGTTCACATATGGAGTTATCTTCCCTGTTAACGGGACATTGTGGTAAATCAATGATAACTGGTGTGTCTTTGTCCTTTGTTCTCTTATTTATTGCTTCATATGGGTTTTGCACCTCTGTTTAGATATGGGGGTGGATTTGGGATGTTGTCAGCATTGTCACTTTCCCCAGCTTCCCTATTTCGCCAGGGCTGGGATCCAGGGGTGGACGCTGCTCGGGCTCTTTTGTCTGGGTCGCTCCTCACCCGCGGGCTGATCACTACCATCCACACTCATACTTTGCGTATTTGTTATTTTTTTGTCCGCCGTGTCTGAAAGTGCCGTCACCAGTGTGTTCTTGTTTGTGGCCGGGCTCTTGTCGTGCGGGTCGCGTGTGTTGGTGGGGTGGGCCGGAGAAAGGGCCAGCCCAGTCTGCCCTCCGGCAGTCTCAGCTGGCGAATCTCTCGCTGAAGCGGGTCTCTGGCCCCTGTCCCCTCCGTACACTACCGCTCCCGCATATGCTGCTGACAGCGTAGTTTTGCCCACGGACGTTGCCACTGCCATGTTCTGTGCTCCACTGGTGGCAGCATTTGGCATTTTCTTTGATTTGTTTGGGCGTTCAAGGAGAAAGTCAGGGAGAAAGTCAAAGAGGGACTCTGTGGCACGTGTGGGAGTGTCTGTGGCGGCAGTGCTCTTATCTCGTTTTAATGGAGGTGATTTTCCGTCCAACTGAAGTGGGAGCATTGAGTTGCTTCTGAGACATCCTGCCGGCTCCAGCTCTGCCGTGTCCAGAATCTCCACGGTTTCTGCTGCTGTTGACGCTGCCTTGTGCCTCTTCTCCAGGGAACTAATGTCCACAGTGTCACTGACCCTCTGCACCCTCTGCATGACTGCAGACTGCTCGACTCTGCTGTGACTCCGCTGTAGCTCTGCGGTCCACTCCGCGGTAAAGGCTGTGTTTATGTGGGTCCGCCCACCAGGAAATAAAACGAAAGGCAAGCTCTGCACGCTTTGCAGACTGCGACTCTGCTGTAACTCCGCTGTAGCTCCGTAGGGCCTTATTATGTGTTTGCCAGTCAGGAAATAAGGGTGCTGGTAGCAATGTACAGGCACCCTTTCAGGACTGGCAAACTCAGGCCTGACATGCTGGAAATTCAGGCCCCTACTGGCAAACTTCTCACTGATGAACCGACACTGCTGCTAATGGTGCCGGCACTTCAGTGTCCCCATTCCTGGAGTCCTTTGGAACTCTACAAATATCGAAGTAACCATTCTGCCGGAACTTGTGATATCCTGGTGGCACCTGGGTGCCCCCAGGTTATCAGGTGGCGGAAACAGTGTTACGGGGCAGCGGCAACCCGCTGGTCGCACCACAGGCCTCGTAATGAGCCCCTCAGTCTTGATGGGCTGAAGACACTCTCTGACCACAGCTCCTCCCACCTCCAACTCCTCCTCATCCAATGATGACGGGCTCTCAAAGAGGTCCAGTTTTCCATTCCAGCTCTACAATCCCACATATATCACAGCATGCAAAGTAACTTTTTTGGGACTAAGAGTAAATAAACCACAGGTTTTGTCCTGTGGGAGGCGCTAAGGCTGTAAAGGCAGTGAAAGTTTGTGATGAGGTAGGAGGCTGCAAAATTGATACCCTACAGGCCACCCGTAAGGCCATAGAAGGTGAGCAATCAAATGTAAAGGAAGGGTATCAGGTGTATGGTCTCTTCCTAGTTAATCAAAAGTATCAAAGGAATGATTTCCACAGTTTATAACATGAACAGGCCAAATCAAAATGAAAAGTCACATCAAAAATGTTCAGTTTAATCTCTCTGGGTCGTCCTCAAGGCTGATAAAGACCATAATGTTACACATCATACAAAACATAACCACAGGTGACATATTAATTCAACCAAACAAGGTTTTTGGACATGAACAAAATAACCAAGTCATTTAAACGGGTAACAAATGATACCAATGAAGATGAAATGTACATACCAAATTATTTTCATTATGCACAAGGTTGATCAAGGGGAAACAGCAGGGAGTCCGAAAAAATATAAAACATAAGTGAGTATGCACAAATATTATATATGAAATGTTTCATGCTAATGTATTTACTTAGTTAAACAGGGTCAGGGTTGAGAGGAAGGCCAAGTAGGTGCAACCCATGGAGTGAGCCAAACATCACCCCCAAAACAGTAAGAAGCATGAAGGTCAGGAGAAAAAGACCGAAAGAGCAAAAAGGATGGGGTCGATTGTAAGAATAACTATTTGATGCCACTTATACTTACTGTTTTTTGTATTCTAGATTGGGGGTTCTTCCACGACACCTAGATATAGAGGAACTCAAACCCCGATCTAAATTCATACCCAATTTGGGTTCAGACAATTGCATTGAGACCTTTCATCAAGCATTGACCAAGGACATCACAAACCATATAGATCACAGACGCTCCGGTGTTACTAACAGCTTAACGAAGGAGGAAATTGCTTCACTTAAGGCTTTAGCACAAAATACTATGATTATCATAAAAGAGGCAGATAGGGGTGGCAATGTAGTTGTTTTAAACACCCGCGACTACATTGCCATGGGCGAACAACATTTGTCCATCCCAGGTTGCTACAAAAAACTGACTGGCAATCCCATTAAAATGGAAATACAAGAGTTAACTCTTATGATTAAGGAATAGCTTTCCCTGGGACATATCACAGATGAAGAAAAGATCTTCTTATGTATTATGGAGCCTGTGATGCCTACACTGTATTTTTAACCGAAAGTCATTTACTACATTGCCTGAAGTTAGACCCTTTCTCAGTGGCATTGGATGGGCCACTGAAAGTATTTTGCAATATCTAGATAATGCTTTCAAACTACAGGTTGTTAAAATGCCTTCATATGTGAGAGACAGCACCCAGGTGCTTGCAGATCTGTCTAAGATTATGTTGTTCCGAGGTTGGTAGGAGATGGGTCTCTTGTAGCATGGCCACGCTGATTTTGTGTCTCCTGAGGTATTGGAGGATTCTCCTGGTTATTGCTGGTTGGTTTCCACCCTGAATATTCCAGGTGGCAATTTTAAACAGTGTTACCGGAGGATGGGTGGATGGTTGGTGGTGGACGTGTCGTGGTCGGCGGGTTTTGGCTGGAGCCTGGGCATGCGTGAGGATCTGTTGGATCTTATCGTCGTCTGAATGGGGTTCCGTAGTGTGGATTTAGTGGCGTGTAGGTGAGCAGTTGATGGCGTCTTCATGTTACTATTTTCCCTCCCTTGCGTGGGCAACCCCAACTGGCCCATGGTGAACCTTCCCTTATAAACAAAACAGTCAACATTGCTGCGCTCGTGGCACTAGTAGCCTTCCATGAGGGGAGTGGGCTCCCTTCATTTATGGGATAGAAGTTCTGTTATGATTGTTTTCAAGTGTTAGTGGTGGCTTGATGCCCTCGCCGTTTGTTGCTTACGGAGTGGTTTATGGCGGGTCTCTCCTCATCCAGTCTCTGCGTTGTGGCCTCGCGTTGTTAGAGGTGGGTCTGCAGCCGGCCCGGTCTAGATAGTCACTGGCTTCCTCAGGCGTATTGAATAATTGAGCTTTGCCCTCGTGCTGGATGCGAAGTTTTGCGGGGAAGAGCATTGAATACAGTATTTCATTGTCCTGTAGTCGGCGTTTAACGGCTGTGTATGACCTTCTTTGCGCCTGGACAGCTTGGGAGAAGTCGGGAAAGAATTGAATGTGATCTCCCTCGTATTGGAGGTCTCCTTTTTCTCTGGCCGCCCTGAGTATCGTCTCACAGTCTTTGTAATTTAATAGCTTTGCTATAATCGGGCGTGGATTTGCTCCTGGGATTGGTCTAGTGTTGGGAACCCTGTGCGCTCTTTCGATGACAAACAACTGGGAGAGGGTCTCAGCTCCAAATAGTTCCATACAGACCTTTTCCACGTGCTCTTCCATTTTAATCCGAAGCTGTTGCTCTCTGACCCCAACAATTCTAATGTTATTTCTGTGGGAGCGGCCCTCCAAATCTTCATTTTTGGCGCACACTGATTTCATTTGAGACTCCAACGAGGATAACCCGGAGGTCAAGGACGTTGCACCATCGTCGAGGTCTGACACGCGCTATATCAACTGCATCTAACCTGTCCGCATGCTTGTCTAGACAGTGCGTCTAATTTGCTACCTAGGCCCCCAATTCCAGCTTTCAGGTCTAGTAGGATTACTCTGATGTCAAAGCTCTGCGATTCCTCTCCCATCTGGGAGGCTTCTTGTGTAGGTGACTGCGGTCTGCTGTTGGGGTTGGTGGATTTGGTGGAAGAGCTTGCTTTGAAATTTAGTTTCCTTTGGGATTTGTCGGTTTTCCCCATGTTCAACACTGAGGTAGTTGCTGCTTGCACGCTGGTGTCGACCAACTACAATACTGAGGGTAGTAGCTCGACGTGGACACCAGCATATGGCGGTTTGCATCAGCGTTGTGGGCAAGTTATGAGGACTGGTTATCGGGCCTTACGTGTTCTGGTTAGTCTGTACCTAGGATAGTTCTGGGGATAGCGCAGGACCCCTGACGCTGGATGGCGCGAAGTTGAGGCTCTTAAGGCAGTTGTTTCCAGAACTGCACGTTTTTGAAAGTGTAGCCATCCGGGTGTTTGGGGTGTGTTGTTTGACTGTGTCAGCGGATATTGCTTGTATGGGCTTGCTATGGTTTCAGTGAGTCATGGGTCGTGACTACCAGGCTGAGGCAGGTTCCACTTTCAGTTCTTGGGGGGCTTGGTGTGCCTGGGAGTGTGGTTCACTGCTCTTGCACAGGCTGTTATCCTGTGACCCTGTTTGGTGGGCAGGATGCTCAAGTGAATTTGTGCCGGTTTTGCCTGTTTGTGTTTGTTGCCTGGGGGCAGGGGCCACCCCTGCGCTGTGTGAGAGGGTTGAGGCAGTTGTACTGTTTATCTTTGCTGCCTGCATGCACCTCTGCATACAGGGAGGCAGGGTAGCGACTGCGTGGCTCATAAGCACGGGTGGCCATGCAAATTATACAGGAGCGGATGGAAAGGGCGCGCCACTGCCGCCGTATGGTTCATGTGGTATTGATGGTATCAGCGTTTTGCCTTGCAGGGGACCTGCGTATGGTGCCTTTGCCCCGGGGAGGGGGTCCACGCTGACCACGGTGTGGAGCATCCTCGCAGTTTGCAAGAAGCTGCTGATGTCTTGCAGGCAGACCGGGGTGCCCGCAGAGCCGGCCGCTGCGGGCGCCGACTGGTTGGTAGTGCGTTCAGCAATCTGGGGAGCCCTGCACGTCCTGGAGCCGGATCAGACAGGAGTGGATGGAAAGGTGCTCCACTGCCGCCGTATGGTTCATCAGGTATTGGTGGTGGCAGCGTTTTGCCTTGCAGGGGACCCTCACCATTGCAAATAGTTGCAATGTCTTGCGGGCGGACCAGGCTGCCCACAGAGCCTGCCGTGATGGGTGCCGACTGGCTGGTAGTACGCACGGCTGCCCGGGAATCCGCGCATGCCCTGGAGCGCTCCTACCTTGGTTTCATCTGGGGCCCGCCCAGGCACAGCAACTCCGTCTCACCGCTCCTCAATGGGCTGACAGGTGGGGCTCACTGCAGGCAACTGGAGCGCTCGCACCTCTCCAGGTGCTCGTCTCCCAGGCCCCCGGCGAGTTGTTCACGGCATCCACAGCTGCTCTTCTCCGGTGCACGTCTCAGTCCTCGCAGGCTCCTCCTCTGGTGGTTGTCGGCTACGCCGACAGCACCACCCTCGCCGGCGGGAGCTCCAGCGCACCACGGGCGGGTAGCCCTCTGTCGGCTGCACCGCTGATGCCCAGATTCTCGGTTGTCGGCTACGATCGTGGGCTCTATGTGGATGGCAATGCCTCCCGCGGACTTCAGGCGGCAAAAGGCAGTCGAAAAGTATGCCACAGAGTGGAGATGTTTCAGGATTAATTTGGAGCTGCACACAACTCTTTAGGGAGCTGCCATCTTGGTCAGCCCTCTAGCGCCCTCTAATTAATTTTGTTTTTATTTATGGATGTGTGAATGAACGAGTTTGTGCTGTGTAAATGCTGTTTAAATGCGTGAATATGTGTTTTTAGTAAGTGAGTAAATGCTATGTGAATATGTGTTTGAATGACCGAGTACATGGCGGTAGTAGGGATTATCAACAGAAGAACGACCAAATGCCATTTGGTGCCCAGAGTCCTAAGAGCCATTACGAGAATCACACTTCATAAAAACATTGTTGTCACAGCGAAACATATCGCTGGAGTGGATAATAACATTGCAGACGCTTTATCTCGCTTTCAGTGGACAAAATGTCAAGAGCTAGCGCCGCACGCCCAGAAAGAGATGACATCAATCCCAGAAGACTGCTGGGAGATACCAAAGGAGTAAAAAAAGCTGCATCAACGCCAACGCCGGACGGTTCCTGGTAGAGATGGCAAAGAAAGGCTTGGCAGGCAACACTACAGCTCAATACACTAAGGGCTTTCAAACAGTATTTAAAGGAACAGGGATGAACTATGTTGAATTAATGACAATAAAAGACATAAATGCTTTTCTATGGTGGGCTCTCAACCAGGGTACTAATAGATACTGGGCAAAGAGGCATCTTGTGGCAGTTACTTATTTCTCAAAGCTATGAGGTGACTCAGACCCCACACAAAGCGCATTAATCACATATGCACTAAAAGGATGGGGTAGTGTCGAAGGACCCCAAATTGATATGCGACGCCCTTTAGATTTCCAGAAACTAGTCAAAATAACGGGGTTATTAGACGGCATATGCTCTCACCCATATGAAACATTGCTATTTAAGACAGCTTTTTCCCTTCGCTTATTTTGGGGCATTCCGCGTGGGAGAGTTCATAGCTTCCAGCACAAAAGCCAGCAATGGTCTAGGCATGATGGAAACCAGGGTAAGAAGGGACAGCATCAGCATCAACATCCAACAATGAAAAACAGGGGCAAAAAGAGTAATAAACATTTGCTGCATTGACGATGCATCCCACTGCCGGGTATGCATAACCAATCTTTATTACATGCAACGCCCAAAGGTAGGGGGAAGATTCCTAATACATAGAGACACCTCGGCTTTAAGCCACTACCAATTCAAGGGGATTTTGATGAAAACCATTAGTAAAGCGGGATGGGATCCCAAAGAGTTCAGCGCCCTTTCTTTCAGAATCGGGGCAGCAACCACCACCTGGCAAGGAGGAATGGGGGCACAGCATGCAAAGAAAATAGGAGGGTGGAAATCAGACTGTTTTAAGAGATATATCAGGCCAGAACTAATGTAGATATTCTTCCCCCCAACCCCCGACAAAAACAGTCATGGACGTATCACTAAGATCAGCCTGGATAGTTGGCCATTTGTTTGTATTCAGGACTGGACGATGGGCCGGAGAAACAAAGGGGGGGCCGGCATTTAGGAACACAGTTACATCATGGTGGGGATACAGAGGCCTCCACTGGCAGAAAATTCATGAGAAACTAGCCGACCTAGTTGCCTGCAGGGACCCTCAGGAATTCCTGATCATTCATTTAGGAGGAAATGACCTGGTAAACATAGGGAGGAGAAAGCTGTAAGAGGAGATATGCACCTCATTGCCCAGCATCGCCCACAACTGGAGGGACACAGAAATCTACTACTCCGCTCTCTTGCCCAGAGAAACATGGCTGGGGCAATTAATTATAAATCAGTAAACACAGCCAGAAGAAAGTTGAACAGGGGCATAGACAAATTCTGTATATCGAGGGGCCTGGGGTTTATAAAACACACAGTCACAACTTCAGGAAACCCCAACCTTTTTCACAAAGACTGGATCCACCTATCCGGTTTAGGTATGGATCATTTTCACAGACAAATAACCGATTCCCTAGCAACCAGAGGCTGTCACTAACCTACACTTTTGGGGTAACCCGGACAGCCGACAACCAGCCTGAGTGTGGCGGCACGGGCCAGAGGGGGTAAC